>NW_012120487.1:5677310-5679938 GCF_000951035.1 Colobus angolensis palliatus
GCTAGTTTTTTGTATTTTTTAGTAGAGATGGGGTTTCACCGTGTTAGCCAGGATGGTCTCGATCTCCTGACCTCATGATCCACCCGTCTCGGCCTCCCAAAGTGCTGGGATTACAGGCTTGAGCCACCGCACCCGGCCTCCAGCACTAATCTTTGAGGAGAGTGGAGGCAGGTACAAGCTGAGGGTTATTCCTGCCTAAGAATATCTCCATACCTGCTGCCTCCCACTTCTCCCTCAGAAGTCACTCTTTTGGACTTTTCTGGGATCCTGTTTTCACATTCAGGGGCTCCTAGAAGGAGACATTTAAGTCAGTGTGAATTAGATGAGTTTACGGACATATGATGGAGAAACCAAGGCATAGACAGGGGATGCCACCTGCCTGGAGAAAGCTGACCAAGATGGCGGACAGGCATCTCCACCCTGAGTCAGCGGTGGAGTGTGTAGGCCATGGAGGGAGACCTTCTGAGCTAAAATACCAGATCTTAATATTTGAGAACTAGATGCCTTCTCCAGCTGCAGAAGCCTCAGAGCTGCAGAATGGGGTCATGGGCTAAGGTTGTCATTCTGACCCTGTTTCTTCTCTCAGGCCTTCTCCTTTGGAGGCCCCATTTTTGCCTTTTCTCACTCCATGCTTCTGGTGGCCTTTGTATCCCTTGCCACCACCCCACCCTGCAACCCATTCACCTGGAGGAGTAAATGAGAAGCAACAGTGCAGCAAACAAAAGGTCCCTTACTGAGGCAGGTTTGCGTTTTGCTCTGTGGCTCAGTCCTAATGTTTATTTTTTTCTTTGTGTTCTTTTATTAGTTCCTTCCCAGTTTGCACAGTTATAGATCAAACCCGGCCTTGCTTTTAGAAGCACCTGGGGAGCTCTTAAAAATGCACAAGGCTAAGACCTACTGAAGCAGAGCCCAAGAATCTTTATTTTAAGCACACCCCTGCTCCCCAGTGATTCTGATGAAACCAGTCCATGGACTAACATTTGGAAACCATTAAAACTGAATTAGAAAATAGGGTGTAGATTATTCGGTAGTTCGAAGTCATTAATAAAGGAGGATTTGATACCACTTTATCAAGCATGTCACAGAATCCTACAGCGGTCGTTCTCAACCTTGGCCCCACTTTGGAACCTCCCAGGGGGCTTTTGAAAAATGCTGATCGCTAAGCCTCATCCACAGAGATTCTGGTTGGAGTGGTCGGGGTGTGGACTGGGCATCAGGATTAGCTGCCAACAGGGAAAGATGGACACCGAGAGTGAAATCCCAGGAGAGGGTACGCAGGGTAGCACACTTTGCTCTCCTTCTTCCTTTTTCTCTAGAGACTTCTGGGAAGGAGCCCACCTGGAACTTCTGGAAGTACCTTGTAGCCCCAGATGGAAAGGTGGTAGGGGCTTGGGACCCAACTGTGTCAGTGGAGGAGGTCAGACCCCAGATTACAGCGCTCGTGAGGAAGCTCATCCTACGGAAGCGAGAAGACTTATAACCACTGCGTCTCCTCCACCACCTCATCCTGCCCACCTGTGTGGGGCTGACCAATGCAAACTCAAATGGTGCTTCAAAGGGAGAGACCCACTGGCTCTCCTTCCTTCACTCTTATGCCACTGGTCCCATCATTCCTGTGGGGAAAAATTCTAGTATTTTGATTATTTGAATCTTACAGCAACAAATAGGAATTCCTGGCCAATGAGAGTTCTTGACCAGTGAATCACCAGCTGATAAGAACATTTTGCAAACGAAAATGTGTGGCAAATAGAAGTATATCAAGCAATAATCTCCCACCCAAGGCCTCTGTAAACTGGGACCAATTATTACCTCATAGGGCTGTTGTGAGGGTTAGGATGAAATACCTGTGAAAGTGCCTAGGCAATGCCAGCCAAATAGGAGGCATTCAATAAACAGTGTTTGCATATAAACCAAAAAATAACTTGTTATCAATAAAAACTTGTATCCAACATGAATTTCCAGCCAATGATAATCCAGGCCAAAGGTTTAGTGTTGTTATTTCCTCTGCATTATTTTCTTCATTACAAAAGAAATGCAAGTTATTTGCAAAAATCCAAACAATACCTCATGATATAAAATAAAAATGAAAATATTCTCCTCATTTCCCATCATCTTACTCCCTAGAGGTAAACAGTGTTAGCAGTTTGGTATAAAGGCTGCCAGGCCTTTGGTTTTTTTTTTTTTTAATTAAGCCAATTATTGCCCAATAAGAATTCACTGAGTGACCAGGCGCGGTGGCTCACGCCTGTCAACCCAGCACGTTGGGAGGCTGAGGTGGACGGATCACCTGAGGTCAGGAGTTTGAGACCAGCTTGGTCAACATGGTGAAACCCCGTCTCTACAAAAATATAGAAATTAGTCGGGAATGATGGCAGGTGCCCGTAATCCTAGCTACTCGGGAGGCTGAGGCAGGAGAATGGCTTGAACCCGGGAGGCAGAGGTTGCAGCAAGCCGAGATATCACCATTGCACTCTAGCCTGGGCAGCAGAGAGAGACTCCATCTCAAAAAAAAAAAAAATTCACTGAGTAATCCACTAGTCAAAAGTACACCTCAATAACAAATAGGCAAAGGAGATGAATAGATAGTTAATGGAAGAATATAGATGGATAATAAGGATATGAAAAGAT
>NW_012120487.1:5681124-5688036 GCF_000951035.1 Colobus angolensis palliatus
GAAAAAAGGATAAGTTGTAAAACAGAATGAACACATGCACGTACCTGGAAAAACCAGTATGAACAAGTGTAATGTTTTTATTAAAAATTTACAATGTTGCTGGGTGCATTAGGTGGCTCACACCTGTAATCTCAGCACTTTGGGAGGCAGAGGTGGGAGGACTGCTTGAGCCCAGGAGTTCAAGACCAGTCTGGGCAACATGGCAAGACCGTGTCTCTGCAAAAAAAAATTTAAAAATTAGTCAGGCGTGGTCACTCACACCTGTAGTCCCAGTAACTCAGGAGGCTGAGGCAAGAAGATTGTTTGAGCCCAGGAGGTTGAGGCTGCAGTGAGCCATGTTTGCACCACTGTACTCCAGCCTGGGCAGTGGGAGTGAGACCCTGTCCCAAATTTTTAAAAAATTTACAATGTTAAGTGGGAAGGAAAGAGAGAGAAAAAAATATAGACCAAACTCTTAGTGGTGGTTGTCTGTGAGGGACTGAGGTAGGATAACAGGAGTCATTTTCATTAAGTTTTTGTAATGTTTGAATTTTGTATCTCAAATCCATATTTCACCTTTATATAAATGTGGAAAGGTGGCTAAAAATTGGGGTGCAGCCTGGGCAACATAGTGAGACTTCATCTCTACAAAAAATCAAAAAATTAGCCAGGTGTGGTGGTGCACACCTGTAGTCCCAGCTACTCAGGAGGCTGAGTCAGGAGGGTCACTGGAGCTTGGGAGTGCGAGGCTGCAGTGAGCTATGATCACGCCACTGCACTCCAACCTGAGCAACAGAGCAAGATACTATTTTAAAAATGGGGTAATGGGTCACTGGTAGATAATTCATTGACCAATAACAATTTCAGGTGTACTTTATCCAAGGTCACTCTTCTAGAATTCTGGAGACTCAGATTCAAGCCCTGGTTGTGTCCTGACTCACAGCAAATTCTTCCCTCTCTTCTGTCCTCCATTTTCACACTGGACAATGAAAGGGTTAAACTGTGCTTAGAATTTTCAGAGTCTTCCTTCATGGTGTTTCTCAAAAGCTAACAAAAGTAAAGTGAAGGCTGTCCATGGGGTGCCCACAGACCCTCCTACAGTGGCCTCTCAGCTGCGCTTACACACCCTCCTCTTAGCTGCAGCTCTGCATGTGCTTGTGTGCATGGACACACACACAATGAAGCCCAGCTCGCACACATGTTCACATTGGACATGTGGGAACCACAGTCTCCTGCAGCTACCTTCCTCCCTCTGTATCCACTGCCTCCGCCATCCGTATGTATGCCTCCCCTCACTGTGCTCACCAAGACCATCACTTAGCGCCTTATCATTAAAGCCAATGAATATCTCTCACCTTGTCCTCCTTGACCTCTCAGCTGCATGTGACACTGCAGACTCTGCTCTTCTCCCTGGCACATGCTCATTCCTTGGCATTCCTGCCTCTGTCTTCTCTTAGTTTCCCCCATCTCTCTAAGTGTTCATTTCTTCTCAGTGTCAATGTCTCTCCCTTCTCTATCCACCCTTTCCCTATTCGTCTTCCATGGGGTTCTAGTCTGATCTAGTTTCTCACCCCATATACCCTTCCATAGCCAGCTCATTTTTTCCCATGGTTTTGACCACCATCTACACCCTGATGACACCCAAATCTCTATATCCATATATGGCTCCCATCCACCTGCCTCCTGGACATCTCTACAGATACCTCAATTCAACATGGCCAGGACTAAATTCACCCTCATCTTTCCCTGACACATCTGCTCTCCCTTCCACTCTGCCTTGGCAGCCCCTGGAGCCTTCTCTTTCACACACCACTTACTTATCACACTCTATTCCCATCACCTAAGCAACTGCCCTCCCTTCCCTCTCCTGAGCACAGTGCTAGGCCCTTAATAGATGAAATTAAATGATGTCATAAGCCTTTGGAGCACCAACTCCATGCCTGCTCCTGCCTAAGCCCTAACTGGAAACCAAAGATGAGCAAGCCCTTTCCCCCAGAAATTTAGAGTCCAGCCGAGGACCTTACACTCTCAGTTAGCCCTGCATTTCTATGGACTTTCTGTCAGCTTTCTGCTGTTCCCAAGCCCCCTCTAACACATGCAAGAGTTCCCTAGGAAAAAGTTACTTTAAATCCTTAACAACAGTTGTCTTAGTCATTGGTTAACCAGTATCTGCTAAGATCTTGGTTTTAAATTAATCCCTTGGTTATCAAATAACACTTGAGTAGTTAATATTTGATCATCTACTAACACCACCTTAATTATCTTCTAACACCTTATTTACAAGTCAAATACTTTATTTATTAGGTTATATCTTAGGACTTAGTAGTTTAAAAGTATATGTTATGTCTCAGTTATTAATCAAATTTTCTTTCTTTAAAAAAAAAAAAAAAACAAAGTCTTACTCTCTCACCCAGGCTGGAGTGCAGTTGTGCAAGCACAGTTCAAGGCATCTTCAACCTCCTAGGCTCAGGCAATCCTCCCACCTCAGCCTCCCGAGTAACTGGGACTACAGGTGCTCACCACTGTGTCTGGCTAATTTTTATATTTTTTGTAGAGATGGGTTTATGCCATGTTGCCTAGGCTGGTCTTGAACTCCTGGGCTCAAGCAATCTGCTCACGCCTTGGCCTCCTAAAGTGCTAGGATTACAGGTGTGAGCCACCATGCCCAGCCTTAATCAATATTTTAGTTACCTGATCCCTTAGCTATCTGCTGAGTTTAGAGTAGATTAGCAAGTCAGAAACCGTCAGTTAGGAGTTTGGGGAAGAGGTCATTTCTGGATATGGAAAAATACAGGCCTTTGTCTTTTGCTGAGCTCTCCTCTTACCCCAAACGATTCTCTTTCAACATCAACCGGCCCTAGGTCCTGAGAGAAAAGGAGGTCCCATCCTAATTTCTTATTTGTGTCTTTGAGCCAGGCTGGAGGGGACTTCCTGGAATGTTGTAATTGGAAGGGACTTTCATTCATCAACAAATATTTCTGGAGCACTGCATATCTGTCAAGTTCTCCCTAAGTTCTAACTATACATCAGCAAACAAAATGGGCATGGTCCCAGCTGCTGTGACCCTTAGAGAATGGTGGAAAAGATAAACATTAAACAAATAGTTATTCCGATTATTATATGATAACAATTATGATAAGCACCGGGATTATGATAAGTACAGGGATATGTGAGCACGTGTAAAAGTGGCACTTGACCTATTGTGTGATTCAGAGACTTCCTTGGGGAATGACATCAAAGCTGAAAGTTGAAATTTTAATAAGAGTTAGGGGAAAAAAAGTAGGAAAGTCCTAAGCAGATAGAGTGGCTTGGGCAAAAGCCCAAAGGAAGGAAAAGGCTGATATGATGGAGCTAGTGCTGCCTTGAGCCACATGATAAGGAGAAGGACCAGAGAGGTAGGCAGATGCCAGATCATGCAGGGCCTTGTGGAATCTAAGTGAGAAATGATGCGACCTGGCCTAGCATGAAGCATCTGTCTTCTGTTGGTATGAGAAGGTCTTCCTTAGAGTCCCAAATCTGACGGCTAGAAATAAACCCTGGGGCAGAGGCAGACATTGAACTACTGCAGAAGAAGGCTGCAGCTGAATGCGGTGGCTCACGCTTCTAATCCCAGCACTTTGGAAGGCCGAGGCAGGTGGATCACCTGAGTTCAGGAGTTCAAGACCAGCCTGACCAACAAGGCGAAACCCTGTCTCAAATAAAAATACAAAAATTAACCGGGGGCAGTGGCTTGTGCCTGTAGTCCCAGCTATTGGGGAGGCTGAGGCAGGAGAATCGCTTGAACCTGGGAGGCAGAGGTTGGAGTGAACCCAGATCGCGCCACTGCACTCCAGCCTGGGCAACAGAGCGAGACTCCGTCTCAAAATAAATAAATAAGTAAATAAAAAGAGTAGGCTACTCTGGGGGCTGCCTGGAGGACGGGTCACCAAGGAGACACCTGTGGAAAGCAGGTAGCCCTGAAATCCCTCAGCTCTCTAGCAGAGCCAGCCAAGGGGTAACTGAGAAGGTTGCCAAGACCAGAGTCTCTACTAACCACCTGCTTTCATGGATTCCTGGACACCCCTGGAGTGATTACATTGCAGATAGTCCCCCCTTTTTTTTTTGAGACAGTCTCAATCTGTCGCCCAGGCTATAGTACAGTGGTTCAATCTTGGCTCACTGCAACATCTGCCTCCCCGTTTCAAGTGATTCTCATGCCTCAGCCTCCTGAGTAGCTGGGACCACAAGTGCACACCACCACGCCCAGCTACCTTGTTTTTGTTTTTGTTTGAGACAGAGTTTTACTCTTGTTGCCCAGGCTGGAGTGCAATGACACTATCTCGGCTCACTGCAATCTCCGCCTTCTGGGTTCAAGTGATTCTCCTGCCTCAGTTTCTCAAATAGCTGGGATTACAGGCATGGGCCACCACACCAGGCTAATTTTGTATTTTTAGCAGAGATGGGGTTTCACCATGTTGGTCAGGCTTGTCTTGAACTCCTGATCTCAGTTGATCTGCCTGCCTCGGTCTCCCAAAGTGCTGGGATTACAGGCATGAGCCACTGTGCCTGGCCCACCTTTTTTGTATTTTTAGTAGAGATGAGGTTTTGCCATGTCGGCCAGGCTACTCTCAAACTCCTGGCCTCAAGTGATCCTCCTGCCTCAGCCTCCCAAAGTGTTGGGATCATAGGCTTGAGCCATTGCACCCCGCCCAAAAACCACATTTTAAGAAAGAAACACTGCCTGAGTACAACAAAAAGTCTACAGCTTCCTCCCCACATACGCTTTAATGCCTGCATCGTATTCCTCACCTGTGGCTTCTACCACTTTGTGTGAGGATAGAGATTTGGTGGTTATAACAGGAACTCAGAGGAAACAGAGTCTCAAGTGAAGTAGAAGTTGATTTATATCCCATGTGAAAGTCAGACCTTTACCCTGCTCTATGAACTCTCAGGGGCCGAGGCCTATAGATCTGCCATCCCTAGGATCTTGCTACCATCTGCATGACCCAAGATAGCTGACCACCTTGACCATATTCTTTTAAGGGTACTACAGCACATCTTACAGGTCAGAAGAACTTAGTCACACAGCCATACCCAGATCACTAGGAAATAAACTTTTTTTTTTTTTTTTTTTGAGACGGAGTCTCACTCTGTCACCTAGGCTAGAGTGCAGTGGTGCAATCTCAGCTCACCACAACCTCCAACCTTCTGGATTCAAGTGATTCTCCTGCCTCAGCATCCTTGGGACTACAGGCGTGCGCCACCATGCCTGGCTAATTTTTGTATTTTTAGTAGAAACAGGTTTCACTATGTTGGCCAGGCTGGTCTTGAACTCCTGACCTTGTGATCCACCTGCCTTGGCCTCCCAAAGTGCTGGGATTACAGGCGTGAGCCACGGCGCCCAGTCTGAAATAAACCTTTTATGCTGTGTGGCCATGTGCCCAAGTGAAAATCAGGGGTTCCATTAACACAGCAGAGGGGGAGAACAGATGTTGAGGGGCCATTTCTGCCCCACACCTTAACATCTTTCCCATCTCTCCTCTCTCCTCCTTTCTGCTGCATTCTGCCTCCATCTTCATTTGAGATTGTTTACTTTGGGTTTCTTTTCTGTCTGTTTTTTTTGTTTGTTGTTTGTTTTTTTAAATAGAGTCTCTCTCTCTCTCTCTCACTCAGGCTGGAGTGCAGTGGCGCAATGTTGGCTTACTGCAACCTCCACCTCCCAGGTTCAAGAGATTCTCCCACCTCAGCCTCCTGAGTAGCTGGGGTCACAGGCACCCACCACCATGCCAGGGTAATTTTTTGTATTTTTAGTAGAGACGAGGTTTTACCATGTTGGCCAGGCTAGTGTTGAACTCCTAACCTTGTGATCCAGCTACCTCGGCCTCCCAAAGTGCTGGGATTACAGGTGTGAGCCACCATGCCCAACCTGGGTTCCTTTAGAGCAGCCAAATCGCTATCCTCACATAGAGTGATAGAAGCCACAGGTAAGGATTAAGGTGTAGGAATTGCCCAGGCACAGTGGAAAAGCCCAAGCAGAAAGCCCCTTCTTCCTAATCCCTTAGAATATCAGTTCTCTCTTCTGATCACATGGCCAATCAAGCCTCACTCATCATTCTCCAGAGGGGAGTCCCAGGGCCACAGGAGACCTGGTATTCATGATGATTGCATGGGAAATACTTATATTTTAAAAGTATTCATTGTTTACCTGAAATTCAAATTTAACAGATCATCCTGTATTTTATCTGGCAACCCTAATGTAGGGTTGAGAACCATGTAGCAGGGAATTGAACTAGATAGCCTATAGAACCCTCTTGACTCCAGGAAACAAAGATTCTAAGATTCTTTTTTAAATTTGTATTTACTTAGTTTTTTAGAGATGGGAGTCTCACTATGTTGTCCAGGGTGGATTAGAACTCCTGGGCTAAAGCAATCCTTCTGCCTCAGCCTCCCAAGTAGCTGGGATGCATGCCAACACACCTGGCTCCTAAGATTATCCTAGTTTGCCTTATTCCGTACAGTGAAAGCAGAAACTCTTCTTAGGATTATAGTAATAGAGTTGAGAACAATAACAGGTGAATCAACATAACAAATGACAACACCCACTTACTCGCTGTGTAACCTTGGGACAGTCACTTAACATCATTGACCATACATTGCTTCATCTAGCCAATGAAAGGAAATCAAGATTTCATCTAATAAATGCCAGGCACTGTGTAGACACTTCCTTCTGTGAGATCTCTTGCCTAGGACAATCAGACAAAATACTGTCTGAGAAGGCACTTTGTATGTGGGAATAGACTGTAACAAATATAAAACAGTGTTACCATTAGTATCATATCTGTCTGCAGTGTATTTCTTTTACTGACCCTTAGCAGGAAAGAAACTTCCTTAGTTCTATCATATTTTAGAGGAAGAACGTCGTTGTCCAGGACTCTAAACTATAGGGCAGTGGTT
>NW_012120487.1:5691932-5694248 GCF_000951035.1 Colobus angolensis palliatus
AAGCAGAGTTTGCAGTCAGCTGAGATTGCACCACTGCACTCCAGCCTGGTGACAGAGCAAGACTCTGTCTCAAAAAAAAAAAAAATGGAAGAAACCTAAATGTTCAAGAGAATGGATAATAAATAACCACATATTAAATAACTGGAGAACGATATAGCACAATGAATAAGCTAAATAGAGTGTACACATCAGTACAGACAAAGCTCGCAAACAGAAGACTGAGTGAAAAAGCAGGTTCCAAGAGAATGCATGCAGCATGATGCTATTTATTTAAAATTTAATTATATGCAAAGCAATTCCACACATTGCTCAAAGATCCATGCATATGTGAGCATAAACAAGAATATAGGAATAATAAATACCAAATTCAGGAGTGTAATACCTCTTGGGGAGGAGGGAGGAGTATGCAAGGGACTTCAAACTGGATCAATCAATTTTTTTTTACATTTTATTTTATTTACTTTTTATTTTTTAAGTTGTTCCTTTCAGAGCAGGGCTAACTCCCAAGCAGTAAACCCAGAGTCAGCCAACTTTTTTATTTTGTAAACTATGTGGGTGGTCCCTGTATTATTCTTCATGTCGCTTTTTGTGTGCCTGAAAGATTGCCTAGTAAAACAGACAGCAAACCAATGAAGACCTAAACGGAAAGCATGGCCACAAAGAGTGAGGAAGAGCCTGGCTGGTATGTGGGCCACTGGTTTGTCCCTGGATTTGCTGTCCAACCATGCAGGTCGCTTCTCTCCAATCAAGACACAAAAGCCTCATTCTGGAAGAAAAGAGAAGCATCCTTCCTAACCAGGCACTCAGAGGGATTTGATGCACGTCGCATGCTTTCTTTGCTTCTCCAGCTGCAGAAGCTGGTACTGCAAGCTGGTACCCGATCCTGGCTGGGGGAAAGCTCCGTGGACATGTTCACGCTCTCAGGCCAGTGCAGCCAGGGCGGAGGGGAAGAGGAGGGGCTGCTCTCGCTCTGCCGGGGCCAGAGGCCAGGGACCCGCCGTGGACCACACACACAGCTAGGGTACTAGTTCTGCCTGGGCCATTGGTTGCCATGTGACACTAGTAGAAACAGCTCTTCCAGCCAGGGGTTGTCCCCAGGATTGTGGTCACTGGGCTGTGCAGCAGATCACAGCGAGGGGACATTTCTTTACCGACCCTCCCTGAGGGAACTCGGCTCCTGGAGCAAAAGCTGCCAAGGCCTTGAGGGCACTTTTGTGTATCCTGCAGAAGGGGGTCCTGTTAAGGCTGGCCCAGTACCAGACTTTAGGATCCTCCATCTGGAGTAATCTTAGCTAGTGCCTTATATGCAGAGAGGGAAAGTGACTGTGACCAGCCTAAGCTCACAAAGAAGGTGACCGGAATTTCTAACTTGTAGATCCCTGAGCAAGTTACTTAACCTCTCTGGGTCTCAGTTTTCCTACCTATAAAGTGGACACATAATTGTGTGCATGGGGGCAGGGTTTGGGGGTGTATGATAGATATTTCTGTGTGGTGAAATTATGGGTGATTTTTATTTTTTCTTTTGGTTTATTTTCTGATTTGTTGTTTATAATGAATATGCATTTTGTTATTTTTTCTTTTTTCTTTTTTTTTTTTTGAGACAGAGTCTTGCTGTGCTCCCAGGCTGGAGTACAGTGGCACAATCCCGGCTCACTGCAATCTCTGCCTCCTGGGTTCAAGTGATTCTCCTGCCTCAGCCACCCAAGTAGCTGGGACTACAGGCTTGCACCATGCCCAGCTCATTTTTGTATTTTCGGCAAAGATAGAGTTTTGCCATTGTTGGCCAGGCTGGTCTGGAACCCCTGACCTCAAGTAATCCGCCCGCCTTGGCCTCCCAAATTGCTGGGATTACAGGTGTGAGCCACTGTCCGGCCAGAGCAGTGGTTCTTAACTGTCAGTGATTTTATTTCTTGGGGGATATTTGGCACTATCTGGAGACATTTTCTGTTGTTACAACTGGGCAGTAGATATTACTGGCATTTAATAGACAGAGGCCAGGGATACTGCTAAACATTCTACAATGCAGAGAAGTGCTTCCCACAACAAAAAATTATCTGGGCTGGGTACAGTGGCTCACACCTATAATCCCAGCACTTTGAGAAGCCAAGGCAGAAGGATCACCTGAATTCAGGAGTTCAAGACCAGCCTGGGCAACATGGCAAAACTCTGTCTCTACACTTAAAAAAAGGTTGGGCACGATGGCTCACCCCTGTAATCCCAGCACTTTGGGAAGCTGAGGTGGGCAGATCACTTGAGGTCAGGAGACAGAGACCAGCCTGGTCAACATGGTGAAACCCGGTCTCTACTAAAAAAAAA
>NW_012120487.1:5694298-5697315 GCF_000951035.1 Colobus angolensis palliatus
TTTATTTTCTGATTTGTTGTTTATAATGAATATGCATTTTGTTATTTTTTCTTTTTTCTTTTTTTTTTTTTTGAGACAGGGTGTCATCTCACTCTGTCACTCAAGCTGGAGTGCAATGGCACCATCACAGCTCACTGCTGCCTCAAACTCCTGGGCTCAGGTGATCCTCCTGCCTCAGCCTCCCAAGTAGCTAGGACTACAGGTGCATGCCACCATGCCCAGGCTGATTTTAAACTCCTGGGCTCAAGCAATCCTCCTGCCACAGACTCCCAAAGTACTGGGATTACAGGCATGAACTGCTGCACCTGACCTATTTTTAATTTTTCTTAATGGAGAGAGTAATACTACACATAGTTGTGTAAAGATTAAAAGAGATAATGAAAAGCACAGAGCACAATTTCCCATTCACAGTGTGTTCTCCATAAATATTTATCCCTGCCCACACTTCCCTCCTATGCGTTTCCCTTCTGGAGTTGGGGACGCTGGCCCCAGGCCTCATTTGGGAAGGGAGGAGGAGGAGGCGGTACAGGACTCTGATCAGTTACTTAGGGTAAATTATTTAACCTCCCTCTCAGTTACCTTGTCTGCAAAATGGGAAGACTAACACCTACCTCAAAGGAAGTTCTCAAGGACTGCATGACATACAGGATGGGTATTGCCTGGCACATCATAAGTCTGCAATAAGTGTCTGCAGGAGAACAGAATGAAGGAACACAATGCATACAATGAAGGAAAAAGCATTAAAGTAGGAGCCAGACCACAGAAATGAAAGGATGTTCACATAGAGTCCACGGAGCCCAAGGAGCCTCTGGATAGAGGGCGGAAGGTTCATGAATTTACATGGGAAAAACCACATCCTTGGTATGCATTACCTCCAACTGAAATTCAGTATTTTCTTTCATCATGCATATTGGCAAGAAAACCCACGATAGTATTAGTAGTAATTGTGACTTTGTCACCAATAGAAATCACAGATATTTTCATATTGTATTACAGCGGAGACATATTGAAATACTACTTATTTTCATTCACCACTTCAAAATTATAATAATCAATAGACTCATCTCTAGATCTTATTGACACTTTTTAAAAACTAGGACTAAATCATGATTCAATATAATTAGTATCCCTTGTAACCCTAAATAATTTTTTTTTCTAGTTAAAAGCATTATTTGTGGCCTGGTGTGGTGGCTCACACCTGTAATCCCAGCACTTTGGGAGGCTGAGGTGGGCGGATCACTTGAGGTCAGGAGTTTGAGACCAGCCTGGGCAACATGGTGAAACCCTGTCTCTACTGAAAATACAAAAATTAGCCAGGCGTGGTGACGCGTGCCTGTAATCCTAGCTGCTTGGGAGGCTGAGGCAGGAGAATCACTTGAACCCTGGAGGTGGAGGTTGCAGTGAGCCGAGATTGTGCCACTGCACTCCAGCCTGGGTGACAAAATGAGACTCCATCTCAAAACAAAAAACAAAAAACAAAACCATTATTCTGAATAGGGGTTCACAGGCTTCATCAGACTGCCAAGGGGTACACGCGAGACAGACATGGGTATCAGCCCTGCCTGGGCCATTGATTGCTGTGTGGCATTGGACTTGTTATTTCAGGCACATTCACCCCTGCTTGGCTCACCCCAGAGAACTGTTGGGAGGAACAAATTAATTCTTGGCTGGGAGAGGGTTTTGGAAATTGTTGGAGGCTTCCTAGTTTTGCCAAAAGCCAGGGCAGAGTGCTTTCTTCCTCCCAGCTGATCTCCAGGCCTCCAGGAAGCCTCTCCCTCCCAGAGCATTCCTCCCCTGTATTCTCCATCTGATAAATAAAGAGGCTGAAGTGCACCCTCATTAGTGTAGGCTTTCCAGCTCCCAGTCTGTACAGACCCACAGCTCAGGGGAGGAATGTTCTGGAGGATAATAACAGTTCCCTCCAGCCTTCATATTTGACCTTACAGTGACTCTTGAGGACATCACCTCCCTCAAAGCCCTCCCCTGCTTCCTCAGATGGTGCCCCTCTGTGTTCAGGTCCTTGCATTTTCCTTTTTACCGCCCTGTGCTGTGATCGTCAGTCAGTCTGACTCCTCCATCAGACTGTGTGTTTCTCAACAGCAGGCCCAGATCTGATCTCTCTCAGGGGCCCTAGGGCCCAGGTCAGGGGAGCGGCACAATCAGCATCTGAGGAGCTGGCCTGGGTGAGGACAAGGAACCCGAAGCTCAGAGAGAAACAGCAGGGAAGGGTTAGAGCTGGGCTGGAGCCCAGATTTCCTGATACCCATGGCCCGTTCCCCACACGTCCAAAGCAAGCGCAAAGGAATCGGGGGTGCCCAAGGCATCACAGTAACTATTTCCTACCCTACCCACTGCTGTGAAAAATGTAGAGCTAAGGCACTGAAGGTGCTGTATGAAGCCCTTCCAGGTGGCCTAAGGCAACAGGGTACACGGGGGAAGCCAAGGCACTGAGAGCCCCTTCAGACTGTGGTTCTGATGCTAGTGAAAATACTGCCCTTGTTCTCTGGAAGGAATTTTTCAAAATGGACAGGTCTGCTGGCTTTGCTGGTCAGTGTGGGGAAGGAGGTTACCATCTGGGCCCGTCCACACCCATATTCGGCCCCTTGTCCCAGGCCAGTGGCAGGCAGTATGAACAGAAGAGTGTGGACATTGTCCGTGCACGAGCTAGCTCTCAGCGAAAGAGACTAGCAGGGACTCCAGAAGACGAGGACATCTAAAAGCCCGCTGGAAAAGAGGCACCATGAAAGCTGCAGAAAGCGCAAGGACTTCCTACTAGGCCGCCCCCGGTTAAAATCTCATGGGCCTAGGGACTCCGGGAAATGGCTTCTCTCTGGCCCTCAGCTCTCACCTATAACACGGCTGCGAACATCCCCAGGGCCCCTGGGTTGTTGCGGAAGTTGGGTGAGGTTGTGTTCATTCTCCTCACTGACCGCGCTGTGTGGTCGCCGGCTGGTGTCTTGTCTGTCTGCCCCAGCCCCGAATGCCCCAAGACTCCCGGCGCCGGCTGGGTGCAGGTG
>NW_012120487.1:5697720-5709749 GCF_000951035.1 Colobus angolensis palliatus
CGGGACGCAATGAGCGGCGCCTGCACGAGCTACGTGAGCGCAGAGCAGGAGGTGGTGCGCGGCTTCAGCTGCCCGCGGCCGGGGGGCGAGGCGGCCGCTGTCTTCTGCTGCGGCTTCCGCGACCACAAGTACTGCTGCGACGACCCGCACAGCTTCTTCCCCTACGAGCACAGCTACATGTGGTGGCTCAGGTACCGGCCCTGGCCCTCGCCCTACCTCGATCCCCACTCCAGTCTCAGCTCCTCACCCCAGCCTCAGCCCTCATCCGAGTGCCCACCTGAACATCAGCAGCAATCTCCAGCCCTTACCGTCCTCATGCCCACATCATCAACCCTACTACCCCCTGAAACCCCATCTCAGCTGGATTTCCTCATCCTGACCCCAACCATTATTTAGAGCCATGCTCAGACCTCCCCCTCCTCTAACCCAAAACAATCCTCACTCTATCCCCACCCCAAACTTCATTCCATCACCACCCTCATCCCAGTCCCAAATCACACATCAAGCCTCCCCCTAACAGCAACTTCCATCTTCAAACATTCACAGGCAGCCCTAACTCCACCCCAATCATCATCCCACCGAAGTGCCCTTCCTAATATCAACACCAGCCTTATCCCTGACTTTCCACACTCCCCAGTACTGACCCTAGACCTTATTCTATCACCATCCCCAACCTCCTCTTCTGTCCTGCCTGCAATCCCACCTCAGCTCTTCTCCCACATCCTGACTCCAAATATGATTAATATCTAGATCTACATCCAAACCTTAGCCTCCAGCCTTAACCCTTGCCTGGTGCTACACCCCAACCCCAGCCTCAGCCCAGCGTCAACCTTTGGTTCCCTTTTGTATTTAGTCATTCTTTCGGGCACTCTTTACTGAGCACTTAGTGTGTGCCAAGCCCTGTGGTGAGTGCTGGGGATGTACCTCATCCTCAAGCAAAGGCAGAAGACTCGGGAGGCAGAGCTGCCTCCAAGTTCATCACGAGACAATGGCATAGTGCAGAAGCTAGCTCAGACCATATTCGAAGTGTTGAATCTCCACCCATAGGACCTCAGTTTCCCTATTTGTTCAGGGAAGGGGTTGCATTGCTGGAACCTAAGTGTTGGGTTGAGAGGGTAATAGGTCTCAATCCCTCTGGGTCTCCAAAGGCTTCACCTGGAAAATGGAACTTGATCCTCAGCCTACTTTAGGAAACAGGCATCAGCAAAAATCTAGTGGGCCATCTCAGTAGTTAGCGATTTTCCTGTCCCTGGAGGTATATGAGCAGAGGCTGCTGCCCTCTGGGTGGGAAAGGACAGCATCCTATGCCACCAAAACTTCTCAAGTCTCTGGCTTTTCATCTATCAAATGGGCAGCAGGATGATCAGTCATTGCCCTGATTTCTGACTAAGGCAGTGGTGAGGGTCAAATGACATAACAGAGATGAAATCAACTTGACATATGCCAATGACAATTACAAATATTATTGCTTTTTCTAGGTGACTCGATCCACAATTCTAAATGATTTTCAGATGGCCAGGTTATCAGATCCTACACATTTGTGCTATCTATAACCCAGGGAATTATATTAATGTATTTTCTGTTCATCTGTATATTCATTCATTCATTCATTCATTCATTCATTCATTCATTCATTCTAGCCTTTACTTTGTGCCAGGCACTTTGCAAGGCATTGGAGACACAAAAATCAATTATTCCCTGCCCCTGAGGAACTCACAGTTTATTTAGAGATACAACGGTAATCACTTGACAAGTTCATTTTGCTTGCTGCCCAGAAAAACCAATGCACTGAGAACAACAGGTTTTGCAGCAAAGAAAGAGTTTAATAATCACAGGGCCAACCAAGTGGCAAAGTAGGACATAATTCTCAAATCCACACCCTCATTCCCCACCCCCCACCCCACCAGAGAATTCAGAGACTATGGTTTTTCAAGCATTGGTGGCAGACAGGGCTAGGAAATAGGGAATGCCAAATGGTTGGATTAAGGATAAAATTGTGGGGGATCAAAGCTACCTTCTTGCGCTGAGTCAGTTGCTGGGTAGGGGGACTCACAAAACCAGTTGAGCCAGTTTCTAGTAAGGGTTACTAGTCCAGGTGGCAGCAACTGGTCTATCAAAATGCAAGGTCTGAAAGATACCTCAAACACCAGTTTTAGGTTTTACAACTCCTCCTGTAGGAGGAGTCGAGGAGATTACAAATCATGTGACCTCCACCTACATGACTCCTGAGCCATAATTCTAACCTTGTGGTTAATTTGTTAGTTTAACAAAGGCAGTTGCCGCCCCTGAGCAAGGAGGGTGTTAGTTTTAGGAAGGAGCTGTTATCATCTTAGGTTTGGGGTTAAACTATAAACTAAATTCCTCTTACAGTTAACTTGGCCTGTGCCCAGGAATTAAGAAAGACAGCTTGAAAGTTAGAGGCAAGATGGAGTCAGCTATGTCAGATTTCTCTCACTGTGATAATTTTTCTGTATCAGATTTCTCTCACTGTGGTAATACTCGCTAGGGCACTTTCACAGCATTCACCTAAAGTGAAACAATGAAGTTTTGTTGAAGGCCCACTGTGTAGTTAGCATTGAGCTGGGTGTTGAAATAAGACGGTACTGACCTCCCTTTAAGTACACAGACAGTGTGGAGCTTTGGGGCTGGTCAGAACCTGTCACTTATTATCTAGGTGGATTGGAAAAGTTATTTAACTTTCTGGTATTTTCTCTCAACTTTAAAATGGTGATAGAGATATTTGTGATGGAATTGTAAGAACTAAGAGAAATAACGCACATGAAAGTGACCAGTGCATATAGTAGGTGCTCAATAAAAGAGTTCCTTTTCCTTGGTTCATAGGTGTGGGAAGTGAAATTCAGTGTGGAAGTGAATTGTCCAAGATCTCCTAGCAATATCGCAGCAGACTGAGATTTACAGAACATTACCTAAGACTCTCCAAAGGTTAGATGCTCTCGCGCATTCACAACCCTGGCACTTCTCCTCATTTTACACAAGAGAAAACTTGAGAGAGGTTAAGTTACTATCTGGGAGTGTCCCAGTGAGAGGCAGTGGCAGAGCTGGATTGAAAATTCAGGCCTGTCTCATCCCAAGCCCTGGCTTGTCCTGTCTACTACTGTCTGAATCTCTCTTATAACCTGATCCACTCAGATGATCTGAAAAATACTCACTGACCCTCTAGTGTCTTCTGGGCACTGTGTTGGCCCCTGAGGACACAGAGGTGAGTAATTCTCTCAGCACCCAGCCAGGACTCCTTCCCTCTCCCACTGCCTCTTCCCTCTGCAGCTCTTGTGTCTTGTGGTCCCTTCCGTTGCCCTGGAAACTGACGTGGCATGCTTTAGTGGCTCAGACAATGCTCTCGTTGGGGTTTGGATGGGCTGATCTCTGAGGTCGCATCCCATGTCAGTGTGTTCCCATTCTGTGACCCCAAGTGGCTAAAAGGCTCTAGGGTGACTCTTCCTGGACTCAGACAGAATGTGATTCATAAATACCACAGACAACTGCAAAGTGCAGGAGAGGAACTGAAAGTCCTCAGGATGTCTAGGGCATCAACGTGCTCTGAACCTTGAAATAACTTTTCCGGCATGCTCCTAACAGAGCATATTGCAGGGTGGAGACCTTGTTTTGCTGTAAATTCCATTTGTCTCTTTTCATGAAAGCCAGTCCTTAAAAACGTCAAAATCTCCAGGTAAGCACTGTTTCCTGGGAGAGACAGTGCTCAAGGAGAATTGCTATCTTTAAAATTGTGCCTCAGGAAGTGAAGACACACTGTGCAGAAGCAGTTGGTGCTGTCACACTGTCTGGTCCACTTGCCAAACACCCTCCTCCATCACTAGTTCTGTTTTTTTACCAGGGTGTGAGCCAGAAGACAGCAGCCTTGCCGGAAGGCAGAGTTTGTGGTCAGACCGTGTCTACAGCACCTCATTTCGTCCTTCCCACCACCTGGTGAGATAGAAACGTTTATAAATGAAGGAAATGAAGGTCAGAGTGGTAAAGTGATTTTTCAGCTTAAATGTGGCAGAACCAGGATTTGAACTTAGAACTACCTGACTCCAAAGCCCTTGGTTGTTAGGCTGTCCCTCCAATTCTTTCTTAGGAGTCATAGTGGGTTTTTTTTTTTTTTTTTTTGAGACGGAGTCTTGCTCTGTCGCCCAGGCTGGAGTGCAGTGGCACGATCTCGACTCACTGCAAGCTCCGCCTCCTGGGTTCACGCCATTCTCCTGGCTCAGCCTCCTGAGTAGCTGGGACTACAGGCGCCCGCCACCGCGCCCGGCTTATTTTTTGTATTTTTAGTAGAGACGGGGTTTCACCGTGGTCTCGATCTCCTGACCTTGTGATCCGCCCGCCTCGGCCTCCCAAAGTGCTGGGATTACAGGCTTGAGCCACCGCGCCCGGCCCATAGTGGGTTTTGATCTTTCAGAGTCAGAACAGTGAAATCCTCGAAGGCCCGAGGCTCTCTAATCCAATTTCCTACCCAGGGTAGGAATCTCTAACTTCATTGAAAGATGTAACTCATGTGTCCTGCACAAGCTTCTCCCATGACAGGGACTCATCCCCGCTTGAGGCAGTACATTCACCATGGGACAACTCTGATCATTTGAAGCTCATCTCATGCTAAGCACAGATTTTCCTTCTTTGGAGCCTACCCTGTTGTTCCCAACTCTGTCCTTGGAGTTTGGTTCCTCTGTCACCAGGACAGATAAGCAGAGACAGTGTCTGCCCCCTGACTGACCTCCCATCTGGGACATATCACCCCAGAGTCACGGAAGAGGATGGACAAGAAGGCTGGAGAAAGAATGGTAGACGGGGACAAACAAAACTCTCCCCCTCACTCTTCAAAGGGCCTCCCTTAGAGGCCCCTTTCCATCCAGGTACCCAGAGTTGTCCCACACACGGGTCCCAAGCGAAGCACAAGTCTCCCAGATAACAGCCCTATGAACAGTAAGTATATCTCAAATGAGAAAACAACGTTTAATTAAAGTAACTAAAGAACTGAAAAGCCCTACATACTCAATGTAAAAAATGTGAAAAGCACAAGAGAAATGAAAAGAGAAAGAAGTCATGAGTAATCCAGTGTCTAAGCTTGGATTCACCAGAAGACTCTGAGATGAGGATTTGATGGCAAGTAGTTTACGTGGCAAGTGATCCCAAAAATCACTGGTAGAGGATGAGAAAGTGAGACAGAGAGGGGAAGAAGCCAACAATGGTGTATTACCAAGCAAATTACACCAGAGGTAACTGGAGCTTAAACTCTACCAGCCAGTGTAGAATGTACTCCTCAGGGTTATCCCACCTGATGGCCAGGAAGCTGGATATTTAGTTAACAATTTCTGTCAGTCATTGGTCATGGGCTGGTGGGGTAAGGACAGCATTGATTATCCTGCACTATTGACTTGCCAATATGTCCACGGAGCCTGTTCTGGGCCCAAGAAACCCCTCAAATGAAGAGATAACAGCTGTTGGCAATAGAAACTTTGGCCAGGATAGCCAAGGCGGGCAGATTGCTTGAGCCTAGGAGTTGGACACAACCTTGGGCAACATGGTGAAACCCGGTCTGTACAAAGAAATATCAAAATTAGCTCAGTGTGGTGGCACATGCCTGTAGTCCCAGCTACTCGACAGGCTGAGGCAGGAGGATCACTTGAGCCCGGAAGGTTGAGGTTGCAGTGAGCCATGATGGTGCCACTGTACTCCAGCCTGGGTGACAGAGTGAGATCCTGTCTCAGAAAAAAAAAAAAAGTAGAAGGAAACTTTGACCAGAATATCAGAGTATTCCACGCTGATAAGATCCAAGGGGCCCCAGACAGGACATCCACATCCTGAACTGCCCAGAGACTGCCTGTTAGTTGGTGTATCTCCATCAACCTTGATTGTGTACATGTGTATAGTTAAGTATCTATGTATACTTATTTAGTTAAATTGGAGTTATGCCATGTAGTTAGTAGTATGCCTTGCTCTTTTCAATGAATATTATCAATAAGTTCATAAAAATTTATCGCTTAGATATTAAGATCTAGGCCAGGCGCGGTGGCTTACGCCTGTAATCCCAGCACTTTGGGAGGCCGAGGCAGGTGGATCACGAAGTCAGGAAATCGAGACCATCCTGGCTAACACGGTGAAACCTTGTCTCTGCTAAAAATACAAAAAATTAGCCAGGTGTGGTGAGGGACACCTGTAGTCCCAGCTAC
This sequence comes from Colobus angolensis palliatus, assembly GCF_000951035.1. Classification (NCBI taxonomy): domain Eukaryota; kingdom Metazoa; phylum Chordata; class Mammalia; order Primates; family Cercopithecidae; genus Colobus; species Colobus angolensis. Next base: position 5,703,909 of record NW_012120487.1, read on the forward strand.
TCAGGAGTCTGAGGCAGGAGAATGGCGTGAACCTGGGAGGCAGAGCTTGCAGTGAGCCGAGATTGTGCCACTGCACTCCAGCCTGGGCGACAGAGCAAGACTCCATCTCAAAAAAAAAAAAAAAAATATATATATATATAAATGTAAAAGATCTGAAAACATTTTTGGTTTTTTTGAGACAGAATCTTTCATCTTGCTCTGTCACCCAGGCTGGAGTGCAGTGGCACCATCATGGCTCACTGCAGCCTCCACCTCCTGGGCTCCAGCTACCCTCTCTCCTCAGCCTCCTGAGTAGCTGAGACTACAGGCATGTGGTCACCATGACAGGCTAATTTTTGTATTTTTTGTAGAAATGGGGTTTCACCATGTTGCCTGGGCTGGTCTTGAATTCCTGGGCTCAAGTGATCCACCGCCTCGTTCTCCCAAAGTGCTGGGATTACAGGTATGAGCCACAGTGCCCTGCCTGAAAACATCTATATCATTAATAAGGTCTCTATATATGCTATACTGTTCCATTGCAGAGAGTCCAATAATCTATTTAGATGGGAAGGCAGGCTCTTCGAAGCTCTCAGGTGTTTTGGTTGAGTGAAATTAGCCATTAACTAACAGGGAGTGAAATCCTGCAGAAGTGGCAAGGGCAGGAGTCTGGGGCCAGATTCAGGGAAGAAGATGGGCAGGAGAGCTAGAGAAGAAAGGGTAGGCAAAGACAAAGCCTGATGCCACCTATGCCTTCTCATTGGAAGAGTGCATAGTAGGTACCAAACTGTGTTTACCAACTGCCTACCACAGGCCAGGGTCTAGACAATGAGAGGATAAGGCTGATTAAACATGGTTTTGGCCGGACACGGTGGCTCATGCCTGTAATTCCAGCACTTTGGGAGGTTAAAGGCGGGGGAATCACTTGAGATCTGTAATCCTGCCTACTGGGGAGGCTGAGGCAGGAGAATCAAGACTCCGTCTCAAAAAAAAAAAAAAAAAGGAAAAGAAAAAAAGAAATACATATTTGGTCTCTGCCCCTGGTTCCTGAGTTGAAGCTCCTAAAGCCCTTGTAGATAGAGATGCTAGGAGCATCATTCATTCTAAAATTTGATCTCTGAACCCCCAGTTCCTGACACAGAGCTCCTAAATTCCTTGTAATTTCCTGGGTGGTAAGAGCATCTTTTATTCTAATGAGATGACTCATGGTGGGCTCCTGGAGAGCCTCAGTATGGGGGCTGGTTGCCAGGGAAACCAACCATGTGATTAGAGCACTGAAACTTACAGCCCCACCTCACTCCAACCTCCAGGGAGGGGAGAGGGCCCAGAGGTTGAGTTGATCACCAATAAAATCCCAAAGACAGGGTTTAGAGAACTTCTGGATTGCTGAACACGTGGAGGTCCCTGAAGGGTTGTGTGATTGGAGACCACATGGAAGCTCCACGCCCCTCCCCTATACCTCGCCTTATGTATCTGTTCCATCTGGCCATTCATCTGCATCCTTTGTAATATCCTTCTTCCTAATCAACCGGTAAACGTAAGTGTTTTTCTGAGTTCAGTGAGCTGTCCTAGCAAATTAATCAAACCCAAGGAAGTGGCCATGGGCACACTGATTTATAGCTGGGGGGTCAGAAGTATAGGTGACAACCTACTACTTGCAATTGGTATGGGAGGGCAGGAGGGAGTCTTGTGGGACTGAGGCCGTAACCTGTGGGAGCTGACACTATTTGCCTAGAGATGGTGCCAGAATTGAATCAAATTATAGGACACCCAGCTGGTGTCTGCTGGAGACTTGCTTGATGTGTGGGGGAAAACCCACATCTGGTGTCAGAACCCATACATCTGGTGTCAGAAGTGTTGTGTTGAGTGTTGTGGGAGGAAAAAAGGAAGCTGTTTAGCCTGATCTGGGGCAGAGGCAGTGAGGTTAGAGGGTGAGGGACCAGCAGTGGAGAGGTATTTGAGACATGAAGTTGACACTGACGTGGTGAGCAGAACCATGGAAGTTGGGTCAGAAGTTACCTGAGGCTTGGCTGGGCACTGTTGGCTCATGCCTGTAATCCCAGCACTTTGGGAGGCCAAAGTGGGTAGATTGCTTGAGCTCAAGTGCCTGGGCAACATTGCAAAACCCCATCTCTTCAAAAAATACAAAAGCATTAGCTGGGAGTGGTGGCACACACCTGTGGTCCCAGCCATTCGGGAGGCTGAGGTGGGAGGACTGCTTGAGCCCAGGAGGTTGAGGATGCAGTGAGCCGAGATGGCAACACTGCAGTTCAATCTGGGTAACAGAGCAAAGACCTTGTCTTAAAACAAAAAGAAAAGAAATTACCTAAAGGAAGGACAGCTGGCTTTTAACTAAGGCCTACTATATGTGTCTTGATTCTTAAGAAACAGCAGTATGGGGGGTCCCCTAGGACCATCTCCAGCTCCCTGGGATGGGAGCAGGTGAGGAAAGTAGGGAGGTAAGGAGATGGTGCTGCTGAGCGGGGTCAGGTATGAGTCCTTGGTGGTGAGTCCTTTGCGTATAGTTGGTGCACTTTCTTTCCCATGCTAAAGCATAGAAAGCTTGTTTAAGATAAGTAGGGACAAAACAAAAGTCAAAGCTGATTCCTACAACACAACACTAATTTTTTTTTTTTTTTTTTGAGACAGAGTCTTGCTCTGTCACCCAGGCTGGAGTGCAGTGGCACGATCTCGGCTCACTGCAACCTCCGCCTCCCGAGTTCAAGTGATTCTAGTGCCTCAGCCTCCCAAGTAGCTGAGATTACAGATTACAGGAGCCACCACCATGTCTGGCTAATTTTTGTATTTTTAGTATTTAGACCATGTTGGCCAGGCTGGTCTTGAATTCCTGACCCTAAGTGATCCGTCCGCCTCGGCCTCCCAAAGTGCTGGGATTACAGGCATGAGCCACTGTGCCTGACCTAAATTTTTTAAAAAATATTTTTATTCTGTACATTTTCTTCCCAGCAGACTCATTCTAGCCTAGCTACAACACTTCTATAACATCTGCCTCCCAAGTCCCTTCCTGACTCTCAGCTCCCATGTGGTCTTCTCTCCCCAGCATTGGTGCTCTCGTGGGCCTGTCTGTAGCAGCAATGGTCCTTCTCGCCTTCATTGTTACCGCCTGTGTGCTCTGCTACCTGTTCATCAGCTCTAAGCCCCACACAAAGTTGGACCTGGGCTTGAGCTTACAGACAGCAGGTAAGGAAGTTGCCAGGTGATGTCCTTGTATTCAGTAAACTAGCACCTTTTCAGTGGGGAGAAATGTAGAAATGATGTTTGGAACATTTGCCTCATGACTATTCCTGGAATATGCAGAAGCAGCAGCACATTTTTCAGGAGATTCGTGATCTAAACATTTCCATCCCAGACGCTTCATGTTTACAGTGTTTGTCAAAATAATTTAATGTAGACAACACTCCATTTGTCACACAAAGGTTAATCCATGTTGTGGATTTCCTAAGATGATGTTTTAATTTTAGCCTTGGGGAATGCAAACTGATTTTAATATTGACTCAAACAAAATATAATTAATTGTTAAAATTTGCTGCTTCCAAACTCATAATTTATCAGAAACGAAATACAAGCACTTTTATTGTGTGTATGTGTTTTTTTAAAATAATCTGGTGTTCCAGACTATGCATTTCTTCATTAGTATAGGTTATCAAGAGCCTCTAAGGGGCCAAGAAAAAAAAGTGTTGCTTTTTCACAAGCCTTTTTTGCACACATTTTGATAACTTCCTGAAAGGTATTGTGAAAGATACAAGTCTCTGGGCCAGGTGCGGTGGCTTACGCCTGTAATCTCAGTACTTTGGGAGGTCAAGGCGGGCGGATCACAAGGTCAGGAGTTCAAGACCAGCCTGACCAACACGGCGAAACCCTGTCTCTACTAAAAATACAAAAATTAGCCAGGCATGGTGGTGCGCACCTGTAATCCCAGCTACTCAGGAGGCTGAGGCAGGAGAATCGCTCAAACTTGGGAGGCAGAGGTTGCAGTGAGCTGAGATCACACCACTGCACTCCAGCCTGGGTGACAGAGCAAGACTGCTTCTCAAAAAAAAAAAAAAAAAGACGAAGGAAGGGTGACAGCAGGCATCGGGGAGGTAGTAGTAGCCAACTCTCAGAGAAAGAGAGGGCTGAATGCCATCATTTGTAAACACGAACTTTCCAAGTTAACAATAAAAATACAACAAGCAACAGCACAAGAATCCTTCTCAGATCCTGATGACTGAATAATCCAGCTGTGTCTGAGCAGCGAAAAGCAGGAGGGGTCACTTTTGAGGGTGGAAGGATTCAGCTGGCTCCCCTAGGAGTGAGAAAGACCTGAGAGGCAGTGGCAGGGGAAGAGAAAAATGTCTGCATGTAAACCCAGCCTGGTGAAGATCAGAGACAGTTGAGGCTCCAATGTTTTTTGTGTTGTTTGAGACAAGGTCTCACTCTAGTCGCCCAGGCTGGAATGCAGTGGCATGATCATGGCTCATTGTAGCCTTGCACTCCTGGACTCAGGTGATTCTCCCACCTCAGCCTTCTGAATAGCAGAACTACAAGCGTGCAGCACCACATCTGGCTAATTTGTTGTATTTTTAGTAGAGATGGGGTTTCGCCATCCTGCTTAGGCTGGTCTCGAACTCCTGGCCTCAAGCAATCCACCTACCTTGGCCTCTCAAAGTGCTGGGATTACAGATGTGAGCCACTGCACACAGCTTGTTTCACCTTTTATAGAGAATAATTAGAAAGGTTAATGAAAGACATAAAAGAACCTGACTATATGGGAGATATGGCATGTATGTGGATAGAAAGGCTCGATATCATAGAAATGCCAGTTCTTCCTAAATTAACCTATATATAAAAATAAATTAAAATGTTTCATGGAATTTGTCAAATTAATTCTAAAGTTAATCTAGAGGCATACAGGTGGAAGAGTAAACAACACAATTTTGGAAAACGAAGAAGAGGAGGGATTTGCTCTATCAGGCAGCAGCACATTTTAAAAACTATAGGATTTCTGTTTAAAAATATAAGTTTTGTGATATTGGCACAGAAATTGACAAATAGAATTGGGCAATGCAGTGGTTTTAAACTGAGTACAAATTTGCTCCCCCAGGACAATTGGCAATGTCTGTAAACATTTTTGGTTGTCACAATCGGGGAAGGGATACCATTGATATCTATTGGCAGAGGCCAGGGATGCTGTTTAACGGCCTGTAATAAAGAGGACAGTACCTTGCAACAAAGAATTATCTGGCCCAAAATGTCAATAGTACCAGTTGAGAAACTCTAGAGTAGAGAATAGAGTACTAAAGTTGAAAAACCTAGACTAGAAAGAGTCCAGAAACAGACTGATTAAAATATAGGAATTTGTATAAAATGTATAATTTTCTAAAAAATAAAGGAAAAGATTGGCAAATGTCCCTACGTCAAGTACAAATAATATGACACTGTATGTGAAGTTTAAAAAAAAGTGATGGACTGCAAAGATATTATATTACATTAAATATCTATGCACGCACACACACACACGCACACACACATACACAATTAGTCCTCATTATCCTCCAATTCTGTATTTGCAAATTTGCCTACTTGCTAAAATTTACTTGTAATGTCAACATCAATATTCAAGGCAATTCTGAGGTCATTTGTAAATGTGTGCACGCACAGAGTAGCAAAAAATTTGATTTATACATGTATCTTAGGTGATATTGAATAAGGTATGCTCTGCCTTCTCTTTGCAGCTCTCATAGTATAAGCAAGTGTCCTTTTCTCAGTCTATTTAGTGCCATGATTTTTGCATTTTTGTTATTTTTAATTGGTGATTTCACTTTTTTTTTTTTGGTTTATTTTTATTTTTATTTTTTGAGATGG
>NW_012120487.1:5711324-5713567 GCF_000951035.1 Colobus angolensis palliatus
GAGCTGAGATCCGGCCACTGCACTCCAGCCTGGGTGACAGAGCGAGACTCCGTCTCAAAAAAAAAAAAAAAGAAATAGTTGCATTAGAAGAGTGCAGACATCTTGAGAACATGTCACATTGGAAACTAAATGTCCATAGGTAGAGGAATGGATCATAAACTGTGGTATAATAGAATAATGAAGTATTGATACCATAGGTAAAAGGAATGAACTAGCTCTAAATGTACCATATTATTTGCTCTTTATGGTAACTGGGTAGGGTATAGATCATGTTATTACTTTCATTTTACAGATGAGGAAACTGAGATCCAAAGTCACCTAATGAGTGACAGAGCCAACTCTCCCCTTCACCCTCCTTCCTCTCCTTATCCCTGTTGCTGTGAAAAGGGCATCCCTACAATGTGCCAGATACTGTTTGAAATTTCACACGCACCATCTCCTCTAATCTTTCCAGCTATCCCAGTGAGGTAGGTCTCATTATAACCCATTTTACAGATGCAAAAATCAGGTCTCAGAGAGCTTAGATAATTTGCACAAGGGGTCATACATAGCTTGTGATTGTGGAGCTGGAAATCAAACATGTCTTTCTGCCTCCAAAGTCCTGCTCTTTCCATCCTCCTAGAGCAGGACTGTGGGATGTTCTGGCTTGTGCTCTATGCTCCTAGGCTCACCCCACCCTACCCATCCCCTAGGTCCTACTTTTCTGGCTCAAGGGGAGTACAGTTCATCCCTCGGCCCTGTGAGTGGAAACCATCCTCCTGCTTTCCACTGCTCAGCCACCAGCTGGATTATTCAGTCACGAGGATTTGAGACAGCATGTCCTCTTGCTTTTTGCTTCTTATTTTTAAGAAGAAAAGTGCATTGCCTGACCTTTTACTAAATAACAGCTTTAGGTTCTCTCTGCCTTTTGCTCAAACTCAGCTCTTAGTTCCTCCCCTTCTTCTTCATTAAGTGTTGTCCTCTCCTTCCCTCTGCACCCAGAGCATCAACCCAGGAGCCTCCTTCTGCATCTGAGACAGTTATAGGCCCACTATCTTACATTCGTCAGAGCTTTACTGTTGACAGACTTTCATTTCTGTTTGCTCTCTTGCGCTTCAATAGGACATGGAGAGAGGCCTTTACCCCCATTTGATAGCAGAGGAAACCAAGGCTCAGCCAAGGGAGATGAACTAAGTCCACACAGCCAGTGAGCATGTGTCACTGAGCATGTGATGACCTAGCTGGTCATCACAGGCTAGGCCCATGTTCAGGGTTGAGAACCCCAGGTAATGGGGGACTGGCCACAGAGGTCCTTGGAGAAAGGAGAGAAGGCACAGCGCTGAGCAGAGATGCCAGAAAACCTGGCTCTAATCTTGGCCTTGCTGCTCTCAGTGTGTGGCCTTAAGCAAGTCATTTTTCTCTTGACCTCAATTTACTCTAAAATGTGTACCATCATTCCTACTAAGGAAGTTGTTGCAAAAACTAGAAATGGTGCTTACTGGTATTTAATTAGATCTCAACCCAGATCTCCCAGACTCTAAAGCCTATGATCACTGCACTGTCCCTTGGGGTCCTTATCTCTGAGTATGGAGGCAGGGGTGGGGTGGGGGGTGCCTTGGCAAGAGCAGAGTGTAAATGGAAAAGCAGTTTCTGAAACAGTCTTCTTTCCCTGCCCAGGCATTCTGTACTCTGTCCCATCACCCCCACACGCATCCCATCCCCAAACTTGGGATGGCAATGAAGACCATAACTTTAACTTGGGATGGCCATGAAGACCATAACTTTCTTATTCTGATACTTTGTGAGGAACTGGCTAGATCAGAAAAGTGGCTGAGTTCCTACTGTTGAGCTGGGCACTGTGCTAAGGACGTCAAACACATCATCCCCTTCAACCTGCTCAACTACTCTGCCTGTATTATCAACTCCCATTTTGCAGATGAGGTCAGTGAGGTTAGTGTAGAGGTGATATCTAGGTACATTTAATAAGATACTAAAACATTGGGCAGAAAATTAAAGAGTACAATTCTTATGCTCTTCTGAAAGGTGTTGGTGAAGAGGTCATTAGTCAGCCATTCTCATCAACTAGAACTCAAAGGCTCCTAAAAATAAAGTCTGATGCTCTCACTGTATAGATGGGGCAGCTGAGGCCCAGAGAGAGGCTGTTATGTGCCTAAGGTCACTCAGCCAATTGGTGGCCAAGCCTTTGCCTCCCAGCCAGAGACCTTTCCCTGCAGCAGCTGTCCCTATGCTGCAGAATGACTTTC
>NW_012120487.1:5714183-5717541 GCF_000951035.1 Colobus angolensis palliatus
AAAAGTGAGTGGAACCTCAGGTCACATTAACAGAGTAGAAGGTCTGGAAGCAAAGGAGTGATGATCTATTTTAACTTTCAGTTGGATAGAACTCAGCAGCCATCACATCTCAGAAATAACTTTTTATCGTCTATTCTGTAGGTTCCCGACTTTGGTTTTCAGTTTCCTGAGGGTCCCCAAACATAGCAGTGGGGATTCTTGAGCAATCTCCAATATGGCAAAGGTTTTTTTTTTGGTTTTTTTTAGACAGAGTCTCGCTCTGTCACCCAGGCTGAAGTGCAGTGGCGCGATCTCGGCTCACTGCAACCTCCACCTCCCGGGTATATGGGATTAAAGGCACCTGCCACCACGCCCGGCTAATATTTGTATTTTTAGTAGAGATGGGGTTTCACCATCTTGGCCAGAGGCTGGTCTTGAACTCCTAACCTCATGATCCACCTGCCTTGGCCTCCCAAAGTGCTGGGATTTACAGGTGGGAGCCACCGCGCCCGGCCAAACAATTTTTTTTTTTTTTTTGGAGACGGAGTCTTGCCCTCTTGCCCAGGCTGGAGTGCAATGGTGCCATCTTGGCTTACTGCAACCTCTGGCTCCCAGGTTCAAACAATTCTTCTGCCTCAGCCTCCCGAGTAGCTGGGATTGCAGGTGCGCACCACTGCACCTGGCTATAACATTGCAAAGGTTTTACTGGGACCAAGTTTCTTCTCTTTGAGCTAGAATTCTATCAGTTCCAGGGGGTAATTAACATAGGTGCTCTCCTGCTGATCAGAGCTCTTTGATTAATACAGAATGGAAAAAATTAGTACTTAATAATTGCAGTCTCTTATGTAGACAGAATCCTTCAGTGTACTTTGAACTCTGGAGTTCAAAGAGAAAGAAGTAGAAAAATTAGGCCAGTTGTATTTTCTACACTATTTTATGAAGTAGTAACAGATCCAGAGAGGTGAAGGGTTTGGCACAAAGTAGCACAATGATTTAATACCAGAATGAGGACTTGAGCCAAGGTCTTGTAACTGCTGGAAGCCCGGGGGATTCCCCAGAGCCCTGGCTGGCCAGCTGCTCAGAGCCCCATAATTTGAGATGGACTTTGACCAATCAGGTGATCAGAGGCAGGTGACTACTTCAGATCTGGGAACCAGGTCATGTGAGGATTAGGTAAAGAGCTGGGGATAGTTGGCCTAGAACAGAGGAGACTCCGGGCTCACAGCCTAGGGCTTCAGATCTCTGCCAGGTTGTTCTGGGACAAGAGGATCAGACATTTTTATGAGGATCGAGAGAACAGAGCTGAAATCAGTGGGGAAAGCCACAGGGAGATGGATGTTGAGTCAATAAAGGTAGAACTTATTTAGAGTATACCTGAAATACTGCAGAGAGCAACTCCATCACTCTTGGCCGTATTTCACTCACAATAATCCTTGGGTTTGTTTTGTCTTGTTTTTTAAAAAAACACCTCTATCCATGGAAGGTAATCAGGAAAAGGCTAAATATGGGATTCAGCTAAAGGGATTCTTGTATTGAAGAGAAGGTTGAAGTAAATTCCTGTACCAGTTGGAATGCCTTAAAATGAAAGCTTAAATAACAAAGAATCCCAAGGTGTCTATAAAACATGCACAAAATAACCTGTTAGAACTAGGTGTGTTTGGGCCGGGCACAGTGGCTCACGCCTGTAATCCCAGCACTTTGGGAGGCTGAGGTGGGCAGATCATGAGGTCAGTAGATCAAGACCATCCTGGCTAACATGGTGAAACCCCATATCTACTAAAAATACACAAAATTATTCGGGCATGGTGGTGGGTGCCTGTAATCCCAGCTACTCGGGAGGCTGAGGCAGGAGAACGGCATGAACCCCGGAGGCGGAGCTTGCCATAAGCAGAGATTGTGCCACTGCACTCCAGCCTGGGCAACAGAGCGAGACTCCATATCAAAAAAAAAAAAAGAACTAAATGTGTTTAGCAAGGTTAAAATAAAGTCAAAACCAAGCATCAATTGTATTTATATATACTACTAACAAAAAATTAGAAACCCAAACTAAGAACACAATAATACCATTTACAGTTACTCCAAAATAAATGAAATACTTAGATAAAATTTAACAAAACATGTGCAGGGTCTGTATGTTAAAAACTACAATATCCCAGCACTTTGGGAGGCCAAGACTGGAGGATCACTTGAGCCCAGGAGTTTGAGACCATTCTGGGCAACATGATGAGACTCCTGTCTCTCCAAAAAAAAAAAAAAAAGCAGGTCATGGTGGTGTGTGCCTGTAGTCCCAGCTACTGGAAGGCTGAGATGGGAGGGTCGCTTAAGCCCAGGAAGCCGAGGCTGCAGTGAGCCAAGATCATACCACTGCACTCCAGTCTGGGTGACACAGCAAGACTCTGTCTCAAAAAAAGACAAAGCTACAAAATGCTTAGCCAGGCATGATGGCATGTGGCTAAGGTGGGAGGATCCCTTGAGCCCAAGAGTTCAAGGCTCACTTGTAAGCTATGATCATGTCACTGTACTCCAACCTGGGCAACAGACGGAGACCCCTGTCTCTAAAAATAACCAACCAAACAAAAAAAACTACAAAATGCTGATGAAGGAAATCGAAGAAGACCTAAAATGGAGAGATACACTATGTTCATGAATTGCAAAACTTAACATAGTAAACATAAAAATTGCAACCCGCCCTTTTTTTTGAGACAGGGCGTTGCTGTGTCACCCAGGCTGGAGTGCAGCGGCATAATCTAGCCTCAACTTCCTGGGCTTAAGTGACCCTCCCACCTCAGCCTCCCAAGAAGCTCAATGGAAAAGAATTCACAGAAAAATAAACAGAAAATTAGGCCAGTCATATTTTCTATTCCATTTTATGAAGTAGTAACTGGGATCCAGAGAGGAGAAGGGTTTGGCACAAAGTAGCACAATGTTTAATACCAGATTGAGGACTTGAGCCAAGGTCTTGTAACTTCTGGAAGCCCCTGGGGTTCTCCTGAGGCTTGCTTGGCTGGCAGCTGCTCAGACCCCCATAATTGGAGAGGGACCACCACACCCTGTTAATTTTTTATTTTTGTAGAGGTGGGTTCTTGCCATGTTGTCCAGGCTGGTCTTGAACTCCTGGGCTCAAGCAATTCTCCCTTCTTGGCCTTTCAAAGTACAGGGATTACAGGTGTGAGCTACTGTGCCTGGCCAAAATGGCAGCTTTTTTTGTTAGTTCTTTTAATAGATAAGCTGATTCTCAAATTTATATAGAGAGAGACAAAGGAACTAGAGTAGCTAAAGTAATACTGAAAAAGAATAATAAAGTTGGAGGAAATCACACTACCCAATTTTAAGACTTATTGTATAACAACAATGATAAACAGTAATGAGGTTAGTGTGG
>NW_012120487.1:5718156-5723131 GCF_000951035.1 Colobus angolensis palliatus
CTTAAGTAAAAAATAAACCTTTACCTAGATCCCACACCTTGTACAAAACTTATCTCAAAAAAGATCTAAATGTAAACCAAAAAACTCTAACACTTTTAGAAGAAAACAGGGAAAAATCTTCATGACCTGCAGTTATGCAAAGAATTCTTAAACAAGACATCAAAAGCACAATACATTTTTAAAAAGATAAACCAGTATTCATCAAAGTTCAAAATTTTAATGCTGTGAAAGATCCTGTTAAGAGGATGAAACGGCAAGCCTCAGACTGGAGAATATATTCACATATTTGACAAAGGACTTTTATCCAAAATATATAAGGATTGGTTGGGTGTGGTGGCTCACACCTGTAATCCCAGCACTTTGGGAGGCCCAGGTGGGCGGATCACTTGAGGTCAGGAGTTCGAGACCAGCCTGGCTGACATGGTGAAACCCCGTCTCTACTAAAAATACAAGAATTAGCCAGGTCTTGTAGCACAAGCCTGTAATCCCAGCTACTCAGGAGGCTGAGGCAGGAGAATCACTTGAACCCAGGAAATGGATGTTGTGGTGAGGTGAGATCATGCCACTGCACTCCAGCCTAGATGACAGAGTGATACATCTCAGTAAATGAATAAATAAATAAATAAAACAAAATATATAAAGAACACCCTAAATTCAACATTAAGAAAACAAACGATCCCATTAGAAAATGAGCAGAAGACTTGAACAGACACTTCATTAAAGAGGAACAGAGAACAATCTATGTTTTAAAATGTCCAGGCATGGTAGCTCAGGCCTGTAACCCCAGCAACTTGGGAAACCAAGGCAGGAGGATAGCTTGAGCCCAGGAGTTCAAGACCAGCCTGGGCAATATAATAAGACCCTGTGTCTACAAAAAAAAAAAAACAAAAAAAAAAGTTGTGTATGGTGCTACACACCCATAGACCCAGCTACTCAGGAGGCTGAGGTAGGAAGATCACTTGAGCCCAGGAGGCCAAGGCTGTAGTGCACCATGTTCGAGCCACTGCACTCCAGTCTTGGCAACAGAGCAAGACCCTATCTCAAAATAAAATAGTTTTTTTAAAAGGGCATATAGGTGGCAAATAGGCACATGAAAATATGTTCAACTTCATTAGTCATTAAGGAAATGCAGATTAAAGCCACAATGAGATGCCATCTCAAGGAGCACAGGTAATGGAAAGAGACTGAAAGCTTTCAGAAAGAACAGTACATAGATCACTTAGTACATAGATTTCTAAGATCACTTGATCTTAGAAAGATCTTAGATCTCTCTGGCTACAGCATGGAGGACGTGATGGAGGGGCCCCCACTGGAGGTTGTTCCAGGGGTCTGGGCAGAAGAAGATGAAAGCCTGACCTAAGGTGGTAGCCTTGAGGATGGAGAGAAATGGTTGGATACTGCAGATGGCTATTAGGTGGAACCAGCAGGACCTGGCTTTGTGAAAGGGCTGAGATAGAAGGTGCGAGAGATGACTTGAATATTTGGCTTAAACACTTGATACAATTTTATCTAGAAAGATAGAAATGTTCAATTGTGTCAAATGCTCCTGATTAAAAAAAGAAAAAGGAAAAAAGAATCAGAGTCCTATAACTGGTAAAGTAAAATTTAAAATAAATAAATAATGTTAAATGTTCCTGATAAGTCAAGGGAGATGAGGATTTAGAAGTGACCATGGGTTTAGTGACAAATAGTTTGAAGGTATATAGTGGGGGCAGAACCAAGTAAGTTGCAGCTGAACAAGTCGTGAATGGAAGGTAGAGAATAATAGGCCAAGTGGACTTCCTTTCAAGCTTTGATTTAAGAGGAAAAGAGAAGATAAGTCTCTTGACAAAGAGAAGCATGGAATCTATTCTCAAAGCGAGAACAATCTATGTTTAAAAAATGTCCAGCACTCCCCTCCATACTAGCTGTGTGGTAATCCTGTATTCTCATCTATAAAATGGATTTCTAATAGTACCTACCTCATAAGGTTATGGTGAAGGTCAAGTCTTCATAGCTCTTAACGATTGTTTCTTGTCTGTTTCCTCCACCAAACTACAAGTTCTTGAGCAACACTGACAGCTGTCAGTGCATGATGTGGTGTATTGTTAATAAATACATGTTAAACAAATGATGCACTGCCCAAGGTAAGCACCAGAGAAGTCAGCTGGGGGGTGTGATCCTGATGGGGAAGAAGAGAGCTCCACACCCTCAGTTTGCTGTTTTCCAGGCCCTGAAGAGGTTTCTCCTGACTGCCAAGGTGTGAACACAGGCATGGCGGCAGAAGTGCCAAGAGTGAGCCCTCTTCGGCAGAGTTACCCCTGCTCGAACCCACAGCTGGAGAGCAATGAGGGGCAGGTTGTGAACTCCAAATGCCTCCTCCATCATTGCTTCATGGCCACAGTGACCACCAGTGACATTCCAGGCAGCCCTGAGGAAGCCTCTGCACCCAACCCTGACCCATGTGGACCAATCCCATAAACGTTCAATAAATGTCTCCACAGCATCCCCTTCTGGAGTCTCTTTAGTGAAAGGTGGGAGTGGGGAGGGACTTTAGAGCCTAGCAGGATAAATGAGGGCTTTTCCTAGCAAAGATACCCAGCCTTGCTGTGGACCCTGCCATACTGCTCTGCTTGGCCTATTGTGAGCCAAGGAACTTTGACATGACTCCTAGAAAAATGGTCAGTAACAACTCCATGCAATAAGCTATGATCATGCCACTGCACTCCAGCCTGGGCAAGACCTCATCACAAAAAAAGAAGAATGAATGAATGAATGAATGAATGGTTATCAGACTGAATACAGGCTCCAGAGGGTGGGCTCTGCCACTGTGTGGCCTGGATAAAGTCCCTTGTCTTCCGGAGCCTTGGTCCCCTTGCTGGGTTATTGCAAGTGTTCAATGAGGTGATGGATTTGAACTCACTTTATAAACGTTAAAGTACTAGAAAACTTTTTCTTTTTGAGACGAGTCTTGCTCTGTTACTCTGTCACTCAGGCTAGAGTGGCATGATCTCAGCTCAGTGCAACCTCCACCTTCTGGGTTCAAGTGATCCTCCTACCTCAGCCTCCCAAGTAGCGGGGACTACAAGTGTGCGCCACCATGCCTGGCTAATTTTTGTATTTTTAGTAGAGATGGGGTTTCACCATGTTGGCCAGGCTGGTCTTGAACTCCTGGCCTCAAGTGATCTGCCTACCTTGGCCTCCCAAAGTGCGGGGATTACAGATGTGAGCCACCACACCTGGCCTGCTAAAAGACTTTTTAAATTACCAACGGATGATAACATAGTAATCCTGCTAAAGACTTTTTAAATTACAAATGGACAATAGCAGTAAACTATGTAATACTGAAAAACTCTGGAGCCAAATGCCTGGTTAAAATCCTGCCCCTGTCACTTACTTGCTAGTTAACCTCTGTGCCTCAGTCCTCTCATCTATATAAGCTGGAATCGTAGTAGTACCTTCCTCATAGAGCTTGGGGAAGGACTAAATTACTGAGTCCACGCGAGTACATAGAAAAGTGTTGGCAAATGGAAGGCACTATGTGTTAGCTATTTTTATTATTTTTAACATGTTTTATTATTAATCTGATCGCAAAGGAACCTTAGGGCAAGATGCTGACTGCCAGCCCTCCCTTCTGGCTGCTCTCCTAACTTTGGCAATGGCTTTTAGGCTTCGTCTTGGGAATGCAAGACAAGGACTGTGGAGACGCAACTCAGCAGCCACCAAAAGCAGCTCTTGACATTTCAGACAGTGACATGACCTGCTGCTGGATTTGGCAACAGTGAAAGAATCACTCTTAGATACCTGTGCCTGAGGCCAAGCGAAAGGGTACACGGTGGGGTGGCAAGACAGGGTGAGTCACCCACAGAAGTATTCTAGGCTGGAAGTCAAGAGATTTTGGTTCTGGTCTTGCTTCATTTGTTGTTGTTGTTGATGGTGGTAGTGGTGGTGGTGGTATGTATGTGTGTGTGCTCTTTTATTGCAGCACTCTTTTTTGTTTGTTTGTTTGTTTTTGAGCCAGTCTCATTCTGTCACCCAGGCTGGAGTGCAGTGGAGACATAGCTCACTGCAGCCTCAAACTCCTGACATAAGCAATCCTTCTGCCTCAGCCTCCCAAGTAGCTGTGACTACAGGTGCGTGCCACTGTGTCCAGCTAATTTTTAAAAAAATTTTTTATCGAGACAGGTGGTTGCTTTGTTGCCTAGGCTGGTCTTGAACATGTTGGGATTACAGGTGTGAGCCACTGCACCCAGCCTATTTTCAGCACTCAAAACCCAGCACCCTTGTCCATTTACTGTACACTTAGTGGTGTCCATTCTATTCTAGGACCTGTGCAGGTTGCCGGAAACAAGAGGAATCAGACAGTTCTCGCCCTCAAGGGGCTCATGTGGAGGACAAGGCAGGCACACAAATGGCCAGGAGGCCCAGTGGTGGCCCTTCATGGGGCTTTAGGGAGGAAGAAATGATGTCTGAGTTGAATCATCAAAGATGACTCAAATTTTCCAGGTGAGACAGGAACAGAAAACACTATGGTCAGAATACAGCTTGTTCACAACAGTGAAAGAGAGCCAGTGTGGCTCAGGAACTGCAAGGTACTTGTTATAGAAAGAGCTGGCCAGGCGCAGTGGCTCACACCTGTAATTCCAGCACTTTGGGTGGCTCATGAGGTCAGGAGATCGAGACCATCCTGGCTAACATGGTGAAACCCCGTCTCTACTAAAATAAATAAATAAATAATAAAAAATAAATTAAAAAATTAGCCGGGTGTGGTAGCAGGCGCCTGTAGTCCCAGCTACTCGGGAGGCTGAGTCAGGAGAATGGTGTGAACCCGGGAGATGGAGCTTGCAGTGAGCTGAGATCACACCACTGCACTCCAGCCTGAGTGACAGAGCAAGACTCCATGAAAGAAAGAGAGAGAGTGAGAGAAAGAAAAAGGAAAGAAGGAAGGAAGGAAGGAAGGGAGGGAGGGAGGGAGGAAGGAAGGAAGGGAGGAAGG
>NW_012120487.1:5723440-5725686 GCF_000951035.1 Colobus angolensis palliatus
TTTTATATATGTGGTGGGATGGGGCTGGGTGATATTGGGAGGTTTAGTCCCTGACGCTCTGTGCAACCCTTCACAGGACGAATCCTTTCTCTGTCCTTGGTATCCTTGGTGTCCTCATCAGAAAAATCCAATGTTTCTCTGAACACTTTCTGTGCTGGGCCTTAAAAGGGAGACTGGGAGGTTTCGGGGAAGAATCTGATAATACCCTCGCCTTTAGGCTGCTCGCAGTCAGAAGGGGGAGATGCTGTGTGCATTCCAAACACTCAAGTGGTCATCCGCAGCCTAAGGCAGTGGTTCTCAAAACTGAGGCTGCCTCAGAATCATCTAGGTGGAGGGCTTGTTAAAACACAGAATGCTGGCCTCCCACCCCAGTGTCTGACTCAGTAGGTCAGGAGTAAGTCCCCAAAATTTGCATTTCTAACAAGTTCCAGGTGATGCTGATGATGCTGGTCTGAGACCACCCTTTGAGCACAACAGGCTCTGTGAGAACAAAGACAAGCTTTGAGGACTCAGAGCGGGAGAGGTCTGGGGAGACCGCACACTAAGCAAGGCCCTGAAGACCTGGTAGAATTTCCCCAACAGGTGGAGAAAGGGAATGTGCGTGCTGCTTTTGCTGACCTACACATCCTAGGCCTCATAAAGCTCCTCCCTGTCCCCCAACAGCTCCTCTCCTTTGAATTCAATCAAGGCTCAGAGCCGGCTGTCACTGGGGTTGGCTAGTCTGGGTCCTGCATTAGAAACAAACTGCCCACCCTGTGTGATAGGAGCCCCTCCCCCAGGGCAGCCGCAGTGGGAGGAAGCTGGGTGGGCTGATGTGCAGACAGAAATAGTCTGAGCTCACCGCTGCTCCCAAGCACACATCGACCGGCAATTATTTCTTGTAAATTGCTTTCCCGGTTATGTTCAGAACATGTGTGTGTGCCTGCCTGAGAACAAACACTCAGAGGGCACAGGGCGGAGGAGCTAGCTGGAGAGTGGGCTCCGGATGAAGGAGAGCCTGAGTGTGAATCTTCAGCCCAGAATCAGAGAATGTTGAATCTCGGAACTCAGAAATGTTAGAACATTCCACTCCCCTTTACAGCTCTCCTGCTAGGTGTAAAATTTTTCTCAGACGTTCACATTTGTTTGTTCATTCAATATTGATTGACAATGATTTTCTGCCAGAATCTTGGCTAAATGAGGTCCTGATCCCTGTCTTCAAGAAGCTCATGGCTACAGGCATTTACAGAAGATCCCTAATCCAGCCAAAGACTTTGGGAAGGCCTCCTGGAGTAAGCAATGACTGGATTAAAAAGGACTCACTGACAGGTGAAAGGAGGTCTCTGGTACAAGATAAGGAACACCATACACAAAGACCCACGGCTAAGAGAGACCATATGGTTCTTTCAGGTAACAATAAGTAGTTCAGTCTGGGTAGACACTAGATTCAAGGTGGGAGTGGTGAGAGATGAAGCTGGAAGGGTAGATGAGCCAAGTCCTGAAGCCTTTACCATATTAAGGGGCTTGGTCTTTATGCCGAGGGCAAAAGGAAGCCACAGGAAAGGGTTTCAAGCATGGAAAGGAACTCAACAACACCTTTTCTGAGCACTTGCTCCCTGTTCTCTGTAACGCTGAAGTGAAATTTGCCATTCAGGATCTCTGCCTTTGGGGCCTTTAGGTTGCAGATCCTTCAGAAGTCTAAAGGACAGTGATGGCTCATGCGTCCACAAGAAATGACTCAGGCCCTAGACATCTGTCCTCCAGTCAGGGGGAGGCCATTCTACTGCCTGACTTGTGACACTGCTCCTCCTGGTTTGTGCCTGTTGGCTCAGGGGCCAGGGCACAAGGCAGCCAAAGCCAGGCTGCAGGCCACAGCCCAGGAGAGCTCCATGCCTTGCTTAGTCCCAGAACCCTGGATCCCACCTGGGAAGTCTCGTGTGTGGGACACTCACAGGGGTGTGAAGGGCTCCTTGCATACCTTCTCCATCCCTCACAGGATCAAGGCCACCCAGAGCAGATGACCCACTCCGAGACAGTTGACTGAAGACACACTGTGGGCCCACCACTGTGACAAGCCCTTAGAATAGAATACGGCCAGGCATGGTGGCTCACGGCTATAATCCCAGCACTTTGAGAGGCCGAGGAGGGTGGATAACCTGAGGTCAGGAGTTCCAGACCAGCCTGACCAACATGGTGAAACCCCATCTCTACTAAAAATACAAAAATTAGCCAGGCATGGTGGTGGGTGCTTGTAATCCCAGCTACCC
>NW_012120487.1:5726558-5727568 GCF_000951035.1 Colobus angolensis palliatus
TGGTCTTGAACTCTTGACCTCCGGTAATCTGTCACTTTGGCCTCCCAAAGCGCTGGGATTACAGGTGCGAGCCACAGTGCCCCGCCGACTTTACATTTTAAAGAGAGTACCCCTTAGGCTCTGAGGGCTCTGGACGAGTAGATCTCTCTAGCCCCACCTTCAGCCATAGTCCCCTAACCAACACACTATCTTCTGTGTGCCAGGTCTTGTCCTGGGCTCTAGGAACAAAGAAATGAATCAGTCATAATTCCTGCCCTCAGGGAATTCTCAGGCTACTGGAGGAAGACTGCTATGTTAAATAGACAGTTATATACAGTGTGGAAAGTGTTATGGTTTGTTTATTCAAGCACAGGGCAAAATCACTGCTTGTCCAGCCCAGAGGGCTGCTGTCGTGCAGCCAGCCTTATCTCCAAGGAGGCTTTTTTCCGGAAGGAGGGAGCTTCATTGTGAAACCTTCATCTTCTAAACCTCCAGCTCCGGGCTCTCAGACCCCGCCTTCTCTCCTGGCTGCAGTGCGTTACCATGGAAGCCGTAAGCCCCTCGCAGCTCCCTGCGGTTCCACACCCCTCCCCCTTCGCCATCTCTCTTAGCTCTTTGTCTTGTGGCTGCAGATGTCCACCCGGGCTGATCAACTCCCGAACTTTCCCCAAGGTGGGAATTATTATCCCCATTTGAAATAGGGAAAAACTGAGACTCAGAGGTGTGAGGGATTTGCCCCAGGCCCCTCACAGCCCTTTACTGGCAGGATCCCAAGCACAAGTTCCCTACAAGCACCACGCAACCACCCCTCTGTGGCGTTCATTATGCTCTCCTATCCGCGGAAGCTTATGTTTCCTTTTTTTCTTCTTTCCGTATCTTTGGTAGTTTAACTTTTTATTCTGAGAAAATCAGAACACGTGGCTGGGCGCGGTGGCTCAGGCCTGTAATCCCAACACTTTGGGAGGCCGAGATGGGTGGATCACCGAGGTCATGATTTCGGGACCAGCCTGGCCAACATGGTGAAACCCCGT
>NW_012120487.1:5728438-5733362 GCF_000951035.1 Colobus angolensis palliatus
TCACCATGTTAGCCAGGATGGTGTCGATCTCCTGACCTCGTGATCTGCCCGCCTCAGCCTCCCAAAGTGCTGGGATTACAGGCGTGAGCCACCACACCTGGGCTATTTTTATTCTAAGACAGGATCTTGCTCTGTGCCCAGTCTGGAGTGCAGTGGTGCAATCACAGCTCACTGCAGTCTCGACCTCCCCGGCATAAGTGATCCTCCTGCCTCAGCCTCCCAAGTAACTGGGTCTACAGATGCACACCCACATGCCTAGCTAATTTTTGTATTTTTAGTAGAGATGAGGTTTTGCCAAGTTGCCCAGGCTGGTCTCGAACTCCCAGGCTCAAGCAATCCGCCAGCCAGCCCATTTTGATCTTCTGCACAATACTTAAGCTGAAAGTATAATACCACCCACCCCTAGGTGATGTCTGTACAGATGTGAAAGGACTTTGGAAGGTGTGATGTGCTTAACAGATGTTATTTATTGTTATGAAATGAAAGTTGGGGAAAGATCGCCTAAATTTCTTCCCAAGGGGCTCCATTGTCAGATTGTTCAATTCTAAAATTTTCTATTGTTAACATATGGGATGCTAAAGGTCTGTGATTCTGGAATCCTGAGCCTGATTCTAATCCTGTGAAGCCAGAATCCTGTGACTCTGACATTCTCTGACTCTATCCAAGTGGGAGGTCAAGCTCTGAAGGCCAGGGCAGGGTGGGGACGGAGGTCAGCAGGAGGATCCCAGTCCCCTAGGGAGGAGCAGTTGTCCCCGATGTCTTCTACCTGGGCTGACCCTTGGAGCTACAGCCTGATTATCATTCAGACTTATCCTCAGCTCATCACCCTTCCTCCAGCCAGCCTTCCTTGGGGCCTCATTGTATGCATTATCCATATTCATTACACATTTTTCTTCCATTAAGTCAAATTAAGCCACTTTGCCAACACTGCAGGAACCAAAACCTCCCTAGATAAGTGTGGGCCCATTAGGGGCACCAGAGGAGGCCCTAAGTTAGGATAGCTCTACCCGTTCCCTCCTCCCTCCCATCCTGCTTCTCAAGCACCATCCCCCCCGACTTTCCTGTACCCCAGATCACATGGTAGCTGCAGAAGCACTCCTTTCTGCGAGTTCTGGTACATGGTGTTCCCTCCCTGATGGCCTCACAGGCAGCTGCTGACTCACCCCAGGTTGCTAATGCACCAGGTAGCCATGTATTCAGACGGAGCTGCTTCATAAAATGTAGCACCATGTGCATGTGTGAGCTCACATGTGTGAATACGACCAGAGCACCGGCCCTGGGCTGTGGACTTGAGACCACGATTCTAGGCCGCCACTATTTACAGGGTTACCTTGAGCTAGTGCCTTCCTCTCTGTCTCAAGAGAATATCCCAGCCCTTCTGGCCTCACCAGGTTGTTTGGAGACTTACGAACAAATGTGTTAATAATAGTGTTCTCCAATGTGTTGTGAAGTGAAGCGAAGGGATTTAAATGCAGTGTACCAGCTGGGAGCAGTGGCTCACGCCTGTAATCCCAACACTTTGGACGACTGAGGCAGGGGGATCACTTGAGGTCAGGAGTTCAAGACTAGCCTGGACAACAATGATGAAACCCTGCCTCCTCTAAAAATACAAAAATAAGCTGGGCGTGGTGGTGGGTGCCTGTAGTCCCAGCTACTGGGAGGCTGAGGCAGGAGAATCACTTGAACCCAGGAGGCGGAGGTTGCAGTGAGCCAAGATCACGCCGCTGCACTCCAGCCTGGGCAACAGAGTAAGATTCTGTCTCTAATTAATTAATTAATTAAATGCAGTGTACCACCAAGATGTCCATGTCCAGCCCCATAGCACCACCTGCTGTGTGACCTTAGGCAGATCATTTTACTTCTCTGAACTTTCGTTTTTGTGCACACGCGTGCACACGTGTGTGTGTGTGTGTGTGTGTGTGTGTGTCTATAGTTTTTTGAGTGCTTACTATATGCTGGGCATTGTGTCTGGCATGTTATGGGGTTTACTCTGTACCAGTCAGGATTCTCAGTTGTAAACAACAGAAACCACCTCTGGCAAAATTAAGCAAAGAGAGACTTTACTGGAAGGCTATTGGATGTCTCACTGAAATGACAGGGAGACCACAAAGCTAGACAAGAATCAAGGGCAGCTGGGCACAACCAAAGTCCTGCCATGGTAACTATGTATTTAGGACAGACTCTGCCTCTAGCCACACAGATACTTGCTGGTCACCACTGCACTGCTAGGCTCTAGCCCCATTGCAGCCACCTGAAGTAATCTCTGACTATCCTTGCCCCTCTGCTAACTGCCACCAGACTCAAAGACCATGTAGGGCGTCGAGTTGGCCAGTCACAAGCCCACAAGGGTCAGGAGGAGTTGCTGCCTCCTTCAGCTCCCACAAAGCTTGGAATTCCTCCAAACAGGGAGTGTTTGGATGCTAGGTGGCCCAGAGCAATCAATGTCCACTATAGCCTTCACCAATCTTGAGTCTGGTAATATTACATTTTACAGGTGAAGAGAGTGAGGCTCTGAAAGGTTTATATACTGGTCACCCAGCTAGTATAGGTGCACGAACACCTGCCTTGCAGGAATGGAAGAAGTAAATGGGCGTAATTAGTTGGCACGAGTTCATTCCTCTTTTCCCCTCAGTAATAGCTCTTGTTGGGAATGTTTGCTCCGCCATGGGGAAGTCTTTCAAACATTTGTTCACATTCTCTATGACCCTGCAGCTGGTTCCTAACTTCCTGGCAACAACCACAATTGTAATTCATTCCAGGAGATTGACTGTCATGGAGACAGATCATCACCATCATCACCACCACCATCATCATCATTGTCATCGTCATCGTTATGTTGCTTTTAGCTCACTGGAGCCTCATAGAACGCTGTAAGGTAGGTATTACCTCAGTTTACCAAATGAGAAAACTGGGGCTCAGAGGGGGTTTCATGGCTGTCCCAGACTTACAAAGCAAGTCAGAGCCAGAATCATATCTAAATCTTCTGTCTCCAGAATCCACTCTTTCATATGGCCTCTATTTCAAAGAAGCAGGCCAAAAACAGGACATCCAGCATTTGACATAGACATGGACCATCGAGGCAGGGAGATCCTAGCCCCTTTGCATCCTTTCTGCTTTTCCACTGATAGGAAAGCTGAGTTCTAGAGAGAAATGCCCTGCTCAACCTCACACAGTGCCATCGGTGAAGCCTCCATGGTTTGAATACAGTTCTCTTGCCACCCAGTTTAGTAAGCATTCCCCACACCATTATGGAACTCATTTTAAAGTTGAAGTAACTGAGATGGTCACCCTGGGAGTAAATGGCCCACCCAGCTGTTGGGATGAGTACCTAGCTAATGTGTGGGCCCAGAAGAAAGGCCATGGCAGCAGAGTGGCTGGGAGGTAGCAGGCTTTGCACGTCCAGAAAATTCTGTTCTCTCAAAATCAGGAAATGTCTCCATATTTTAAGAGGCGGTTATCCTCTCCTGGTTGCAATTGACTGCAACAGACTTCAATTTGTGGGTTATTGGAATAGCTGGGGAAAGTCTGAAGGTAATTAGACCTGGATAGACCAAACATGTGTAGCCCAAAGAACTGAACAGTCTGTGATTAGCGCCTTGATCTGAGGCCCACAGGTAGGTATTGGGAAATTTCCATGCACTTTGGTTTTTCAGGCAGCCTTCCCATCTGAAAATGCCCCCCACCCCTCCCTGACTCCTTCCAGCATCAGCTTAGACAGTACTCCTCTAGGAAATTGGTTTTGACTCCCAAGCTGAGTTGGGAGCTCCTCTGGGCTCCCACAGCTTCTCTGTATCATAGCCCTGACCATACTGGGTTGTCATTTTCTATGTGTCCATTTCCCCATTATGGACTGTTAATTCCAGGGCACGGACAGATCTGCCACAGAGGAGGCCTCAGCGAATGTCAGCCACACGAATGAGTGTGTGGAGCAAAGGAGCAGTGAACGTCTAGGAGACCAGCCCTTACCCCAACTCCTCCCCATCTGTTCCTACTCTGAACTCCAGTCTCTGCCCTACCCCAGCTCTTGAATTTAGCTTTTGGATCCAGTTCTTCTGGTAATGAAGCCTCACTTTTCCCCCAACTAACTCTGATCTGGCCTCCCCTGCTCCTGACTAACCTCAAGGATCCTGAATCTCCTTCAGCCTAACAGCTCCAGAAGCTGAGCTCCAGCCTTAAGAGCCTCAGCTGCAGACAGGCCTCGGGCCAGGAGCTTAGTCAGGCTACCCTGACTAAGCCACAGGGTTGGCGTGCCCTCTGGGCAGACCCTGAACCAGGCACTGAAGACACAGGAATGGACAAGGTAGTCTACCCGAGTCCTGAACCTGCAGGGTAGTTAAGACAGATCTCGAAGGAGAGTGGGCACAGTCAGAAAGGAAGAAGTGGCTCAGTATGAAATAAAAGTGACACAAGCCCATGCACCAGCAGCCAATTGGATCCTTTTTTTTTTTTTTTTGAGTTGGGGCCTCTCTTATTGCCCAGGTTGCTCTTGAACTCCTGAGCTCAAGCAATTCTCCCACGTTGGCCTCCCAAAGTGCTGAGATTACAGGTGTGAACCGCCAATTGGATCTTTACTGGACCCTTATAGGGCACTGAGCCACTAAGCTAGGGAATGTTGGAGATTCAGAGGCTGAATCAGATAGCAGCCCAACCCTGAGATACAACTGAGCTACAGGCAAGAGGATACTACCGGGCGTGGTGGCTCACACCTATAATCCCAGCACTTTGGGAGGCCAAGGCAGGCGGATCATGTGAGGCCAGAAGTTCGAGAATAGTCTGGCCAACACGATGAAACCACGTCTCTATTAAAAATACAAAAGGTAGTTGGAGTTAGTGGCACATGCCTGTAAACCTAGCTACTTGAGAGGCTCAGACACAAGAATTACTTGAACCTGGGAGGTGAAGGTTGCAGTGAGCTGTGATTGCG
>NW_012120487.1:5734637-5745228 GCF_000951035.1 Colobus angolensis palliatus
CCACTGCACTCCACCCTGGGTGACAGAGCAAGATTTCATCTCAAAAATAAAATAAAATAATAAAATAAATAAAATAAAATAAGATCGTTAAATTTAAGACAGGGCAAGGTAAAATTGAAGAAAAAAAAAAGGTAGGGAAAAAGTGGAGCCTGGAATGATACAAAAAGTACAGAACATAGTGACCTATGCAGCTAAATTTGTGTCATACATACTTGGTTCTATGACTTCCAGCAGCCAAGGCAAAAAGGGAAACCTGTTCACTCACACGGTTCACAGTGTTCACAGGATAAAAACAAACCACTTACTCCTTAGAGGATATACAACTATTCTTGGTATGTAGACCAGACAAGAATTTCTCCTGAGAGCCTCATAAAGAATGATATAATAGACCATGGCGTCAACAGAGCCCTCACAATAGATACAGAGATGTATTTTGTGGTAGAGTGACCAACTTGTCCTGGTTTGCCTGGGACTTTCTTGGTGTTAACCCTGAAAGTCTCAGTCCCAGGAAACTCTTTAGTCACAGGCAAATCAAGAAGGTTGGTCACCTTATCTGTGAGTTACAGTTCAGTCAAAACTTACCTAGGGGCCAGGTGTGGTAGCTCACACCTGTAATCCCAGCACTTTGGGAGGCTGAGGTGGGCAAATCACCTGAGGCCAGGAGTTCAAGACCAGCTTGACCAACATGGAGAAACCCCGTCTCTACTAAAAATACAAAATTACCCGGGCATGGTGGCACATGCCTGTAGTCCCAGCTACTCAGGAGGCTGAGGCAGGAGAACCTTTTGAACCTAGTAGGCAAAGGTTGCGGTGAGCTGAGATCGTGCCATTGCACTCCAGCCTGGGCAACAAGAGTGAAACTTCATCTCAAAAAAAAGGTATAATCAGAATTATCCTTGGAAACCTTTTTTATCACTCCTAAAGTATAGAACCATCTCCCAGTAGCATAACCAAGTTTTCCTCTAGCAATGGAACAGATTGCTCTTTCTTTCGTGGGTAACTGATAAAGAGACTGACTTGCTTTGGGGCTTACACACTAGACCCATACTTAGTATGGTGACATGCACACACACTGAAGATTTATGAGGCACCTGGGAACTGAGACCAATGAGGGGAACGGCAGATTTACCTCTTTCATGACACACTTGGGGCATATGGTATGTGAGGAAAATAATATTTAATATAGTATTACTCTTCCTCTTTCCATCTCTAGTTTTTCCACAGCAAGTATAATTGAGTTTTTGTAAATTAAAAAGAAATAGTACCTATCTCATAGAGTTGTAACAATTAAAAGACCTAGGTTTTTGTGTTTTGTTTTGTTTTGTTTTGTTTTTGAGACGGAGTTACACTCTGTCACCCAGGCTAGAGTGCAGTGGCGTGATCTTGGCTCACTGCAACCTCTGCCTCCTGGGTTCAAGTGATTCTCCTGCCTCAGCCTCTCGAATAGCTGGGACCACAGGCTCCCGCCACCATGCCCGGCTAATGTTTGTATTTTAGTGGAGACAGGGTTTCACCATGTTGGCCAGGCTGGTCCCGAACTCCTGATCTCAGGTGGTCTGCCTGCCTTGGCCTCCCAAAGTGCTGAAATTACAGGCGTGAGCCGCCATACCCGGCCAAAAGAGTTTATAAAGCACTCAAAACAGTTCCTGATCCAGGGTAAGCTCTCTGTAAGTGTTTGCTCTTACTGTATTTAATGTAGATATGGTGACACTCTACTTATTTTCTATAAAATCTTGCATGTAATCCTTGATGGCAATTTGGGAAAAATGCATTCTGTGGCAGGGATGAGGTTTAGCGCACCAGCCCTTTTAAGTTGCAAATGCATGCAGGAGATATATATTTGAGATGGAGTCTCACTCTGTCCTTGCTCAGACTGGAGTGCAGATGGCTCAGTGCAGCCTCGACCTCTTGGGCTCAGGTGATCCTCTCACCTCAGCCTTCCAAGGAGCTGGGACTACAGGCATGCACCACCACACCCAGCTAATTTCTGTATTTTTGTAGAGACAGGGTTTTGCTACGTTGCCCAGGCTGGTCTCGAACTCCTGGGCTCAAGTCATCCACCTGCCTCAGCCTCCCAAAGTGCTGGGATGACAGGGGTGAGCCACCTCGCCCAACTGGGAATTTTTTTTTTTTTTTTTTTTTTGGTGAGACAGAGTTAAGCTCTTGTTGCCCAGGCTGGAGTGCAATGGTGTGATCTCGACTCACCGCAACCTCTGCCTCCGGGTTCAAGTGATTCTCCTGCCTCAGCCTCCCAAGAGCCGGGATTATAGGCATGAACCACCACACCCTGCTAATTTTGTATTTTTAGTAGAGACGGAGTTTCTCCATGTTAGTCAGACTGGTCTCAAACTCCTGACCTCAGGTGATTTGCCTGCCTCGGCCTCCCAAAGTGCTGAGATTACGGGCGTGAGCCACCGTGCCTGGCCGGCTGGGATATTTTTAAACTTATAGAGGAGCTGAAGGACTGCCTGCCTTCAACCACTTCTCAGGAGTGGCAGTGAACATTCCCTGGTGAGGGCCTGGCCCCTTTCACTCCATGCTTTGGCTTAGAAAATTCCCAGACTCCACCCAGAGAGCAACACCACATGTCTAGACTGCACACCCTGTTCCCATGCAGTCTGCTCTGGCCTCTTAAGGCAGGACGTCCTCACTGGCTGGGATCTGTCTGGAGGCCTGTCATGAGTACTGAACTGTGTGTCACAAAGTCTACCACACCGACCAACCAACAAAGCATTGAGTTTGAAAGCACTTTGTACACTGTGAAGTGCTGTGCGGATGTGAGAGATGTGTTAGGATATAGTGCTGCTGAGTTCAGAGTCCAGAGAGAGACTAGAACTTGGGCAATGCCTGCAGGGATGGAGAGGGAGCAAACAGGAAATTAATTCAGAAGGCCTAGAGTGGAACATACTTGATATTTGATTATGCTGCAGCCAACAATTGGTAAGAAATCCTAAGATGTCTAGGTCCCTGCATCCTCCTCCAGCCAGAACACACATTTCTTACAGGTTTAGAATCTCAGAGCTGAAAGAAACAATAATTAATTGATTAACTTAAAAAAAACTCACCAGATGCCTGCTCTAGTGTAAGCACTGGACATGATGATCATGAAGTCTGACCTAACTCCCATAGCAGAATCTCCTGCTCCACCACCCAATAGCTCTGTGATCAGCAAGTCACTTACCTCTTCAAAGGCTCAGTTTACCTGTCTGTTAAATGGGAATAATGTAAAATAACAATAATACCTCCATCATAGGATTGTTCTGAGGATTAAATAATAACCAAATCATATATGGTACTTAGTATATGTCAGACACTGTTCTAGGTGTTTACATACGTAAATTCATATAATCCTCACAATAATTTTTTTTTTGAGATAGATTCTCACTCTGTCACTCAAGAATGGAGCGCAGCAGTGGCATGATCTTGGCTCACTACAGCCTCGACCTCCTGGGCTCAAGCAATCCTCCCATCTCAGCCTCCCAAGTAGCTGGGACTATAGACGTGCACCACCATCCCTGGCCAGTTTTCGTATTTTTTGTAGAGATGGGATTTTGCCATGTTGCCCAGGCTGGTGTTGAACTTCTGGCCTCAAGCGATCCACCCACCTAGCATAACTCCCAAAGTGCTGGAATTACAGGGCCACTGTGCCTTGCCATTCTTCCCAATAATTTAATCCTGTGAGAGAGCTGTATTATTCTTATCCTCATTTTCCAGATGATGAAACTAAGCCACAGAGAGGCCAAGTGACTTGCCCCAGCTCACGTGGCTAATAAGCAGTAGAGCAATATGGCTCCAGAGACTATGTTCGTGACCACTCTCAATATTTTCTTTTTTTTCCCTTTTTTTTGAGATGGAGTCTCCCTGTGTTGCCCAGGTTAGAGTGCAGTGGCGCCATCTCAGCTCACTGCAACCTCTGCCTCCTGGGTTCAAGCAATCCTCCTGCCTCAGCCTCTCGTGAACCTGAGATTACAGGCGTGTGCTACCGCACCTGGCTAATTTTTTGTATTTTTAGTAGAAACAGGGGTTTCACCACGTTGGTTAGGCTGGTCTCAAACTCCTGACCTCAGGTGATCTGCCCGCCTTGGCCTCCCAAAGTGCTGGGATTACAGGTGTGAGCCACCATGCCCAGCCTATCTTCCATATTTTCAATGAAGCATTTAGCACAGCTGCTTGCACACAGTAAGCACTCAATGTCAGCTGCCAGTAAGATGATTACATTTTCAACAGCTTTACTGAGGTATATTTTATGTATTATGATTATATTTTGACTATTAGGAAAATCTTTCTGACACTTGAGTTAAAATCCCCCTCAGACCATGCCCCTCCTCCGTGGGTTCCAATTCTATCCCCAGAATCTCCTTAGAGCCTATCTTCTCCCTTGCCTTGTTACAGTCTCTTAGGGATTTGCAGTTATAGGCCAAACCTGTCTGGTGGGGCTTAGTCTGGCTTCCTTCCTGTCTCTTGGTGACTCAGCCATTGGTTGATGGATTGACAAGCCTCTGACAAGTCCCAGGAGCACTGCAGGTCGGGGGCTCCTGCCTTCTACCACAGATCACAACAGCTACATAAATAAACTACATAATTTGCAAGGTCCAGTGCAAAGTGAAAATGCCCAACCCCTTGTTCAACATTGTTAAGAATTTCAAGACAGTGATAGTAGAGGCTTAAACCAGGCATGGGCCCTTGCAAATGCGCAGGACTCACATCCATGAATCAGCCCTAGCGGCATCCTGTATCTTCAGTTCTTCATCACCTCATCCCACCACCATCCCATTCCATCATGTGCTCATGTGGAGGCTGAGCCTGGGAAGTTCCTGGTACACCAGAGAAACACAGAAAGCGTTTAGCACCAAGAGAGTTACAGCTCACTTGTGCCCTCAAATCCATCAATTCACTTTAAGTCTGCCTTGAACCTCACTGGCTATAAGATTCAGGCTGCCTACCATCTCTCGGGCCCCCTTTGTCAGAGGCAGCCCTCTTAAGTTTGGTGGATTAGTGGTACAAACACGAGACTAAGAGTTGGGACTTTCCGTTGCCTTCCTGAGGACACTCTAGTGTGTCTCTTAGAAACACAAGATTTGATGCTTTCAAATCTTGATACAGAGTTGCACTCTTGTCTCCCAGGCTGGAGTGCAATGGCGTGATCTCCACTAACTGCAACCTCCACCTCCCAAGTTCAAGCGATTCTCCTGCCTCAGCCTCCTGAGTAGCTGGGATCACAGGCATCCACCAACATGCCTGGCTAATTTTTGTTTTTTTAGTAGAGATGGGACGGGATTTTGCAATGTTATCCAGGCTGGTCTCGAACTCCTGACCTCAGGTGATCCACCCACCTCAGCCCCCCAAAGTACTGGGATTACAGGCGTGAGCCACTGTGCCTGGCCCGTAACATTTTTTAAAATTCATTTGTTTATTAGAGACAGGGTCTCACTTTGTCACCTAGGCTGGAGTGTATTGGCACAATCTCAGCTCACTGCAGCCTTGAACTCCTGGATTCTAATGATCCTCCTCCTGCCTCAGCCTCCCAAGTAGCCGGGACTACAAGTGCACACCACCAAGCCTGGCTAATTTCAGTGTTTTTTTGTTTTTTTGTTTTTGTTGTTGTTGTTAAGATGAAGTCTCACTATGTTGCTCAGGCCGGTCTTGAACTCCTGGGCTCAAGCGATCCTCTTGCCTCAGACTCCCAGCTCACAAAGTGCTGGGATTGCAGGTGTGAGCCACTGCACCCTACCTTCATTCCTTTAGAAGCTGATGGAATTTGTCTCCTCTGCCCAGGAGTCTTCTGAGGTCTTGAGAATGCTCTTCTCTCCTCACAGAAGCAGGGTCACTTGCAGAGGGAGCCCAGGCTGCAATCCAGCTCTGCCGCGTATTCACCGTAACTTTGGGCAAGTTCTCAGTATCTCTGAACCCTAATTTCTTCACCTGTAAAATGGGTTCCACACTTCTAAGACCTCCCTTACAGGATGTCCCCCACTTCAGGAGGCACCCTGCACACAGTGGGCAGTTAATGAATGTTGCTGTTATTACACCAACCCAGAGCAGCTTCAAGGTCAAAGCTTGCTGCCACTGATGTCTGGAGTCCACTGGGGCCTCCTGGAACCTGATCGGACGCCGCCATCTGGGGGAGAGTAGGGTCAGCTACTATTCTTGGAGCTGATGGAACCCAGCCGGGTTTCAAGTTCCCTCAGGGAGCCCTGGCCCAGGCAGCTTGGCTAGTCATGTGAGCAGTGAAGTCTGACCTCAGCAAGTTCTCCTGGACTCTCCGCATGGCCCCAGCTGGAGGGAACTCAGGCATGGAGCATGCTACAGGGAGTCCACATCTTCCTACAGCTGACCGTAGCCTTTTAGCTCCTGTTCATCAGCATTTACTTGGTACCCAAAAGGCCTTTGGGTGCTGTTTGAGGATCTCCCTGAGACTGCAAAATGTTTCCAACATCAGAATGTGAGGCAGCCTTGAGTCATATGAAAAGGGTTTAGGAGACAAGCAGGACTACGTTCTAATCCCAGCTGCAATACTCATTGGTCTGTGAGTCTTTCTGTAAGCCACTTTGGCTGAGCCTCAGTTTCTTTGAAAAACAGTGAGAATGAAAGTTTCCTGAGATGATTAGGGCATCTGGTACAAAGTAGTTGCTCAATAAATAATCAAAATGTAGACTGTACTCTCCTAAATGACAAAGACTCTATCAGATCCAGCCCTGCATCCCCAGCGCCCAACCTAGGGTCACCCAGCCTAGAGGAAGTCCTCAGTGTTGGCCATATGAATAATGAATTATGGAGGGCACTGAATGGAAATGCCTTATCTGGCTCCCATCTTTCAGATTTTGCATACTCACTCCACCCAAATCTCATATAGAGTTAGTCCCTTCTGCATCAGCCCTGACAGGTGAGCATCTACTCTCTGCTTGCATATCCCTGTGATAGGAAGTTCACCTCCTCCCAGAGTTTCTCGTTCTGCCAAGTAGAAAATTCCACTCAGATGTCGATGAACTGAGTTCTGTCTCCTAGCAGCTTCCATCCATTGGGCCTAGTTCTGCTCTCTGGAGCTGTACAGAACAAGCCTAGTTCTGCTTCCAAAAGATAGCCCTCCAGTGAGTTATTACACAATTTAGAATGTGCCAGGCATCGAGCCAGACACCGTACTTTATCTCATTAAACCCTTTAACCCTTACACTAACCCTGAAAAGTAAACATCATCCTTACTCTAGAGATGAGGAAAATGAGCCTCATAGAGGAAACATAACACATTTGCATGTGGCAGAGAAATGATTTAAATCCAGATTCTTTTCCAAAACGCTACTTTTTCAATGCTCAGTTCATCTACTGGAAGATAGCATTTGTCTCTGAGAGTTTCCCTTCCTTTCAATAAAGATTTATTATGTATCTCATCTGTACCAGATTCTTAACTAGGCACAGGGAATAGAAATGAGACATAATCTGTGCTCTCGAGGCACTTAACAGTCTGTCTGAAACCATGTGAAAAGGACGGAGACAGGTTGAGCGTAGTAGTGCCAGCACTTTGGGAGGCTGAGGCAGGTGGATGGCTTGAGTTTAGAAGTTTGAGACCAACCTGGGCAACATAGTGAGAATTTGTCTCTGTTTTTAAAAAATCAAATTAAGGCTGGGTGCAGTGGCTCACACCTGTAATCCCAGCACTTTGGGAGGCCAAGGCAGATGGATCACTTGAGGCCAGCAGTTCGAGACCAGCCTGGCCAACTGGCCAACATGGCAAAACCCTGTCTCTACTAAAAATACAAAAATTAGGCAGGATGCTAGGCACCTGGAGTCCCACCTACTTGGGGGGCTGAGGCAGGAGAATCGCTTGAACCTGAGAGGCAGAGGTTGCAGTGGGCTGAGATCCCACCATTGCACTCCAGCCTGGGCAACAGAGTGAGACTCTGTCTCAAAAAAAAAAAATTAAATTTTAGAAAAGGAAAGAAAGAACTGAGAGAAGCACAAGGACTATCGGAAGACCATGGAACTTGAGGGTCCAGGGTGACTTCCTGGAGGAGGTGACATGTGGGCTAAGTTTTAAAAGACTATTAGGCGTTGTAAAGAGCTGAAGGTGTGGAAAGCAGACTGCAGAGGGGTTGTAGTGACAAGCTAAGGAGCTGCAGCTTTATACCACCTGAGTGGGCTGCCCATTTTAGTATGCGTAAGAATTTCCTGTGGTTTTCTTATTTAAAATCCAGATTTTCATTCCGTAGGTCTAGGTGGACCCAGGCATCAGCAAAAGCTCGGCTGTAAGAAACAGCCTGGGTATTTTGTTGTTACTTTTTCTTTTTAAATATTTAATGGACAAATAAAAAGTGTATATATTCAAGGTATACAGTGTTGATGATTTGATATACATTGTGTACTGATTACTCTAGTGGAATGAACACATCCATCACCACTTAATTCTCTCTTTCTCTCTCTCTCTCTCTGTGTGTGTGTGTGTGTGTGTGTGTGAGAGAGAGAGAGAGAGAGAGAGAGAGAGAGAGAAAGAAAGAGAGAGAGAGAGAGAGTGAGATAAGAATATTTTGGGGGTGGGGCGGGTGGTGGAGAGACCACAAGCAGTTCCCTGATGCAGATACCTGAGTTAAGAATAAGATGGGGCTAAATACGGAGGCAGGGATCATCTCATGGGAGTGGGGAGACACATTGGGCAAAGAATTTTGGCCTTTCCCCTTTAGACACTGGGGAGGCCTGATTTATAAACTGTAATACAATCACCATTCCTCAAGCCTGGGGAGGGGCACCAGCTGGGAATAGTTTCCACTCTGGGCCCCCAGCAGGTGCAAGTCTTCTCAGTGACTCCCTCTGTGCTCAGGCAGTGGAGAAGGGGAAAAGTAGGGGCAGCCCCCACTCCCCTGTCCCAGGCCTGCCCCCTGCAGCTGTTTTGTGCCATCGATACCCCTAGAAAGCCTCATCGTCAGCTCCCTGGAAATTCAAAGAATAGCAGGAAAGGCAGGCTGTTTTAAAAGCTAGACTCCCTCACAAGGTAACAATACCACTCAGAAAAAAAGACAATTATCTAATTGTAAGATTTCATTCCACAAAAGTCTTTTTAAATCAGCATTTATCATTCTATATAAGAGTTACCATTTATTCCTCCTAGCAACCCTATTAGAAGACATTGTTATCCCCACCCGAGAGGTGACAAAATCCAAAAAGAGCGTAGAGTAACTTGTCTAAGGTCACACAGTCAATAAAAAGCAAAACCCAGGTCAGAACCCAGGCTAAGACCTTTAGACCTAAGAACTGAAAATAGTCTGGTACACCCCGCCCCCACCAAACCTAATATAGAATTCACAATAAAAGAGATCTAAACTGCAAGATGAATATAAAGAACCCAAAAAAGTTTCCATTCCCCCCACAAAGTGATTACTTGATGCTTTAAAAGAAATGTAACATTACTATTTTTAAATTTATATATTTCTCATTCTTTGTTAGGTGCCCTAAACATACATGCATAGTCTGCCTTTGACTAATCCAGAATTGTCCAGATCTGGAGGATCTGAAGCCTAGGCATTTTTCCTCTGCCACGCTGCCCTTCATAAAAATTTTCGGCCGGGCGCGGTGGCTCAAGCCTGTAATCCCAGCACTTTGGGAGGCCGAGATGGGCGGATCACGAGGTCAGGAGATCGAGACCATCCTGGCTAACACTGTGAAACCCCGTCTCTACTAAAAAATACAAAAAAAACCTAGCCGGGCGAGGTGGCGGGCGCCTGTAGTCCCAGCTACTTGGGAGGCTGAGGCAGGAGAATGGCGTAAACCCGGGAGGCGGAGCCTGCAGTGAGCTGAGATCCGGCCACGGCACTCCAGGCCGGGCGACAGAGCAAGACTCCGTCTCAAAAAATAAAAAATAAAAAATAAAAATTTTCAAGCAACTTCATAAAACAAATAAAAATGCTATTTATTTCTATAATTTAAAAAAATCACCCAACAGTTCAGAGTTCTTGTCCCCATCCCCACCCCACAGGCTCCAAATCAATATGAATAGCTCCACTGTCCACCTAGATGCCCAAGCTAAACCTGTTTTGGTTTATAGTTTTCAACCTCATGCTCAACCCCACCTTCCTCCTACCCCCGCATGGCTAAATTTTGCTTATTCAGCTGTCTGGCCTCTCACCTGTGCTCCCTTCCTTGCTTGATAGGCCTTAGTTCAGGCCCCACCATGTCTCACCTTGACCTCTGCAGCCGTCTCCTCATTGATCTTCCCGCCTCCAGTCTTTCCCCCTCTGATTCATTTTCTACACTGGGGATGATCTTTCTAATTTCCAAACCTGATCCAAACCCTTTCGTGACTCTGCCTTACCCATAAGATAAAAACCAAATCTCTATACCCTCAGGTCTTCCCTTCCCTATCTGGGACTCTTCCTTTCCTTTCTGGGACTCTTCCTTTCCTTCCTCACAGTACTGAGCACACACTGTCAGGTTTTAGTGAGAGCATTGGCCGGGCACAGTGGTTCACGCCTGTAATCCCAGCACTTTGGGAGGCCAAGACAGGCAGATAATCTGAGGTTGGAAGTTCAAGACCAGCCTGGCCAACATAGTGAAATGGTGAAAACAATCTCTACTGAAAATACAAAAATTAGCTGGGCGTGGTGGC
>NW_012120487.1:5749138-5751242 GCF_000951035.1 Colobus angolensis palliatus
GCGTTAGCCAGGATGGTCTCGATCTCCTGACCTCGTGATCCGCCCGTCTTGGCCTCCCAAAGTGCTGGGATTACAGGCTTGAGCCACTGCGCCCGGCCTCAATTCTTTTGGATATAAATAGCTTGGATGTTTGTCCCCCACAAATCTCATGTTGAAATGTAATCCCCAATGTTGAAGTTGGTGCTTGGTGGGAGGTGATTGGATCATGGTTTGGATTTCTCATGAATGGTTTAGGACCCTCCCCTTGGTGCTGTTCTCAGGAGATCTGTGTGTGGTATCTCCCCTTGCTCGCTCTCTTGCTCCTGCTCTTGCCTTCTCACCATGTGATACACCAGCTCCCCCTGTGCCTTCCACCATGATTGTAAGCTTCTGAGGCCTCACCAGAAGCCAACAGGATGCACAGCACCGTGCTTCCTGTACAGGCAGCAGAACTGAGAGCCAATTAAACTTTTCTTTATAAATTACCCAGTCTCAGGTATTTCTTTATAGCAATGCAAGAATGGCCTAACACAGATATGTACCCAGAAGTGCAATGGCTGGATCAAATGGCAATTCTGTTTTTCATTTTGGGGCAGCTGCACCAGTGCACGGGGTTCTAATTTCTCTACATCCTTGACAACACTTACTTTGTTTTTGTGTTTAATAGTAGCCATCCTAATGGAATATGAGGCAATATCACTGTGGTTTTGTTTAATAGACTTTATATTTTAGAGCAATTTTAGGTTTACAGCAAAATTGAGAAAGTACAGAGATTTCCCATATAGTCGTCCCCACACATGCATAGTCTCCGCCATTATCAACATCTCCCACCAAAGAGGTACATTTGCAGTAATTGATGAACCTACACCGACACATCATTATCACTCCAAGTCCACAGTTTACATTAGGGTTCACTCTTGGTGTTATACATTTTAGGGGGTTGGACAATGACAGGTATCTATCATTATAGTATCATACAGAGTAGCTTCACTGCCCCTAAAAATCTTCTGCATTCCAATTATTCCTCCCTCCCCTCCCCCGCCCACTGGTTTTTACTGTCTCCATAGTTTTGCCTTTTCCAGAATACATCCCATTGTCATATAGTTGGCATCATTTAATATGAAGCCTTTTCAGACTGGCTTCATTTAGTAGCATTCATTTAAAGTTCCTCTGTGACTTTTTGTAGCTTGATAACTCATAATTTTTCATAGCTTGATTTAAGCACTGAATAATGTCTAGATGCACCACAATTTATTTACCCGTTTACCTGCTGAAAGACATTTTGGTTTGAATTTTGGCAATTATAAATAAAGCTGCTATAAACATCCATGTGCTGGTTTTTGTGTGGACATGTTTTGAATTCCTTCAGGTAAATACTAAAGATCAAGATTGCTGGATCACATGGTAAGAGCTTGCTTAGTTTTTGTAAGAAACTGCTTAACTGTCTTCCAAAGTGGCTGTGCCATCTTGTGTTCCCATCAGCAAGAAATAAGAATTCTGGTTGCTCCAACTTTCCCAGCATTTCATGCTGTCAGTGTTTTGGATTTTGGCCATTCTAATAGTTGTATAGTAGTCTGCTGTTCTAACTTGCATTTTCCTGATGACATGATATATGGAGCATCTTTTTGTATGCTTGTTTGCCACCTGTCTATCTTCTTTGCTGAGATATGTTAAGGGTTTTGGCCTGTTTTTTAATCAGGTTGTTTGCTTACTGTGGAATTTTAAGAGTTCATTGTGGTTTTGATTTGCATTTCCCTGATTAGTGATGTTGAACATGTATTCATGTTTTTTGACCTACAGTTTTGGGTGTGTGTTTGTGTGTGTGTTTTGTCTCACTCTGTTACCTGGCTGGAGCGCAATGGCGTGGTCTTGGCTTACTGTAACCTCTGCCTCCTGGGTTCAAGCAATTCTCCTGCCTCAGCCTCCCGAGTAGCTGGGACAACAGGTGCCC
Organism: Colobus angolensis palliatus; assembly: GCF_000951035.1. Lineage (NCBI taxonomy): Eukaryota > Metazoa > Chordata > Mammalia > Primates > Cercopithecidae > Colobus > Colobus angolensis. The sequence goes on from NW_012120487.1 coordinate 5,751,069, forward strand.
ACCACCACACTCAGATAATTTTTGTATTTTTAGTAGAGATGGGGTTTCACTATGTGGGCCAAGCTGGTCTTGAACTCCTGACCTCATGATCCACCTGCCTCAGCCTCCTAAAGTGCTGGGATTACAAGCGTGAACCACTGCACCCAGGCTAGTTTTGCTTTTGTTTTTGAAATA
>NW_012120487.1:5752247-5755156 GCF_000951035.1 Colobus angolensis palliatus
TGTAAGTCACTCAAAATTGTTTATTCAAAGGGACAGTGAAAAAGGCTCAGTTAAAGGGGACAAATGTGTCACAAAGTCCTTGCTTACAAACTCCTAGCTGAAGCTGCCTTGGGAAGAATCTGCTCCCTCAGCATGATGGGCAGTGCCAGGCGACTACACTGGAGGTGCTCATTTTTAACTGCCAATGTCTCTTCTAGACGATGGCAGGCGGGTGTTTCATCTTCTTCAGCAACTCTGAAGCATAACAGCCTTTAAGTTGTATGTTGCACATCCCTCTTGATCTCTGTGAATTTACTGAATCATGTGACTCTAAACGCAAAATGAAGCCCACACCAATGATTATGTAAGTCAGACGCTGGCAGTCGGGACTATTTAACTGTTCCTAGTTCTTTAAGACCTTGATTACGTAAACCAAGATATGTTCTGATTTTCAAGCCATCCTAACCAAAATAATAATAATGATGAAAATGATGATAGCTGATTCCTTTAGGCCCTGGGGCTGCTAATTTTTAAAACTTCCTGCTATCCTCCCCTCCCTACCACCAATTTCTAGGGCTCTCTAGTTTGCTCCTATTTTTCACAGAATTGCCAGAGTTTGAAAACTAAGATCCCCATAAACATGGCTTTCTTCACAGAACACCCCCAGATGAAGGAATATTGACTGTAATAAACATTGTACAGAACACCCAGATAAAGGAATATTGACTGAAATAAACATTGTAGGCTACACTCCAATAGCTGGGGCAATGAATCCATATAACAGGAGCTACAAATTCAAGTCCCAAGTGTTCTTGCTGCAGCAGGTTGACCTTCAAGGGCTGCATCAGTCTTCAGAAACAGGAGCTGCCAGCCTCAAGCAGTTTGTTGCCTGGGAGGGCCACATTACCCAAAAGTTAAGGGTTGGACACCTTTCTCCTGTTCTTTGTGTAGCTGCTGGGCTCGATTTTTTAGCACCTCGGCCTTGGCCTCATCCTTATCAACACCATCCCCCAGCTTGTACATGCGACTGGCATTGGCACAGGCCCAGATATGACCCAGATCACAGGCTTTCATGGAGTATTTACATGCCAGGTCCATGTCCTTAGGAAAGCCTGGGGCACCCTGCAGGAACATGGCACTGAGGTTGAAGCAGCTGGAAGCATAGCCACCATCACAGGCCCTTGTGTAGTAGTCCCTGGCCTTCCCCAGGTCAGGCTGGCCATCCTTATTAACCTGTCCATCATGTGCCAGGAGGCCAACGTTGTGACATGCTGCTATAGACTTCTTTCCGGGCTTCTCACACGCCATCAAAAAGCACCTGGCGGCAGCTTTCAGGTCCTGGGGCAGACCACCTGAGAGGAAGGAAAGTACGAAAAAATAAACCCAAGCCAGGATACAACCTAAATGTCTCAGGCCAAAGTCAGCGAATAATTTTTTTTTTTTTTTTTGGAGAAAGGGTGTTGCTCTGTTACCCAGGCTGGAGTGCACTGGCATGATCACAGCTCACTGCAGCCTCAACCTCCCAGGCTAAAGCAATCTTCCCATCTCAGCCTCCCCAAGTAGCTGGGACTACAGGCACGCACCACTATGCCCGGTGAATTTTTAAATTTTTTTGTAGAGACAGGATCTCACTATGTTGCCTAGGCTGGTCTTAAACTCTGGGACTCCAGCGATGGTCCCACCTTGGCCTTCCAAAGTGCTGAAATTACAAGCGTGAGCCACCACACCTGGCCAGCAACAATTCCTGAATAAAGTTTAAGACTGAGCATAGTGGCTCACATCTGTAATCCTAGCACTTTGTGCAGGATGATTGCTTGAGGCCAGGAATTCGAGATCAACCTGGGCGACAGAGCAAGACCTTACCTCAAAAAGAAAAAAAACTGTCCATACTATGAGCTCAGGCAGCATGAAAGGTAGCCCGCCATAGTGCACAGACCTCCTAGCTTTCTCAGCCATAGAATCTTTTGTTCAAATGATACCTTATGAGGAAACTCAAACAGGTCAAGGAGGTGAAAATTGGGAATGATAATATTATCTACCTCATGGGGTTACAGTGAGAACATGGCATATTACAGGGATTTAATTGTTCATTAATTTAAACATACAGTGGGCCCTCCATATCCATGGGTTCAACCAACCACACGTCAAAAATATTAGCGAAAAAATAACAATACAATTAAAAAATACAAAATATATAAAATAGAACAATTATTTACTCAGTATTTACATTGTATTAGATAGTCTAAGTCAAGATTTTCCAACCCACGAGCCTGGGATGGCTTTGAATGTGGCTTAACACAAATTCATAAACTTTCTTAAAATATTATGAAATTATTATTATTATTATTATTTTGAGATGGAGTCTTGTTCTGTCGCCCAGGCTGGAGTGCAGTGGCATGATCTCGGCTCACTGCAACCTCTGCCTCCAGGGTTCAAGTGATTATCTTGCCTCAGCCTCCTGAGTAGCTGGGATTACAGGCATGAGCCACCACGCTGGGCTAATTTTTGTGTTTTCAGTAGAGATGGGGTTTCACCATGTTGGTCAGGCTGGTCTCGAACTCCTGACCTTGTGATCCACCTGCCTCAGCCTCCCAAAATGCTGGGAAAAATGCTGGGATTACAGGCGTGAGCCACTGCACCTGGCCTATGAGATTTTTTTTGTGATTTTTTTTTTAGCTCATCAGCTATCGTTACTGTATTTTAATATGGTCCAAGACAATTCTTACAGTGTGGCCCAGGGAAGCAAAAAGATTGAACACCCCTGTTCTAAGTAATTAATTTACAATACACAGGAGGCCAGGTGCAGTGGCTCTCGCCTGTAATCCCAGCACTTTGGGAGGCCAAGGTGGGAGGATCACCTGAGATCAGGGGGTTCAAGACCAGCCTGGCCAACATGGTGAAACCCCATCTCTACAAAAATACAAAAATTA
>NW_012120487.1:5758002-5760388 GCF_000951035.1 Colobus angolensis palliatus
ACCTTTTCCAGTCACATAGTAGGCCCCCAGTTTGTAGCAACTATCGCTGTGCTGGTTCTCTTCACAGTTAAACTTCAACACCTTGGCAGCCTCATCAAAATTCTTCTGGATCCCTTCCAAATAGTCCACCAGCCGATAGCAACCTGCGAAGAGAGGGCAAGGGCTGTTCTCCATGTCTGGGGCTGCTGCTTCACAGTGGGGGCTTGGGGTAGGGGGTGCCCAGGTGTGGCAGGCCAGGCTATGTCTTTTAAGACAGCCTATGTCCTCCTGAGATGTCACAAGTTGACCTTACCACAAAAAATGTAGGTGGTGTTTAGCCATACCTACAAATGACATTGTCTCCCCATAGCCATAGACTGAGCAATGTACGGCCTGGGGAAACCTCAGCCCCTGCATTGGCTCCATCACTCACCAGCCCGTCTGCTCCCTGTCAGCCACGCCCAAATACCCACTGACTTCCATGATTGAAACTTTGCTAGTTTTGGAATCTCTCATGAAGTTCAATGGTAAAAACAATGAAAACCTAAAAGGCTCATAGACTAGTCTTTGTAGCAGCAAGAAAACGGTGCTGGGCCAGGCTTGGTAGCTCATATCTGTAATCCCAGTACTTAGGAGGCTGAGGTCTGGAGTTTGAGACCAGCCTGGACAGGGTGAAACCCTGTCTCTACTAAAAATACAAAAAAATTATCCAGGAGTGGAAAAATATTAAAAAATTAGCCAGGTGTGGTGGCACACACCTGTAATCCCAGCTACCTGGGAGGCTAAGGCAGGAGAATCACTTGAGCCCAGGGGGCAGAGGTTGCAGTGAGTCGAGATCCTGCCACTGCACTTCAGCCTGGGTGACACAGCGAGACTCTGTCTTAAAAAAAAAAAAAAAAAAAAAAATTAGCTGGGCATGATGGTGGGTGCCTATAATCCCAGCTACTCGGGAGGCTGAGGCAGGAAAATTTCTTGAACCCAGGAGGTAGAGGTTGTAGTGAGCCGAGATCGTGCCACTGCACTCCAGCCTGTGCAACTGAGCAAGACTCCATCTCAAAACATACAAACAAATAAACAAACAAAAAATAAAACAAAATACACAGAAGAATATGGGTAGGGTTATAGGCAAATACTATGTCATTTTTATATAACAGATGTGAGCATCATCAGACCTCGTTATCTGTGGCAGAATGGAATGAGGGTCCTGGAACGAATTTCCCAAATATACTGAGGGACAACTGTACACTGAATAGTTGCCAATTGCTGTGCTAGGTCCTGGGGAACAAACGACACTGTCCTGCTTTTGAGGCCTAATGAGACCTGTCTTATGGGCTAATGAGACAGACATGAAATAACCATACAGGCCAGGCACGGTGGCCAGTGATCCCAGCACTTTGAGAGGCCCAGGCAGGAGGACCTCAGGAGGCCAGGAGTTCAAGATCAGGCTGGGCAGCATAGTGAGACTCTGTCTCTATAAAAAATTTAAAATTAGCCATGCATGAGGGCACGGGCCTATAGTCCCAGCTGGAGAGGCTGAGGCAAGAGGACTGCTTGAGCCTGGAAGTTTTGCACCGCTGTACTCTAGCCTGAGTAAGAGTGCAAGACCTCACCTCTAAATAAATAAATAACAATACAAATAAATGTATGATTTTCGCTGGGCGTGGTGGGTCAGGCCTGTAATCTCAGCACTTTGGTAGGCCAAGGTAGGAGGATCACTTGCATCCAGGAGTTTGCAACTAGCCTGGGCAACATAGCCAGACCCTATCTCTACAAAATAATCAAAAACAGCTCAGCTACTCAGGAGGCTGAGGTGGGAGGATCACTTGAGCCCAGGAGGTCAAGGCTGCTGTGAGCTATGATTGAGCCACTGCACTCAGCCTCAGCAATGGAGTGAGACCCTGTCTCACCAAAAAAAAAAAAAAAAAAAAAAAAGACAATTTTAAGTGTGAAAAGAGCATGGAGGAAAAGTACAGTGCAAGACAGGCAAGCAGGGACCAGATCATGCAGGGTCACATTAAGGACCTCTGAATGTAATCTTAAAAACAATGGGAAATCACTAACAAATACTTTTAAGTAGAAGTGGTGGCAGGGCTCACTTTTTTACTCATTTGTATGTGTGCAAAACTTCAAATCCCCATGTACCATTACTCGATCTCAAAAAATATAAACATTTTAACATTATTCTTTTAAATAACCATTCCAAATCCACCATCTAGTAATAACCATCATTATCATTAAGTGAACACCATTCCAGTCATCTTTGTAGCTTGTGTTCACATCAAATGCTGGCTGGTTGAATATATACTAGATAGAAGTGTTTGGAAAAATTAGATCGCAGATGCTATTTGTAAGTAAAGAATTTAACTTTGATTTTACTTGAAGTTATCAGAAGAAAACCAAATTGAAG
>NW_012120487.1:5768438-5770957 GCF_000951035.1 Colobus angolensis palliatus
TGAGGCAGGAGAATGGCGTGAACCCGGGAGGCGGAGCTTGCAGTGAGCTGAGATCCAGCCACTGCACTCCAGCCCGGGCGACAGAGCGAGACACCGTCTTGAAAAAAAAAAATAAAAAAAATAAAAAATAAAAAATAAAATAAAATAAAATAAATATGTCCATAAGTTCTTTAATATTCCTTCCTCTTCAAGAAGTGGAATTTAAGTCCTTTCCCTTAGTGTAGGCTACATCTAATAAATATGTGATAGAAATGAAAAGCATGTGACTTCCAAAGATAGGTCATAGAACACACTGTGGATTCTATCTTGTTGTCTCCTTTAAATTACTCACTCTGGGGGAAGCCAGACACCATGTCATGAGGACACTCAAGCAGCCCATGGAGAGAACCACGTCATGACGATCTGAGCTCTCCCAATAACAGCTGGTAAGGAACAGAGGCCTCTGTTACCAGCCATCAGAGTGAGTCATCTTAGAACTGGAAACTCCAACTTCAGTCAAGCCTTCCAATGACTACAGCCCTGGTTCCATGGCCAATGTCTGACTATAACCTCATGAGACACCATGAGGTACCCCCACCAAACCACTCCCAAATTCTTGACCCACAGAAACTACTGAGGTGATCTGTTATTTAGCCATACATAATGTAAACACTATGCCAGTGATAACTACAATTAGAGCAGGAGAAAAGGCAGAAGCAAGACAATTATAATTACTGACCCCTTACTCTGCCAGGCACATGCGGATGCCTTTTTCTATACTATCCTATTTAATCCTCACAACCCTACAAAGCAAGTACTATTTCCCTCCAATTTACAGGTGATGTAACTGAGTGTACAGAGTTGGCAGCGATTGGCTCAAGATCCCACTATTTGCAAATAGCATTCCCTAAGGTTTACCTAACTTGAAAGGCTGTGTTCTTCCCCACATCGCTCTGCTGAACTCCCACCTCTCCATCTTCCTACAATGCACTTGCCCAATGCCTGCGAGACCCTTCTGCAAGAGCTCACCATGGGGCTCAGGTGTGAGGCCAGCACTGCTATCAGTGACAAGGACCCAAAAAGCAGGCCCTCCTTACCCTTACCTTTTCCAGTCACATAGTAGGCCCCCAGTTTGTAGCAACTATCGCTGTGCTGGTTCTCTTCACAGTTAAACTTCAACACCTTGGCAGCCTCATCAAAATTCTTCTGGATCCCTTCCAAATAGTCCACCAGCCGATAGCAACCTGCGAAGAGAGGGCAAGGGCTGTTCTCCATGTCTGGGGCTGCTGCTTCACAGTGGGGGCTTGGGGTAGGGGGTGCCCAGGTGTGGCAGGCCAGGCTATGTCTTTTAAGACAGCCTATGTCCTCCTGAGATGTCACAAGTTGACCTTACCACAAAAAATGTAGGTGGTGTTTAGCCATACCTACAAATGACATTGTCTCCCCATAGCCATAGACTGAGCAATGTACGGCCTGGGGAAACCTCAGCCCCTGCATTGGCTCCATCACTCACCAGCCCGTCTGCTCCCTGTCAGCCACGCCCAAATACCCACTGACTTCCATGATTGAAACTTTGCTAGTTTTGGAATCTCTCATGAAGTTCAATGGTAAAAACAATGAAAACCTAAAAGGCTCATAGACTAGTCTTTGTAGCAGCAAGAAAACGGTGCTGGGCCAGGCTTGGTAGCTCATATCTGTAATCCCAGTACTTAGGAGGCTGAGGTCTGGAGTTTGAGACCAGCCTGGACAGGGTGAAACCCTGTCTCTACTAAAAATACAAAAAAATTATCCAGGAGTGGAAAAATATTAAAAAATTAGCCAGGTGTGGTGGCACACACCTGTAATCCCAGCTACCTGGGAGGCTAAGGCAGGAGAATCACTTGAGCCCAGGGGGCAGAGGTTGCAGTGAGTCGAGATCCTGCCACTGCACTTCAGCCTGGGTGACACAGCGAGACTCTGTCTTAAAAAAAAAAAAAAAAAAAAAAATTAGCTGGGCATGATGGTGGGTGCCTATAATCCCAGCTACTCGGGAGGCTGAGGCAGGAAAATTTCTTGAACCCAGGAGGTAGAGGTTGTAGTGAGCCGAGATCGTGCCACTGCACTCCAGCCTGTGCAACTGAGCAAGACTCCATCTCAAAACATACAAACAAATAAACAAACAAAAAATAAAACAAAATACACAGAAGAATATGGGTAGGGTTATAGGCAAATACTATGTCATTTTTATATAACAGATGTGAGCATCATCAGACCTCGTTATCTGTGGCAGAATGGAATGAGGGTCCTGGAACGAATTTCCCAAATATACTGAGGGACAACTGTACACTGAATAGTTGCCAATTGCTGTGCTAGGTCCTGGGGAACAAACGACACTGTCCTGCTTTTGAGGCCTAATGAGACCTGTCTTATGGGCTAATGAGACAGACATGAAATAACCATACAGGCCAGGCACGGTGGCCAGTGATCCCAGCACTTTGAGAGGCCCAGGCAGGAGGACCTCAGGAGGCCAGGAGTTCAAGATCAGGCTGGGCAGCATAGTG
>NW_012120487.1:5775442-5777327 GCF_000951035.1 Colobus angolensis palliatus
CGGGGTTTCACCGTGTTAGCCAGGATGGTCTCGATCTCCTGACCTCGTGATCCACCCGCCTCGGCCTCCCAAAGTTCTGGGATTACAGGCGTGAACCACCGCGCCCGGCAGGTACTTACTACTTTCGAACATGATTTCATGAATTGCCTGAGGCTTATTGCCCGACTCCCCGCACTAGCTTGGAAGCTCCACGAGGGCAGGGAATTTCATCTGTTCACCGATGGATCCCCAGTCTCTAACCCAAAAGCCCCAACACGTCTCTTCCTACCCGCCCTGGCCTCCAGGCTCGGTCTTCCCGAGACACATCGCCCTTCCCAACACACGCAGTCACCGCGACCCACAGACCCACGTCCCCCGCCAGCCACGTGATTCCTTCTCCAGCCTCTCAGAAGTCACAGACCCGACCTCTCCCGGCGCGCCTCTCCCCGACGCGTCGCTGGGCTGCGCTGGAGGCGCTCACCGTCCGGGTCCTTCTCGTGGTAGCAGTGGTAGTTGCACTCCACCTCCATGTTCTCCAAAAAGGACTTAACCTGCTCCTCATCCTGGAAGTCCACCAAGCCGGCCATGGTTTGCGCTGCCCAAAGACGGTCACGTGAGCCGGCGGGGGGCGGGGCGTGGGGCTGACGCAGCCCGCGGCACTTCCCGGGATCCCCGGGCAAGCCAGGCGAGTCTGACTTTCCCAGCAGCCCTTGCGCCGTTGAACAGCCACTCTTCCAAGGCTAACCTCTTTCCTGAAACTGGGGGCGGTCTCTCTGCAGCACCTTATCAATGCTCGCTTTGTAGCCTTAGTGGTTTTCCACCTGCAGTCATTTATCCATGTATAATTAATCCCTCAGCGCCTACAATGTGCCTTACCAGGTGCATTGTTCTAGGAATATAGCTAGGAATATAGTCCCTGCCTTCAAAAAACTCGGAGTTCAATAGGAAGACATTCGCTTATCCATTCAGCAAGCATTTAGAGGACCTTCTATATGTGCCAGGTGTAGCTGTACAAAGTGCAGTGGGCAGTCTGATTCATCTCTCTTCTTCCCAGACCTGTCTTGGCCACCAACATGAATTACCCAAGCAATGAATGGCTGTGGGAGATGTTAACTGGAACACAGTGGCAGTGAAGGGTGTAGCAACGTCACTGTTATAACACCTAGTACTCAAACAGTGCTGAACTTTGTTCCAGGCTCTAAGAGCTTTATATGAATTAACTCATTTAATTCCCATTATATAACATGTCACTGTAAACTTACACTCACAGTGACACTGTGGGGAAGGTATTATTATTATCCCCGTTCTACAGCTAAGAAAACTAAAGTACAGAGAAATTAATTTGTCCAAGGTCACACAGTGAGGGAGTTGGTATGCAATAATTTTTTTTTTATGAATAAATGAATGAGACTGGGCGCAGTGGTTCATGCCTGTAATCCCAGCACTTTGGGAGGCCGAGGCGGGTGGATCACCTGAGGTCAAGAGTTCGAGACCAGCCTGGCCAATCTAGTGAAACTCTGTTTCTACTAAAAATACAAAATTAGCAGGGGTCTCTACTAAAAATACAGAATTACAGGGCGCACACCTGTAATCCTAGCTCTTCGGGAGGCTAAGGCAGGAGAAATGCTTTAACCTGGGAGGTGGAGGTTGCATGTGAGCCGAAATTGCACCATTGCATTCCAGCCTGGGCGACAAGAGCAAAACTCCATCTTAAAAAAAAAAAAAAAATGAATGAGGTAGAAAAGGAACATGTCAAGGAGACAGGGAGGAGAGGAAGTTTACCTACTTTTTGCTTTGTTTTCCTGCTCCTGTTCCTGCTAAGAATCATCAGTTCCATAAAGCCTAGAGGGAAAGTTCTCCTAAGACAGTGACTTCCTATTCATCTCTCTTTTTTTTTTTTTTTTTT
>NW_012120487.1:5783272-5788386 GCF_000951035.1 Colobus angolensis palliatus
AATGGACTATTTCCAACTACGTATTTATTGGAGGGCAGCCAATAATGTCTGAAATCCCAGTTTTATTTTTTAAATTCATATGATTTTACATTCAATTCCCCATAATACATCTTTCATAGGATAACAGAAAATTGCCTTTTCCCCCTAAGCCTTTGAGTAAAATTGACATTCCAGGCAATATACCACATTTACCTGTGGTTTCTCATACCCTGATCACCTTAGGGTACTCCTCAGTATGGGAATCCCATGACCCAGGATGGAAATCCTTGAACTTTGGTTTGAGGTCATCTTCTTTAGGATGGCCGTCAAGATCCTGTGCAATCTGATTCTAGCCTTATATTCTGCCTCTCTTCCCCCACATCCCACCGACCTTCTGTTCTCTGAATAGATCTCAAGTTTGTCTGTTTACCTCTGCTCTTGATGCCTGGACCACCCTTTTTGATCCAAATCAGAAATACTCTTCTATGTAAAGTCTTCCCAGACACAACAACCACACACATTCAAATTAGATTTAGATGCTCCCATTTTGGTGTTCCACACCACTTGGTTTATTTTGGTATAGTGTAGTAGGAAAGAAAGAATTGGCTTTGGAGAGGGGACAGATCTTAGTTCAGAATCCATGTTCCATGTTTATTAAATTGTGACCTTAAACCAATCATGTTTGTGAGTCTGAATCCTCTTCTGTAAATACAGATCCATTTGTAATGGCTGTCAGAAGGACTACAAGTTCATGTATACAATGTGCTTGGCAGAGCACTTGGCTCAAAGTCATTCCTGTTCCAGGAATGTTTCTTGTCGTGCCAATAATGGCATGAAGTCTGTATCCCCCACCAGACTATGACCTCTGTGTCCTGTATGCTGGTCACAGGGCCAAGAATGGAATAGGGCTCGATGATAGAATAGAGCAGGGTGATGTAGATTCCTAAAATCTGGGAATGTTTCCCTTTATTTTGTGAGTTGAACTGCATTTAAATGAAATCACCTGAGCGGTAGAGGGCACAAGAGAGTTAGTTGGTGACGAGAGGCTGAACCAAGTAAGAGGTCACTTTTTTTTTGTTTGTTTTGCTCTTTTGTCCAGGCTGGAGTGCAGTGGCACGATTTTGGCTCACCGCAACCTCTGCCTTACGGTATCAAGCAATTCTCCTTCCTCAGCCTCCCGAATAGCTGGGATTACACCGCACCCGCCTAATTTTTGTATTTTTAGTAGAGACGAGGTTTCACCATGTTGACCAGGCTGGTCTTGAACTCCTGACCTCGTGATCTGTTTGAACTTACTGTTGCCGCTGCCCTAGAGTGCTTTTCCCCTGTATTTTGTGTGTGTGTGTGTGTGTTTTTGACTTGACTTCTTAAGTTCTCTGCTTCAATTTGACATTGTCCATGTGGTCTTAGTTCATTCTTATTATAATCGCAGTGTCTTGATTGTGCCCGGCAATATTACATGCCCAAGTATTGTTGACTGAATTAAGAAGAGGGATTATCCTTCCAAATAATTTGGTTTTCATTAATTGAACTTAGAATATCATTGACTCTTGCTCTTTTGACCCAGGTTTTTCTTAAAGCTATAAGAAACATTACTTGAAGGTCTAATTGACATACAGGAAACTGCACATAACTTTAAAGTAACAATTATGAGTTTCTACATATGTATATACCTGTAAACCATTATCACAATCAAGATAATGAGCATATTCATCACCTCAAAGTTTCCTCATGTGCCTTTGTACTTCATTCCCTCCCCAGCAATCATTAATCTGCTTTCTGTCACTGAAGATGGGTTGCATTTTGTAGAATATTATCTAAATACAATCATACAGTAAGTACTGTTTCTTTTTGTATAGTTTCTTTGATTCAGTGTAATTATTTTGAGATTCATGCATGTTACAACGTGTATTAATAGTTCATTCTTTTTGTTAGTGAATGACATTTCATGATGTAGATATATCATAATTTGTTTATCCATTTGGGTTTCCAGTTTTTGGCTTACAAATAAAGCTGCTGTGAATATTTGTGTACAAGTCTTTATATGGGCATTCATTTCCATTTTTTGGGTTCATACCTAGAAGTGGAATGGCTAGATCATATGGTAGGTATATATCTATCTTTAAGAAACACCGAAACTGTTTTCTCAAGTGATTCTACCATTACATTCCTACCAGCAGTGTTTGACAGTTCTAGTTGCTGTACACCCTCGCCGTCATTTGATGTGTGGTCAGTCTTTTAAAATTTTAGCCATTATAGTGAGTTTAACAGTATCTTATCGTGGGTTTAGTTTGTATTTTTTTGAGTGACCAATAATGTTGGCATATTTTCATGTGCTTATTTGCCATCCGTGTGTCTTTGATGACATGTTTGTTAAAATCATTTGCCCCTTTTTATTAGATTGTTTTTTATTATTGCATTCTAAGAGTTCTTTATATATTCAAGTCCATTATCAGAAGTTTTGCATATATTTTCTCCCAGTTTGGCCTGCCTTTTTTGTTTTTATAACTGTCTTTCAAAACCAAAAGTTTTTCGTTTAATGATATGTCTAGTTTATTTATTTTTTTCTCTTGTTAATAGTTTGTGCTTTTTCTTTCATATTCAAGAAGTCTTTGCCCAACCCAAAGTCACTAAGATTTTACCTATATTTTCTTGTAGAAATTTTGTGGTTTAAATCTTATGTTTAGAAAGCCTATGATTCATTTCAGATTACTTTTTGTATGAGGTATGAGACAACAGTTGAGGTTCACTTTATTGCATGTGGATTTATAATTACTCCAGCACCATTTGTTAGAAAGATTATCCATTCTTGGCCTCCCAAAGTGTTGGGATTACAGGTGTGAACCACCGTGCCTGGCCTTTTTTTTTTTTTCTTTTAATTGAGACAGAGTCTCACCCTGTCGCCCAGGCTGGAGTGCAGTGGCGCAATCTTAGCTCACTGCAACCTCTGCCTCCTGGGTTCAAGCAAGTCTCCTGCCTCAGCTTCCTGAGTAGCTGGGACTACAGGCGCCCACCACCACGCCCAGCTAATTTTTGTATTTTTAGTAGAGATGGGGTTTCACCGTGTTGGCTAGGCTGGTCTTGAACTCCTAGACCTCAGGTGATCCACTCACCTCGGTCTCCCAAAGTGCTGGGATTACAGGTGTGAGCCACCGCGCCCAGCCTCGGGATAGGTCTTAATACCTTCTTTCTATAAAGGAGGTCCAGATAAGTAAAATGATTTCCACCGGTTAACACAGCCCGCTAAACCTCTCCCACAGGGTTACACGTTGGCAAGAGGAGCCGCCCCGTGAGAGAGACTGGACCAATCACGTTTGCTGTGAGGTCACTTTGGAGGCCTGAGATTGGTGCTCGTGTCTAAACGAACCCGATCTTTCTCAGCGGCTTGTGTAGCTGAGGGAGGTTCCGAGTGGCTTGCCCAGGGGCTGCCCAGCTCTCTGTCCTCTGCAGATCCCCTCGGGACTCAGCATTGGGTGGGTTAGCCGTGGAGACGCCCTGCCCTTCCTGCTGTGGCCAGGCAAACACCCCCCCGCCAAACCCATGCCCGTTGAGCCTGCAGCCCTTCCTCACCTCATCACTCCCCATCCCCCCAAGACATGGAAAGGCTGTAACAGCTGCCAGCCCTGCACGTGCTCTTGTTTCAACAGCGGCGATTGCACATCACGTAGTCCCCACGTGACCTGTCGGGCCTAGGGCAAGCGCAAAGCTTTCGGAAACCCCAATCATTGTAACCTCGACTTCCTGCCTGTCTCTGAGGCTCTCGGGCTGTGCTTTAAGTTGGACAGGTCCTGCTTTACAGGGAAAAGGACCCAGGTCCAGAGAGGAAAGGGGCTTGTCTCAGGGTACGCAGCAAGGTAGTGACAGAGCCATACTCTTCCCTCAGGGCAGCAAGTTGGGTGGCAACATTTCCAAATTTTAATCTCCCTACCTCCTGACAAATACTCTCCTCCCTGCCTCTGTTTCTTCTGTAGCCCCTGCCCGCATATCATGACCTGAGACAGGAATATTTTTCAAGAATGATGAGGATTTTGGGATCACACTAACCGTAGAATCCCACAGTTGCTATAGGACCTTGGACAAGTGTTACTTTTCTGGGTTCATATTCCTCATCTGCTATGGCATATTAACCTAATTCTGTTCATCTCGTAGAAATAAATGAGAAATTGGGAGGCTGGTCGTTACAGAACAGTGGTTTTCGAAATATGGTCCCTGGGCCAGCACCATCGTCGTCGCTGGAAGTTGTTAGAAATGACTATTTTCCAGCCCTACCCCATATCTACTGAATTGGAGACTCTGGTTGTGGGGTTCAGCAATCCATGTTTTTTGTTTTGTTTTGTTTCGTTTTTGAGACTCCGTCTCACTCTTTCACCCAGGCTGGAATGCAGTGGAGCATGGTCTCTGCTCATTGCAAGCACCGCCTCCCGGGTTCACAACATTCTCCTGCCTCAGCCTCCCAAGTGGCTGGGACTGCAGGCGCCAGCCACCACACCCAGCTAATTTTTTGTATTTTTTTTAGTAGAGACGGGGCTTCACCATGTGAGCCAGGATGGTCTCGATCTCCTGACTTCGTGATCCACCCACCTCGGCCTCCCAAAGTGCTGGGATTACAGGTGTGAGCCGCTGCGCCTGGCCAGCAATCCGTGTTTTAACAAACTTCCCGGATGATTCTGATGCATGCTCAAGTTTGAGAATCACTGGTGTATAAAGGGTAAGACCACTGGGTTTGGACTCAAGAAAGTTCTGGGTTCTTCTAAAAGCATCTTAGCACTACCTTTTACTATATGGGAGGCCTTAAGCACAGCATTTTACCTCGCTGTTACTTAGTTTACTCATCTGTGAAATGGAGGTAATGATCGTATCTACCTAACAGGGTTGTTTTTGGTTTTATTTTGTTTTGTTTGAGACAGGGTCTCACTCTGTCACCCAGGCTGGAGTGCAGTGACGCAATCTCAGCACACTGCAGCCTCCACCTCCCAGTTCAAGCAATTCTCCCACCCAACCTCCCTAGTAGCTGGGACTACAGGTGTGCACCACCATGCCTGACTAATTTTTGTATTTTTTGGTAGAGACAGGGTTTCACCATGTTGGCCAGTCTGGTCTCCAACTCCTGACCTCAAGTGATCCATGCACTTGGG
>NW_012120487.1:5792556-5794823 GCF_000951035.1 Colobus angolensis palliatus
AAAAAAAACCCTGCCCTCTTGTAGTATATATTCTAATAAGATTTTTGAGGATTAACATAATTATACTGATGTGTAAAGTTTAGCACAACATTGGCACATATTATACACCCAGCAAATGACAGTTATTATTGTCATTTTTGAAACAGGGTCTCACTATGTCACCCAGGCTGGAGTGCAGTTATGGCTCTCTGCAGCCTCAACCTCTGGGGCTCAAACAATCCTCCCACCTCAGCCTTCTAAGTAGCTGGGACTAGAGGGGCAGTGCACAGCTAATTTTTGTATCTTTTGTGTAGAAATAGGGCTTCCCCATGTTGTCCAGGCTGGTTTTGAACTCCTGAGCTCAAGGTATCCTCCATCCTCAACCTCCCAAGGTGCTGGGATTACAGGTCTGAGGCACCACACCCAGCTCATCTATCAGTTTTGATGGACATATTTATCATTAATAATGGGAAAAGGGTTTGTAAACAGTGAAATGCTGTCTTAGACTAAGCAGTGAGCTCTCTGAGAACTGATTCATGCTTTTGCCATCAGAATCTAACATAGGGCATGGAAAGGGTAGGGCTTGACAAATATTTGATGAATGTATACACAAAAGTCAGAGATTAATATTAATCTCTCTCTAGTCAGAATGAGCTTCCTCTATAATCCATCTTTAGAGCTGACAGCTCAATGGTAAGCCACACACATCAATAAACCTTCCCTTCTACATTTGCATATTTCATACTTTCCAGTTGTTTAAAGGTAACTTTCTCTGGCCAGGTGCAGTGGCTCATGCCTGCAATCCCAGTACTTTAGGAGGCAGAGGCAGGCAGACACTTGAGGTCAGGAGTTCCAGACCATCCTGGACAACACGGTAACCCCATTTCTACTAAAAATACAAAAATTAGCTGGGCATGGTGGCAGGCACCTGTCTTCCCAGCTACTTGGGAGGCTGAGGCAGAATTGCTTGACCCCAGGAGGCAGAGGTTGCAATAAGCAGAGATCATACCACTGTACACCAGCCTGGGCAACAAGAACGAAACTCCATCTTTAAAAAGACAAAAAATAAAATTAAATTAAATTTAAAAAGACCAGGCATAGTGGCTCATGCCTGTGAACCCAGCAGTTTGGGAGGCCGAGGCAGGTGAATCATGAGGTCAGGAGTTAAAAACCAGCCTGGCCAAGATGGTGAAACCCCGTCTCTACTAAAAATACAAAAAAATTTGCTGGGCATGGTGACATGTGCCTGTAATCCCAGCTACTTGGGAGGCTGAGGCAGAATTGCTTGACCCCAGGAGGCAGAGGTTGCAATAAGCAGAGATCATACCACTGTACACCAGCCTGGATGACAGAGTGAGATTCTCTCTCAAAAAAAACAGGGCCAGGGGGCCGGTGTGGTAGCTCACACCTATAATCCCAGCATTTTGGGAGGCTGAACTGGGTGGATAACCTGAGGTCAGGAGTTCTAGACCAGACCAGCCTGGCCAACGTGGTGAAACCCTGTCTCTACCAAAAATACAAAAATTAGCTGGGCATGGTGGCAGGCACCTGTCTTCCCAGCTACTTGGGAGGCTGAGGCAGAGAACTGCTTGAACCCGGGAGGCGGAGGTTGCAGTGAGCCAAGATTGTGCCACTGCACTCCAGCCTGGACGACACAGCGAGACTCCATTTCAAAACATAAAAAATAAAAAAAAATAAATAAATAAAAAAGAAAGACATTTGCTGGAAATAAGCACTGGAATAGAGGTTTCAATACTAGTTACTGTGGTGCTACTTCTGTAGTGTTTGTTTGGCTTTGACTAAATCCATTCTCTTTTATTCTCTTTTTAGATCCTCAGTCTTCTCATCTGTAAAATGGGACTCCCAATCTCTACCCCACCTTGAGGCTGGGAAAAGACAAACCAACCTCAATACCTAAGTTTAAAGGGTGTTTTACGCAACCATGAAAGTGTTGTCTTGGCCAGGTGCTGTGGCTCATGCCTGTAATTTTAGCACTTTGGGAGGACAAGGCGAGAGGATCCCTTGGGCCTAGGAGTTTAAGACCAGCCTGCGTAACATAAAGAGACCCCGTCTCTACAAAAAATAAAAGCATTAGCCAGGTGTGGCAGCATGTGCTTGTAGTCTCAGTTACTTGGGAGGCTGAGGCGGAAGGACTGATTGAGCCCAGGAATTTGAGACTTCAGTGAGCCGTGATTGTGCCACTGCACTCCAGCCTGGATGACAGAGTGAGACCATGTCTCAAAAAAAAAAAAAAAAATTACCTCTCAAGAAGAACTGCTGAAAGCAGT
>NW_012120487.1:5795053-5797946 GCF_000951035.1 Colobus angolensis palliatus
CCACACCTGGCTAATTTTGTATTTTTAGTAGAGACAGGGTTTCTCCATGTTGGTCAGGCTGGTCTCGAACTCCTGACCTTAGGTGATCCACCCGCCTTGGCCTCCCAAAGTGCTGAGATTGCAGGTGTGAGCCACTGCACCCGGCTCTAATGAGATAACTTATAGAGCATTATATGACTGACAAAGGCTGGACCTCAGACTATACTTTGAGTACCCAAGAATTAAATCCTTGCTGCTCAAAGTGTGGCTTGAGGACCAGCAGCATCCATATCATTGGAGAACCTTGGGACCCCCACCACACCTACTGAACCAAAATATGCATTTTAAAAATTATTATTATTTTTTTTCGAGATGGAGTTTTGCTGTTGTCACCAAGGCTGGAGTGCAATGGCACAATCTTGGCTCACTGCAACCTCCGCCTCCCAGGTTCAATTGATTCTCCTGCCTCAGCCTCCTGAGTAGCTGGGATTACAGGCGTGTGTCACCACACCCGGCTAATTTTGTATTTTTAGTAGAGACAGAGTTTCGGCATGTGGGCCAGGGTGGTCTCGAACTCCTGACCTCAGACGATCCACTTGCTTTGGGCTCCCAAAGTGCTGGGATTACAGGCGTGAGCCACTGCACCTGGCCTAAAATTATTATTATTTTTAGAGACTGGGGTCTCGTTATGTTGCCCAGGCTGTGCTCAAGCAACCCTCCCACCTCAGCTTCCCAAGTAGCTGGGACTACAGGTGTGAGCCACACTGCCTGGCCAGAATATGCATTTTACTGAGATCCCCAGGTGACACAGATACACAATAAACTTTAAGAAACAATGCTGTAAATCATAGGATACATGCACTGGAATGATTTTGAAAACAATCTTCAACTCCCTCATTTTACAGGTGAGCACACTGAGCCCACGAATGAAAGGGGCTTGTCTTTCTAAAAGACCTGTGTCACCCCCATTTGGAGACCAAAGTCTCCACAATGCCCACATCCTTAGCTCAGCATTCCAGGCCCTCCCATCTGGCCCCTGCTGACCACTCCCCTTGCTACTTCCCCACCTATACTAGACAAACCAATCCCTCTGACCCACTCCTCTTCTCTCAACTCCTCAGGCTGTTTTGTCTACGTGAGCTGCTCTTTCCACCTCTCTCCAGTGTCAGTTCAAACTATGTCCCCCGATCGCCAGCTTTTGTCTAGGATGCCTTCCTAATCCTTACTGGTTGACAGTGGGCTGTGGTTAGCCAACTGAGGGCTCCTCCACTTCCTGAAGCATTGTGGTCATGGCCTGTTTTACCAGACTGTGAGCACCGTAAGGATAGGAACCAAGTCTGATTTCTTTATTTGCCTTCCAGGTCCCAACACAGAGTGAAGCACTTTGTAAGTGCTCAGTTTATCCTATGTGGTTAATAACTTATGACAATGCTTCTAGGTCTAATTTTTTTTTTTTTTTTTTTTTTGAGATGGAGTCTCATTCTGTCCCCCAGGCTGAAGTGCAGTGGCACCATCTTGGCTCACTGCAACGTCCACCTCCCGGATTCAAGCAGTTCTCTACCTCAGCCTCCTGAGTAGCTGGGATTACAGACACCCACCACCACGCCCAGCTAATTTTTTTGAGATGGAGTCTCATTCTGTCCCCCAGGCTGAAGTGCAGTGGCACCATCTTGGCTCACTGCAACGTCCACCTCCCAGATTCAAGCAGTTCTCTACCTCAGCCTCCTGAGTAGCTGGGATTACAGACACCCACCACCACGCCCAGCTAATTTTTTTGTATTTTTTTAAGTGAGAGAAGGTTTCACCATCTTGGTCAGGCTGGTCTTGAACTCCTGACGTCGTGATCCAACCACCTCGGCCTCCCGAAATGGTGGGATTACAGGCATGAGCCACCATGCCGGGCCAAATTTCTGCTTTTAAGACTATGAAATCCCATGAAATCCCAAAGAGTATGGACCTGATATTCTCTGCCTTCTCCATCTCATCCATGAGGCTCACGTGCGGGAGCACAATGGGCATGTGTTCACCACCTAAGCTGGCTGGCTCAGCTTCTGATTATAGCCATTTCCATAATGTGTGTGTGGACCCAGGTCACTGCAGCATGCTCACGGAAATCCAAATGACCAAGAAAGGTTGCAACACCAAGGACAAGGAAGGAATCAGGTTTCAGGATAAATCATCTCAAGTCAGGGGTGAGATTTACTGCCTTCTAAAAAAAGCTCACAAGATTTCAAGCTATGACCCCAAAAGTCTATTCCTGAGGCCTCCTGCCTGCACAAAAAAACTGACACAGTGAGGTGCTCAGCCCATGTTGATGAGTGAATAAATTAATCTGGACTTCTAAATGTAATCAAATACTGACTGTCAGAAAAAAGCAGTTGTGCCAGAAGACAACTGTAACTAAATGTCACACGGCATTAAAGTATACGCCCCTAACCTTTGGCCACAAACCCTGCCATCTGCCACAGCCTGCCTTTCCAGCTTGGTCTCTTTCCTCCCATACACACTCTTTGAACCTATCCCAAATTATTTGTTGACCCTAAAAACATCATCTGGTTTCACGTTCCAGTGCCTTCACACATGTGGTTCCCTATGCCTAGAATGCTCTTCCCTCTCCCTTAATTAAGGTAATTATTTTTCCTTCAAAACCCAGGTCAAGGCCAGGTGCAGTGGCTCACGTCTGTAATCCCAGTGCTTTGGGAGGCCGAGGCGGGTGGGTCACCTGAGGTCGGGAGCTCGAGACCAGACTGACCAACACAGAGAAACCCTGTCTCTACTAAAAATACAAAATTAGCAGGGCATGGTGGCACATGCCTGTAATCTCAGCTACTTGGGAGGCTGAGGCAGGAGAATCGCTTGAACCCAGGAGGCGGAGGTTGTGGTGAGCTGAGATTGTGCCATTGCACTCCAGGCT
>NW_012120487.1:5805531-5811312 GCF_000951035.1 Colobus angolensis palliatus
TGATCCACCCACCTCGGCCTCCCAAAGTGCTGGGATTACAGGCTTGAGCCACCGCGCCCGGCTGGAAAGGCTTTTTTTGTTGGAGAATAAATTATTTACAAGCATCTGACCTCCTAGGAAAAGGCTAGAACAGTGAATAGTAGATGACAGTTGAGAATGACTCAGGAAGTATAATTTTACCGCCATTGCAAAACACACATACATTGTTCCTGGTAGATGCATAATTTGTAGGAGATGGACACAGCACCCTCTATAGAAGGGTCCCCCCGGGCCGGGTGTGGTGGCTCATGCCTGTAATCCCAGCACTTTGGGAGGTCGAGGTGGGTGGATCACAAGGTCAGGAGTTTGAGACCAGCCTGGCTAACATGGTGAAACCCTCTCTCTACTAAAAATACAAAAATTAGCTGGGAGTTGTGGCACATGCCTGTAGTCCCAGCTACTCAGGAGGCTGAGGCAGGAGAATCGCTTAGTGGTGAGCTGAGATTGTGCCACTGCACTCCAGCCTGGGCAACAGAGCAAGACTCTGCTTCAAAAAAAAAAAAAGAGTCCTCTGGATATAAGGCCCCAAGAAAATGTACACACAAATTATGAGATCTGGATCAGTTATCAGTCCTAGGAGTTGATTTAATTCTATAATGTGGGACAAGTCCCTTCTCTCTCTAAGCTTCAGTTTCTTCATCTGTAAAATGGGGATAATAATGTCTAGTTTGAGTCCAGTTTCAGTGGCTCACGCCTGTAATCCCAACACTTTGGGAGGCTGAGGTGGGCGGATCACCTGAGTTCAGGAGTTGAGACCAGCCTGGCCAATATGGCAAAATCTGTCTCTACTAAAAATACAAAAATTAGCCAGGCATGGTGGCACACACCTGTAGTCCCAGCTACTTGGGAGGCTGAGGCAGGAGAATCGCTTGAACCCAGGAGGCAGAGGTTGCAGTGAGCCAAGATCATGCCACTGCACTCTGGTCTCAGAAAAAAAAAAGGGGGGGATGGGGTGGGGCCCAGAGAAGAGACAAGGGCATGAGCATTGGATCGCCATGCCTTTCTTGGATGTGCTGAAAAGGTTCGGCCTTAATATAAATTGATGGTGGACAATCCAAAGTGCTGAACAGCCCTGCAAGATTCCTGCTCTATTCCAGGCTTTTCAAACAGAATGGATAGAATGTGCACATGGAATCGTTAGTATTCAGGCAGATGAAGAGTGCAAGATAGAATATCATGATTTTATAGTGTATACTTCAGCAGAAAACAATGAGACATGTGAGTACCATTAGGAAGCAGCAGGATAAGCTGGTAAAGGAAAGGAAGTACACACCTCCACCTCACCACATGGGCAATGGGGAGCCTCAGCCCTGAACAGAGCAGCTGCTGAAGTCTGGAGGCTGATTTTCCTGTTCTCTGTTCTCCACTGGAAAGATTGTTTACAGAAAACCTCCTTGTCAAAGTGTGTAAAAATAAAGGATTGCTTCATTCCCCCCACCCCCCGCCAAAAAAAATAATGTCTAGCTTGCAGGATTTGCAGGAGGATTTTATAATAATAGCCAATACTTATATAACAGTTATATCTTGCCAAGTCCTGTTTTTTTTTCTTTCTTTTTTTTATTTTTTGAGACAGAGTCTTGCTCTGTCACTCAGGCTGGAGTGCAGTGGCAGGATCTCAGCTCACTGCAACCTCTGCCTCGGGGGCCCAAGCAATTCTCCTGCCTCAGCCTCCCAGGTAGCTGGGACTAAAAGTGTGCACCACAACGCCTAATTTTTGTATTTTTAGTAGAGACGGGGTTTGGCCATATTGGCCAGGCTGGTCTCGAACTCCTGGCCTCAAGTAATCCACCCTCCTTGGCCTCCCAAGTTCTGGGATTATATGACTAAGCCACTGTGCCTGGCCTTGCCAGGTCCTATTTTAAGAGCCTTATCTATGCAATAGTATAAATATATAGTAACTCAGTTAATCTGCTAGACGCTATGAGTTAAGGAAGATTATCACACTCATTTTATAGGTAAAGAAATGGACATGGCTGGGCATAGTGGCTCATGCCTGTAATCCCAGCACTTTGAGAGGCTGAGGCGGGTGGATCATGAGGTCAGGAGTTCAAGACCAGCCTGGCCAAGATGGTGAAATCCTGTCTGTACTAAAAATAATAAAATTAGCCAGGAGCAATGGCTGGCGCCTGTAATCCCAGCTACTCTGGAGGTGGAGGTAGGAGAATCGCTTGAACCTGGGAGGCAGAGGTTGCAGTGAGCTGAGATCGTGCCTCTGCACTACAGCCTGGGAGACAGAGTGAGACTCCACCTCAAAAAGCAAAAAAAAGGAAAAGAAAAAAAAAAGAAATCAACACACAGATGTGTCACGTAACTTCTCTAAGATCATATGGCTAGTAAATGTGGAGCTGGGAGTGAAACCCAGGCAGAATGGCTTGCTCTAGAGTCCATGCTCCTAACAAGTACTGTACTCTATATCACCCCTCCAATAAGATAATTACATAAAAGTGAAGGTGTCTGCCCATAATAAGGCATAACAAATATTGACAATAAGAAACCCAATGCCCATAGTTGGTGAGATGAAATAAAATGGATTAATATTAAGGAGTAAAATATTACCTTATTGCTCCTTTTTAAAATGTCTTAACCATTACAAACTCTTGCAACTAGAAGGTTTTCTGTCTAAGGTCTGGGTTAAGATGCCTAAAGGTAAGCTGGCTTTGCCTTCTCTTGAGGAAATGAAGCAGGTTCTGAGCCAGAGGGCATTTGAGGGACAACAGGATACCATGAAGTTAATTCCTTCCAGTCGGGCCATGTTCTGGGCCCTAAAGAGAGAGATAAATCTAGCCGGGCGTGGTGGTGGGCACCTGTAATCCCAGCTACTCAGGACGCTGAGGCAGGAGAATGGCGTGAAGCCGGGAGGCGGAGCTTACAGTGAGCTGAGATCACCTCTGCACTCCAACCTGGGTGACAGAGCAAGACTCCGTCTCAAAAAAAAAAAAAAAGAGAGAGAGAGAGAGATAAATCAAATCCAGTCAACGCTCCAGAGGAGCTCATAACCTATTTGGGAAGGCAAACAAAAGACACAATCCCAATACAGTAGACTCTTTGGAGGGAAGCTCATGAAAGACAATTAACCTAATTATGGAAGGGTGATCAGGAAAGGCTGTGAGGAGGAGATGCCTCAATCTATTAGTAAAGGCAAGTAAAGGCACATTTGAAGAAAGCAAGAAAGGATTTCCTGGTGGAAAGAAAGCCATGAACAAATACACAAAGGCTTAAAGTAGCACTATATATTCCAAGAGCTACGAGTAATTCAGTATAGCTGGAGCAGAGCCAGAAGATATGGAGTGAAAGTGTTGATGCCTAAAACATAGAGACAGGCCAGATGGAAAAGTGCCTCAATTGTCAAATTAAGAGTGTGGCCCTTGGCCAGGCACAGTGGCTCACACCTGTAATCCTAGCACTTTGGGAGGCCAAGGTGGCTGGATTGCCTGAGCTCAGGAGTTCAAGACCAGCCTGGGCAACACGATGAAACCCCGTCTCTACTAAAATACAAAAAATTAGCCAGGTGTGGTGGCAGGCACCTGTAATCCCAGCTACTCAGGAGGCTGAGACACAAGAATTGCTTGAACCCGGGAGGCAAATGTTGCAGTGAGCCGAGATTGCGCCACTGCACTCCAGCCTGGGTGACAAGAGGGAAACTGCCTCAAAAAAAAAGGGGGGGGCCCTTATTCTATAGGAGTTGTAGAGCCATTGAAAATTCCTGAGGCTGGGCACAGTGGCTCTTGCCTGTAATCCTAGTACTTTGGGAGTCTGAGGCAGGAGGATCACGAGGTCAAGATATCAAGACCATCCTGGCCAACACGGTGAAACCCCATCTCTACTAAAAATACAAATATTAGCTGAGTGTGGTGGCACATGCCTGTAGTCCCAGTTACTCAGGAGGCTGAGGCAGGAGAATCATTTGAAGGTTTGAGCCTTGAGAGAGCTTTTAAGCACATTGAAAGATGCTCAACATCATTACTCATTAGGAAAATGCAAATTAAAACCACAGTGAGATACTATTTTGAACCCACTGGGATTATTATAACAAAAAAAATGAACAATAACAAGTGTTGATGAGGATGTGGAGAAACTGGAACTCTCAGACACTGCTACTGGGAATGCAAAATGGTACAGCTGTCTTAAAAAGCAGTTTGGCAGTTCACTAAAAAGTTAGAGTTGGCAGGGCATGGTGGCTCATACCTGTAATCCCAGTATTTTGGGAGGCCAAGGTGGGTGGATCACGAGGTCAGGAGTTTGAGACCAGCCTGACCAATGTGGTGAAAACCTGTCTCTACTAAAACTACAAAAATTAGCCAGGTGTGGTGGTGCACACCTGTAATCCCAGCTACTCAGGAGGCTAAGGCAGTAGAGTCACTTGAACCTGGGACACAGAGGTTGTAGTGAGCTGAGATCGTGCCACTGCACTCCAGCCTGGGCAACAAACCGAGACTCTGTCTCAAAATAAAATAAAATAAAATAGAGTTACTACCTGACCCAGCAATTCCACTCCTAGGTGTATATCCAAGAGACATGAAGATAAACATTCACATAAGCTTGTCCACCAATGTTCATAGCAGCATTATCCATAGTAGCCAAAATTGGAAACACCCCAAATGTCCATCATCTGATGAATGAATAAACAAAATATGATACCCCCATACAATGGAATATTAGCTGTAAAATGGAGTGAAGTTCTGATACATACTGCAACATGAATGAATATTTAAAATATAATGCTAAATTAAAGAAGTCAGATACAAAAGGCAACATATTGTATAATTTCATTAATATTCAATATCCAGAATCAACCCTGCACTAATCCCAGCACTTTGGGAGGCCCAGGCAGGAGGATCCCTTGAGCCCAGGAGTTCAAGACCAGCCTGGGAAACAAGACGAAAGCCTATCTCTACAAAAACCACAAAAAACTAGCTAGGCATGGTGCTGCACAACTGTAGACCCAGCTACTCAAGAGACTAAAGTGGGAGGATCACCTGAGCCCAGGAGGTCAAGGCTGCAGTGAGGCCTGGTCATGCCAGTGCAATCCAGCCTAGGTAAAAGAGCCAGCTCCTGTCTTGGAAAAAAAAAATATATATATATATATATACACACACACACACACACACACACACACACACACATGAAATTAAAGCCATTGGCCGGATGCGGATATATATATATATATATCCAGAACAGGCAAATCCACATAAATAGAGTGTAGATTCGTGGTTGCTAGGGGTCACTGAATTGTACACTTTAAAATATTGAGTTTCTTATGGCATGTGAATTGTAAAGATTTGCGCCAGAGTGACCCGTGAGGAAAGAACAGCAATGCTGTAAGCTCAGGCTTCAAACAGGGGAACCCATCTCCCCCTGGAGGGTCATGAAGATTTTCCACGGGGTAAACAAGCATGAATAATTTTATGGTAATCACTTCTCACAACTCTGATGTGTATATTCTTTCTTAACATTAATCTGCCTAAGAATTTACCTTTCACCTCTCCACTTTCACAATAGCTTTTCCCTTGCTTTTAAAAGAAAAGCTATACCTTTCACTTATCCTGAATACTGTATTACTATAAGGGTATCGTCCTGGGATCAAAAATGTGTAGAGCCAGCCTGGCCAACACAGTGAAACCCCATCTCTGCTAAAAATACAAAAATTAACTGGGTGTGGTAGTACGTGCCTGTGGTCCCAGCTACTCGGGAGGCTGAGACAGGAGAATCGCTTGAATCTGGGAGGCAGAGGTTGTAGTGAGC
>NW_012120487.1:5811881-5823780 GCF_000951035.1 Colobus angolensis palliatus
CCACCACACCCGGCTAATTTTTGTATTTTTAGTAGAGACGGGGTTTCACCATATTGGCCAGGCTGGTCTCGAACTCCTGACCTTGTGATCCGCCTGCCTCAGCCTCCCAAAGTGCTGGGATTACAGGCGTGAGCCACCACACCCAGCCTTATTTTCAGACTTTAGACATGAAAGAATTTTTAGTTTGACAAGGTTTAGGGCCCAGCCATGGGAGTGGGTAGCTGAAGTGAAAGGGAGACTCATTAGATTTGAGGATGTCAAGGAGCAAAGAGGCCAGAGAGCTTGAGGGGTCATTGAGGTGGATGTTCAAGTCACCCAAGTTGTAGGATTGTAACAGCCCAGTTGCTCTCAAACTTTAGTGGGGGTCAGAATCACTTGGAAGGCATATTAAAATATAGTTTAGCCGGATGCAGTGCCATACACCTGTAGTCCCAGTTACATGGGAGGCAGAGGCAGGAGAATCGTTTGAGCACAGGAATTCTGGGCTCTAGTGTGCTATGTCAATCAGGTGACTGCACTAAATTAAACATCAGTGTGGTGATCTCCCAGGAGTAGAGGACCACCAGGTTGCCCAAGGAAAGGTGAACTGCCAGACTGGAAATAAAAGAGGCCAAAACTCCTGGGCTGGACAGCAGTGACATCATGCCTGTGAATAGTCTCTGCAGTCCAGCCTAGGTTACATAGCAAAACCCCATCACACACACACATCTCCCACACATACACACACACACACCACACATACAGACACACCCCACACACACATACACACATACACACACACACAGTTTACTGGGCCCTACACCCAGAATCTCTGATTCAGTTGGTCTTGGTGGCCCAATAATTTGCATTTCTAATAAGCCTCACCTGGGAACAAGGGTGGGGCCCACACTTTGGCAATTATTGCAGTAGAGTGAAGATTGAGTCAGGTGTCAAGGTCTTCTATGAATGTATTCAGTTGATGACAGCAATGAAGAGGGAGTGATAGCAACCTTAAATGGTTGATTTAGAATATGACCCTAACACTTGGGTGTTTCACCTAGTAGCCAGTTCGTTGCCCACCTTGGCCACATATTTCTTCGTAACCACAGCAGAAGTTTGGGCAACCTTCAGCTCCCCTCCTTGGTCTAAAGTTTCAAACTCTGTGTCCAAGGGCTTTAATTTCCTTTTTTTTCCTTTTAGAGGTGGAGTCTTGCTCTGTCGCCCAGGCTGAGTGCAGTGGTATGATTTATGTTCACTGCCACCTCTGCCTCCTAGGTTCAAGCAATTCTTCTGCCTCAGCCCCCTGAGTAGCTGGGACTACAGACGCACGCCGCCACACCCAGCTAATTTGTGTGTGTGTGTGTGTTTTAGGAGAGACAGGGGTTTCACTGTATTGCCCAGGCTGGTCTCGAACTCCTGAGCTCAGGCAATCCGCCCACCTCAGCCTCCCAAAGTGCTAGGATTACAGGCATGAGCCACCGCATCCGGCCAATGGCTTTAATTTCATATTCTGTGGAATACTGTTCACCTTGATGTTTGAATCAGAAATAGCTGGAGCCATCTTTATTCTAAAACCAGCAACTTCAGGGAGTAAAAGCAGACTGAACTGCCAAACTGCTTTCCACTTCCAGAGATTTCGTTCTGTTTTGGAGGGTGAGGAAAGGAAAAAAAAAAAAGCCGGGCATGGTGGCTCATGCCTGTTATCTCAACCCTGTGGGAGGCTGAAGCAGGTGGATCACTTAAGGTGAGGAGTTCAAGACCAGCCTGGCCAACATGGTGAAACCCCATCTCTACTAAAAATACAAAAATTAGCTGGGCATGGTGGCATGCGCCTGTAGTCCTGGCTACTCTGGAGGCTGAGGCAGGAGAATTGCTTGAACCCAGGAGGCAGAGGTTGCGGTGAGCTGAGATCATGCCACTGCACTCCAGCCTAGGGTACAGAGGGAGACTCTGTCTCCAAAAAAAAAAAAAAAGGAAAAGCTAATACTAGAGAGGTCATTTATAGATTAAAAGAAGGCACATTTCTCAAACTAATATCCTTTCTGACAATAAATATGTTTTGCACATTTATGTAATTTTCTGAAACATAGTTCACAAACTGTAGAAGTTAACCTTCCTTATTTACATTAAAAGTCAGTAAATTGCTGGGCATGGTGGCTCACGCCTGTAATTCCAACACTTTGGGAGGCCAAGGCAGGAGAATCACTTGAACCCAGGAGTTTAAGACCAGCCTGGGCAACGCAGGGAGACCCTGCCTGTACAAAAAGTAAATAAATTAGCTGGTCGTGTTAGCACATGCCTGTAGTACCAACTACTTGGGAAGCTGAGGTGTGATGATCATTTGAGTCTGGAAGGTGGAAGCTGCAGTGAGGGTTGTCATCATGCCATTGCACTCTAGCTTGAGAGAGACAGAGTGAGATCCTATCTCAAAAAAAAAGAAAGAAAAAAAAAGGTAAGGAAAATACAGGAAGGATTTGTAATTTATAGAAAAGACAGAGCATGGTAAAATATAATTTTGCTGAAGACCTTAGCGTCAGCCCAATCAGTCACATAAGAAGGCCTGGTTTGGCTGGGAATGGTGGCTCACACCTGTAATCCCAGCACTTTGGGAGGCCGAGGCGGGCGGATCATGAGGTCAGGAGTTCGGGACCAGCATGGCCAATATGGTGACACCATGTCTCTACTAAAAATACAAAAATTAGCTTGGCGTGATGGTGTGCGCCTGTAGTCCCAGCCACTTGGGAGGCTGAGGCAACAGAATCTCTTGAACCCGGGAGGTGGAGGTTGCAATGAACTGAGATCACGCCACTGTACTCCAGCCTGGGTGACAGATACTTCATCTCAAAAAAAAAAGAGAAGAAGGCCTGGTTTACATCACTGTACATATATACACATACATATACATATACATATACGTCCAAGGAGTTTGTTTTCTCTCTGTATAAAACTTTCATTTGTTGTTCCTTTTGATCAAGACAGGTCGAAAAGATACTTAATTGCTTTTTAATCTACCTCTTTCTTC
Organism: Colobus angolensis palliatus; assembly: GCF_000951035.1. NCBI lineage: Eukaryota > Metazoa > Chordata > Mammalia > Primates > Cercopithecidae > Colobus > Colobus angolensis. The sequence continues at coordinate 5,814,883 of NW_012120487.1, forward strand.
GCTGGAGATATAATTTCTGATTCCAGGCTGGCATGGTGGCTCATGCCTGTAATCCTAGCACTTTAGGAGGCTGAGGCAGGTGGATCCCTTGAGGCCAGGAGTTGAAGACCAACCTGGCCAACACGGTGAAACCCCATCTCTACTAAAAACACAAAAATTAGCCGGGAGTGGTGAATCATGCCTGTAATCTCAGTACTTTGGGAGGCTGAGGTGGGCAGATCACTTGAAGTCAGGAGTTTGAGACCAGCCTGGCCAACATGGTGAAATCCCATCTCTACTGAAAATACAAAAAAAGTAGCCAGGTGTGGTGGTGTGCACCTGTAATCCCAGCTACTTGGGAGGCTGAGGAAGGAGAATCATTTGAACCCAGGAGGTGCAGGTTGCAGTGAGCCAAGATCACACCACTGCACTCCAGCCTGAGTGACAGAGCACGATTCCATCTCTAAATAAAATAATAATAATAATTTCTAATTCCATAGTCAGGAGTTCTTACCAGCTCCCCTATGAGGTTTTGGAGCCATCACGTCAAGAGGACTTTCCATATATACTCTTAATATCTCAGAATTCTTATGGCCCATGTTGAATATTAGATACTTCCTGTCTACCCTGGAGGCATAGTTGCCTAAACAAATCAAGACTCTAGGGGCCAGGTGCAATGGCTCATGCCTGTAATCCCAACACTTTGGGACCCTGAGACAGGCAGATGCCTTGAGTCCAGGAGTTCAAGACCAGCCTGGCCAACATGGCGAAACCCTGTCTCTACTAAAAAGACAAAAATTAGCCGGGCATGGTGGTGCATGCCTGTAGTCCCAGATACTCGGGAAGCTGAGGTGGAAGAATTGCTTGAACCCAGGAAGTGGAGGTTGCAGTGAGCTGAGGTCATGCCACTGCACTCCAGCCTGGGTGACAGAGATTAAGCCACTTACCCCCTCAGGACATTTTACAGACGATCAAACCTAGCCCCTATCCCCAAAGGGAGAGGAAAGATTTGTCCAAGGCCTCAGCATCTCAGGGTGGCAGATAGCCTAAAGGTCATCAAATCATACCTCCCCAGTATCAGAGCCAGGAACTAGAATTCAATGCTGACTCCTGGTACAGTGCTCCTTAGTCTTTGTTGTTGTTGTTTGTTTTTTGAGACAGGGTCTCACTCCATCACCCAGGCTGGAGGGCAGGGGCACTATCTTGGCTCCCTGATTCTAATTAACTGAACAAAAATTTAAAAAAAAAAACAAAACTGTACAGACCCTCTTAAAATTAGAACATCAATTTTTTTTTTTTTTTTTTTTTGAGAAGGAGTTTTGCTCTGTCGCCTAGGCTGGAGTGCAGTGGTGCCATCTCGGCTCACTGCAACCTCCGCCACCCGGGTTCAAGTGATTCTTCTGCCTCAGCCTCCTGAGTAGCTAGGATTACAGGCACCCACCACCACACTGGTTATTTTTTGTATTTTTTAGTAGAGGTGGGTTTTCACCATGTTGGCCAGGCTGGTCTCAAACTCCTGACTTCAAGTGACCTGCCTCATTCCTTGGCCTCCCAAAGTGCTGAGATATAGGCTTGAAACAGCGTGCCCGGCAACAACTTTTTTTTACATTAGCCAAGCATGATGGTTTGTGCCTGTAGTCTGAGTTACTCAGGAGACTGAGGCAGGAGGATTGCTTGAGCCCAAGAGGTTCAGGCTGCAGTGAGCCATGATTGTGCCACTGTACTCCAGCCAGGGTGACAGAACGAGACCTTGTCTTTAAAAAAAAAATTAGAACATCAATAAAGGCATTCCTCATTGTAAACATTATTTTTACTTGTAGGATAAGTGGCTCTAAATTACTACTTTTAAAATTATTGATTTACTTTAAAAATAAGTAATACATTTTCATGATCCAAAAAAAAATCAGGTCGGGTGCGATGGTTCACACCTGTAATCCCAGCACTTTGGGAGACTGAGGCAGGTGGATCACTTGAAGTCAGGAGTTTGTGACCAGCCTGGCTAACATGGTGAAACCCTGTTCCTGCTAAAAATACAAAAATTAGGCGGGCATGGTGTCACACGCCTGTAATCCCAGCTACTCAAGAGGCTGAGGCAGGAGAATCACCTGAACCCGGGAAGCAGTTTGCAGTGAGCCGAGATTGTGCCACTAACCTCCAGCCTGGGTGACAAAGTGAGACTCCGCCTCAAAAAACAAAAACAAAAATTAGCCAAGTGTGGTGGTTGGCACCTGTAGTCCCAGCTACTCGGGAGGCTGTGGCAGGAGAATCACTTGAACCTGGGAAGTGGAGGTTGCAGTGAGTAGAGATTGCGCCACTGCACTCCAACCTGGGCAACAGAACAAGACTCTGTCTCAAAAAAGTAAAAATAAATAAAAAACAAGCAAAAAGATACAAAAGATTATATACTATGAAAATCTCCCTCCTACCTGTCTCTGGCCATCCAGTTTTCTTAATTGCAGAAATGATGTAAGTTTCTGTTAAATTCTTCTGGGGATATTTTATGCATATATAAGCAATTATGAATAGGTATTACTACCATCACTTCTTACAGGAATATTAGCATGCAATACATGCTATTTAGGGCATAGCTTTTTCACTTAACAATAGGTCTTGAAGCTATTTCCCTATTAGTGGACAAAGAGCTTTCTCAATCTTTTTTAAGGCTGTAGAGTATGCATTGTATAACTACACTGTTATTTAACCAGGTCTGTATTAATAAACATTTAAGCCACGTACAGTGGCTCACGCCCAAAATCCCAGTGCTTTGGAAGGCTGAGACAGATGGATTGCTTGAAGCCAGGAGTTTGAGACCAGCCTAGACAACATTGACCAGTCCCTATCTGTACAAAAAGTTAAATTTTTTTTTCATTTTTTTCTACCATGCCTATAGTATCAGCTACTTGGGAGGCTGAGGTGGGAGGACGGCTTGAGCTCCAGAGTTCAAGGATGCAGTGAACGATGATTGGGCCACTGCACTCCAACCTGGGCAACAGAGTGAGACCCTGTCTCTAAAAATAGATACATAAAATGAAAACAAAACATTAAATTGTTTTCAGTCTTTTGCTATTACAAATAAGGCTTGAGCATGTGTATAAATTAAACTTTTAAAAATGGAATTGCTGAAATAAAAAAGGGAAATTGCTGGGTCAAAAGGAATGTGCATTTAGGCAAGCTATAAATGCCACCACTAAACTATCCTCCACAGAAGTTATCCCAATCACACTCCCACCAACAAAATATGAGCATACCTGTTCCACATCACCCCGCCTTTCCGCACAGTATCTTCTCAGTCATAAATCTCTGCCAATCTGATAGGTAAGAAGTGGTAATTTCAAAGAAATTCTAATTTGCATTTATCTTATTATAAGTAAGAGTGAGCATTGAAGAGCCATTTCTATTTCTTTTTCTGTGAACTATCAGTTCACATCTTTTGTGCATTTTCCCCCTTGCGTTTTGTTATTACTGATTTCAGCTCTGAATACAAATATGAACATTATTCATTTTCCTATGATATGAAATGTGTGTATATATGTATATATATATATACACACACATATAGTCATTTGTTATCTGACTCTCCTTATGGTGACTTTTGCCTTACATTTTTTATTTTTACATAGCTGAATTTATCAGTCTTTGCTGTTATGGCATCTTGGTTTTGTTTTGTACTTATTTATTTACTTATTTATTGAAATGGAGTTTCCCTCTTTCGCCCAGTCTGGAGTGCAGGAGTGCGATCTCAGCTCACTGCAACCTCCGCCTCCCGGTTTCAAGGGATTCTTTTGCCTCAGCCTCTGGAGTAGCTGGGATTACAGGCGGCCACCACCATGCCTGGCTAATTTTTGTATTTTTGGTAGACACGGGTTTTGCCATGTTGGCCAGAGTGGTCTTGAACTCCTGACATTGTGATCTGCCCGCCTCAGCCTCCCAAAGTCCTGGGATTACAGGCGTGAGCCACTGTACCCAGCCCTTGTTTTGTACTTAAAAAGATTTTCCTCACTTTAAGATTCTAAAAAATTCTCCCATGGTTCTTTCTTCCAGTATGTTATGGTTTCCTTCCTTCTTTTTTATTTTATTTATTTATTTATTTACTTACTTACTTATTTTGAGATGGAGTCTCACTCTGTCACCCAGGCTGGAGTGCAGTGGCTCGATCTTGGCTCACTGCAACCTCTGCCGCCCAGGTTCAAGCGATTTTCCTGTTTCTACCACCCGAGTAGCTGGGATTACAGGTGCCTGCCACCTCGCCTGGCTAATTTTTGTAGTTTTAATAGAGATGGGGTTTCACCATCTTGGTCAGGCTGGTCTTGAACTCCTGACCTCGTGATTCACCCGCCTTGACCTTCCAAAGTGCTGGGAGCCACTGCGCCCTGCCTAATTTTGTATTTTTAGTAGAGATGGGGTTTCACTGTCTTTGCCAGGGTGGTCTCGAACTCCTGACTTCAAGTGATCTGCCTGTCTGGGCCTCCCAAAGTGCTGGAATTACAGGCGTGAGCCACCACGCCTGGTCTTCTTTTTTACATTTTAATCTTTGATATATTTGAAATTTGTCTTGGTGAATAGCGTGAAGTGTAAATCCAAGTTAAAATTTTCTAGATGTCTATCCAGTTATTCTAACACCAAATACAATTCCACCTTTTTCTTTCTGACTTGAAATGCTACCTTCAGTATTATACTAAGTTCCTAGGTAATTTGGATGTATTTTTGATCCTTTGTTTGTGCAATTTGGATGTATTTTTGATCCTTTGTTTGTGCTTCATTGATTGCAAATCAACTGTGACTCCATTCTTTCTTGATGGCAGAACCCTGATTTTTCTTTTCTTTTTTTTTTTTTTTGAGATAGGGTCTTACTCTGTCACACAGGCTGGAGTGCAGTAGCGCGACGATGCCTCACTGCAGCCACGACCTCCAGGGCTCGGGTGATCCTTCCACCTCAGTCTCTTGAGTAGCCGAAACTACCACCATGCCCAGCTACTTTTGGGTATTTTTTTTTGTAGAGATGGGATTTTGCCATCTTGCCCAGGCTGGTCTCAAACTCTTGGTCTCAAACCATCTGTCTGCCTTGGCCTCCCAAACTGCTGGGATTACAAGTGTGAACCACCTCGGCTGGCTAGAAGTCTAATTTTTTTTTTTTTTTTTTTTTGAGAAGGAGTCTCTCTTTGTCGCCCAGGTTGGGGTGCAGTGGAGTGATCTCGGCTCACTGCAACTTTTGTCTGCCAGGTTCAAGCAATTCTCCTGCCTCAGCCTCCCAAGTAGCTGGGACTACAGGTGTGTGCCACTACACTTGGCTAATTTCTTTTGTATTTTTAGTAGAGATGGAGATTCACCATGTTGGCCAGGCTGGTCTCCATCTCCTGACCTCGTGATCCACCTACCTCGGCCTCCTAAATTGCTGGGATCACAGGCCCGAGCCACTGTACCCAGCCTAGAACTCTAATTTTTAATGATGATTTTCCTCCACTACAAGCAAGTCCTTAGGGAAAGTAACTCACAAATCAGACGGAGAGTAAATCGTGATTGGTCTAAGCTAATATTGGTGGTCGTATTCTCTTTGGTATTTATTGGCTTATCCGTGTTACTTGAGGGGAAATCTATTGAGTAACTACTAAGAAAAATTGTAGCTTATTAGACATATAAGGGGAGATGTTTAGCTAGCATTTAGGTATGTAAGTATGAAATTCAGAATAGAGATATAATTTGGGGCTATCACAGCATAATAATATTTAAAGTAACATGATGGGATAAGATTATCAAGGAGTATACATGGAAAAGATAAAAAGTCTAAATATTGAGCCTTGGGGTACTACAGTATTTAGAGGTCAGAGAAATGAGGAGAAACGAGGAGCAGCCAGTGAGATAGAAGACCTAAGGGGGTGGAATGTCATGGTAGCCAAGGAGGGGGAAGCAATGAGCTGTGTTTAGCGATGTTGGTAGGTCAAGTAACACGAGCACTGAGAATTGACTGGTGTCAGCAAATGGACACCACTAGTGACCTTGACAAGAGCATTTCAGTGGAGTGGAGGAGGTAAAAGTTTAGCCAGAGAGGATCTCACCGCAAATGAGAAAAAGGATGTCAAGGCCAGGCAAGGTGGCTCATGCCTGTAATCTCAGCATTTTGGGAGACTAAGGCAGGCAGATTGCTTGAGCTCAGGAGTTTGAGACCAGCCTAGGCAATATGATGAAACCCCATCTTTACAAAAAATACAAAAATTAGTTGGACATGGTGGCACATGCCTGTAGTCCCAGCTACTTGGGAGGCTGAAGTGGGAGGATCGCTTGAACCCAGGAGGCGGAGGTTGTAGTGAACTGAGATCGCACCACTGCACTCCAGTCTGAGCAACAGAGTGAGACCATGTATAAGCCACCTTTGTGAGGCATTTTGCAGAAAAGAGAATGGAGAAATGGGGCAGTGGGTGGGGGATCAAGTCCAGTCAAGAGAGGGTTTTTTTTGTTTTTTTTTTGAGATGGAGTCTAGCTCTGTTGCCCAGGCTAGAGTGCAGTGGCACGATCTCGGCTTACTGCAACCTAAGGGAGGGTTTTTTGTTTGATTGTTTTAAGATGGAAGAAATAAATTCATGTTCCTATAGCAATGAGAGGTAATAGCAGAAAAATAGTGACGTAGGTGAGAGGAAGAATTGCTGGATAGGTGTCTTTGAGAAAGTGATGTGGTATGAGACCTAGTACTTGAGCTTCTCAAAGTATGATCAGTGGACTAGTGACCGTCTAGAAATGGTTTGTCACCAGTTTGTGACAGCGATTCAGAATTAATATTTTGAAACTTTTATAACAATTTGACAGAAAAATTTTATGTGTGCTGGATTTAATAATAAAAATTCTGCCTAGCATAGTCAAATTAATAGAGACAGAAAGTAGAACAGTGATGGCCGGGGATTGGGGGAAGTTAAGAATGGGGAGTTATTATTTAATGAGTACAAGCTTTCAGCTTTGCAAGATAAAAAAGTTCTGGAGGCCTGGCACATCGGCTCACGACTGTAATCCCAGCACTTTAGAAGTCTGTGGCAGGAGGATTACTTGAGCCTAGGAGTTTGAGACAAGCCTGGGCAACACAGTGAGACCTTGTCTCTGCAATAAATAAATAAATAAATAAATAAATAAATAAATAAATAGCCAGGTGTGGTGGTACGTGCCTGTAGTCCTAGCTGCTTAGGAGGCTGAGGTGGGAGGATTACTTCAGCCCAGGAGTTTGAGGTTGAGTGAGCCGTGATTGTGCTACTGTACTCCTGATGGGTGACAGGGTAAGACCTTGTCTCAAAAAATAAATAAATAAAAGAAAAATGGGTTCTGGAGTTCTTGATGGGGATGGTTGTACAACAATGTGAATGTATTTAATACCACTGAGCTGTACACTTTAAAATGGTTAAGCAGATTTTAAAAAGTCTGGGCTTGCATTTTGGATGCTTGTTTTTAAATTTTAATTTTTTCTAGTAATTAATTTTGGTTGTATTTTACAGAAATTTAGTTTTGTGATTGGGGATAAAACCTGGGTCTTTTAGCACAGATGCTTGAAAACTGAGGAGGATTTGACATTAGCTAAAAGACAAATAATCCGCTTGCAGTAAGGAAAGGAAGGCAGAGAGAGTATCAAAGCAGAGGTACAGGTTAGTTGGAAGTCATGGTGGGTGCTGGGAACTTGTAGATGTTCTTTTTGGTTTGTTTGATTTTCTCATGAATTGGAAGCAAAATCATCAGCTAAATGAGGATGAGGGAGGAAGTGTTGGAGGTTTGAAGAGACAGGAGACTTGAAATAGTTATGTAGCAAGGTGGGAGAGTGTGTGAAACTGGAGAAATGTGGTAGGGTAGCCACGCATTATGGCCCCTCGACAATAATGATCTCAAATTTACGGGGAGTCAGTCAACCACTTTTGGCTTTTTCTCCACCCACTCCATTGCTGGAGCTCCATCAGTACCAAGAAAGCAGAGAACGACTAGAGAAATGAAGGTAATACTGCAGAAATCGACTTCATGTACCTCATGTACTCACTTTCCCCCCAAAACAGCTTAGATTCTATTAGATTCCATTTCATGATGGACAATAGAATCTAAGCTGTTTCAGGAAGAAAGTCAGTACATGAGGCCAGTGTGGGGAGGAATAGCGAAAAGTTAGTTGGATCAGTGGATTTAGGGTTTTGGAGTTGAAGTTTTTGGAGTTGGAGTATTATCAGAGTGAGTGAGCTAGAAAGGAAGAAGGTTGTGGCCGTGCGCAGCGGCTCACACCTGTAATCCCAGCACTTTGGAAGGCCGAGGCAGGTGGATCACCTGAGGTCGGGAGTTCGAGACCAGCCCGGCCAACATGGTGAAACCCTGCCTCTATTAAAAATACAAAAATTAGCCAGGCTTGGTGCCGGGTGTTTGTAATCCCAGCTACTCGGGAGGCTGAGGCAGGAGAATCACTTGAACCCGGGAGGTGGAAGTTGCAGTGAGCCGAGATCGCACCACTGCACTCCAGCCTGGGCAACAAGAGTGAAACTCCATCTCAAAAAAAAAAAAAGAAAGAAAAAAAAGAAAGGAAGAAGGTTGCAATGGGAGTTAGAGGATTAAAATTAAGATTGTAGAGAAGTTACAATTATTCGTATGAACATGAGAGTGAGAGGCTGAGCCAAGAATGATCCCTAGAGAAGAGTCTGAGAGGCCAGAGGATTGGAAGAATTAGGTGAATTTTGAAATCACCAAGAATTTTGACAACAGTAGTAATGAATGACAGTGAACCAGAAGGCCAAATCTTAAAGAATGATGATGAGTGACAGAGGGGTCTATAGGCGACCAAAGTGAGCGGTGCTCTAATCTCTTGTCATAATGTAATATTTAAAGCTCTTCATATTTTGAAGGGAGGCTAGCATTTGTGGTTGTGTTGCTCCTTTAAGGGTCTGGGAGGGGGAGAAACTACAGGTCGGGCTTGGG
>NW_012120487.1:5824190-5832427 GCF_000951035.1 Colobus angolensis palliatus
CCGCCCGCCGCGCTAGCCCCTGCGGGCTTGCCCCTCCCTGTCTCTGGTGTCCCCTCGGGCTCCCTGCCTTTACCTCTTTCCCTCGTTACTGCCCCCTCGGTGTCCAGCTCCTCCTTGCCCGTGCTTCCCCATTCACCTGCTGGGGTGAACCCCTTTAGGTGACATCCCTGAATCTCCCTTCTCCCCGATGACATCCTTTTTATCATTCCCAGTGACAGCCTTTTTCGCATTCCTTTTGTCGCCCACTCCTTGTCCTTTAACCCTAACCCTTCCCTCCTTTCTCCTCTATCATTTTGCCTTTTTTTCTCTTATGTGATTTTTACTTTCCCCCCTTTCCTCCCTATTTTTCACTGCTCTTCCTTGCTCTTCTCACCCCTCTTCACCATTTTATCTCCACTGCCCCCTCCTCTCCGTGTTCCTTCTCCCCTTCGTCCTCTCCCATCCACGTTTCCTCTTCCTTTATCGGATGTCCTCGCTCGGTTCGCTTTCACAGCTGTCCCCATTTCCTTCTACGGGTTTCAGGGGTCTAAGCAGTAACAATTTGAGGACTGTTGCTTCCTGGGAGCTGTAGGTCGGGCAGATAGGGATTTGTAGGCTTGCTTCTTCCTTTTCGTTTTTGGAGGCATTGAAGAGATCCTGGAAGCCTATTAACTAGTGTCATTGCAAAACCGGAGTGGTGGTGTGTTACAGAGCAATGAAGTGAGGGCCAGCATGCATACTGTGACCTCAGGAGAGATCTAGTCTTTTGACAGAAATAGCTAAAAAATGTTTTGAATTTCTTTCTTTCTTTCTTTTTTTTGAGCATCTTTTAATGTGGAGGTACAGCTGGAGGAATTTAAAAAATACTTGTTTACAGACTTGACTATTATTACTTGAATGATTTGTTTTCATTTGGAGGCAGAGACCAAGGGCATTTGAAGACTGACAATCAGCTTGGCAGGTTGTGACTGTCTCTTTAAACCTTCTAAAGAGTTCATTTGTTTTGCCCTGTCTGCCTTTAGTTGGGAGAACCTTATATTTGCAGATTTTCTTTCTGTTTGAAAATAGGTTGAGGCTTCAGTTGGTTTTTTTCATTAAGTTGGGTTATAAGTGGTTTGCTGTACATTTATTGAAAACATTGCTCCAACATATGCAACAAGCTAAATTTTGGTCTCTGCGAGGAATAAGGCACAACTAAGTCCTGATAATTACGTTCCCCTAGGAGGTTAGTCAGTTTCTTTTTTTTCCCTCCATCTGTTTTTTAGAAAAGTGATGTACTATTAAATTATTTAATCTATGAATTTTCCCTAACTCGCTCCTGCATTTTTAGTCTGTCATTTCCCTGTGTCTGTCTCCTTCACTTTCACACACTGTTATTGTATGCTAACCTGTTTCTCCCTGTGGAGTGTAAGTTCTAGGTAGCAACCGTGTCTTACTTATTACTCCAAGTGCCCAGGCCGGCTAGGTGCTTGAATGATTCACTTTATGGTCTCATTTCCCACCTGACTAGTATAAACTTAAATTGAAATTTGAGGTAGCTAGTGGATTACACAGAAAGAGTGAGTTTGAGAATCGGTGTTTGGAGATGATCTTTCTCTGTGGCCCAGGCTGGAGTGCAGTGGCACAATCATGGCTCTTTGCAGCCTTGAACTCCTGGGCTCAAGCGATCTTCTCACCTTAGCCTCACAAGTAGCTGGTACCACAGGCACGGACTGCCGTGCCCCACTAATTTGTAAAACTCTTTGTAGAAATGGAGTCTCGCTGTGTTGCTCAGTCTGGTCTTGACCTCCTGGATTTAAGCCATCCTCCCACCTTGGCCTCCCAAAGTTCTAGGATTACAGGCATGAGCCATCATGCCTGGGCAGAGAATCTTAATTTTGGTGCAAAAATGATATTGAGTGAGATATGATGATATACTTTTCAGAATAAAGAGCCATCCTACCTAAGACATCACATTGCTATATTTTTTAAAGTGTGGGCCCTTCCATTGAGAATGAATGTATGAGAGGGAGGAGTTATGAACTCCGCTTGAGGTATTTAGGATTCAAAAGTGTCCTTTGAGCTGGGCCTGAAAGTTGAATAGGGTTTTTATAGATCATTTTGGGAAGGGGAAGAATGCCTCATGAATGTGAGTAGCAAGTAGAAAGGATGCCCTCACAGGGATTTTTTTTTTTTTTTTTTAAAGAAAGTAGGAAGGAATTAGGATGCATTGTAGGAAGTAGTATTACCATTATATAGCATGGAAGGATGCAAGAATGAAGATGTGTAGTAGGAAATGAGGCAAGCAAGATATCGTCTTAGCCCATTCAATCTACTGTAACAAAATACCGTAAACTAGGTAGCTTGTCAACAACAGAAATTTATTTCTCAGAGTTCGGAAAGCTGGGAAGTCCAAAATCAGTTCCCCAGCGGATTTGGTGTCTCGTGAGGGCTGTTCCTGAGTCACCTTTTCACTGTTTTCACATGTGGTGGCAGGGGCCAGGTGGCTCTCTGGGGCCTCTTTTATAAGGGCACTAATCCCATTCATGTGGGCACTACACTGGTGATGTAATCACCTCCCAAAGGCCCCACCGCCTCATACCATTACCTTGGGGGTTAGGATTCCAACATATGAATTTAGGGAGACAGAAACATTCAGACCACAGCAGACATATTAGGCATGATTATGTTTTAAACTTGCATCTAATTAACTTGATTTTTCCTTGATGGTTAAAACATGTACACACAGAGTAACAGTGTATGTATGGGAGAGGTGAGGAGAAGGCAAAATATTAGCTTATTTTGAGCTAGGAATTATCAGTAGAGGCTACTTTTCCTCGTGCAGTATTTTTCGTAGATAATAAATACAGTTGAATAAATGGTTATTATAAAGCTTTGTATTTTATATTTGTTAAGTTTTTTTTTTTTGAAACGGAGTCTCGCTCTGTCACCCAGGCTGTCACACCCGGCCATTTGTTAAATGTTAATTAGGTTGCGTTTGAATAGTTGAGATATTTAAGATGAATTCTTGATTGGGCATGGTGGCTCACACGTGTAATTCCAGCACTTTGGGAGGCCAAGGCAGGCGGATCACCTGAGGTCAGGAGTTCGAGACCAGCCTGGTCAACATAGCAAAACCTCGTCTCTACTAAAAATACAAAAATTAACTGAGTGTGGTGGCATATGCCTGTAATCCCAGCTACTCGGGAGGCTGAGGTAGGAGAATCACTTGAACCCGGGAGGCAGAGGTTGCAGTGAACTGAGGGCAGGGCCTGAGAGTTTGCAGTTCTTTTTTCTGAGGCAAGGTCTTGCTCTGTCCCTAAGCTGGAGTGCAGTGGCATGATCGCAGCTCACTGCAGCCTTGACTTCCCAGGCTCAAGCGATCCTCTCACCTCAGTCTCCCATGTAGCTGGGACCACAGGTACCCACCATCACACCTGGCTAATTTTTATATTTTTTGTAGAGATGGGGTTTCGCCATGTTGCCTAGTCTGGCCCCGAACTCCTGGGCTCCAGTGATCCTCCCACCTCCGCCTCCGAGAGTGCTGGAAGTATAGACATGAACCACTATGAAAGTTTGCGTTTCTGTCGACACCCATGTAATGCTGATGCTGCTGGTCTGTGAACCACAATTTGAGTACTGGTCTAAGACATAGTCCTTACTTTTAATTAATCTAACAATGTTTTTGGAGTGTTATTGACTGTGTTGACATTGGGGAAATCACAGGTAGTAAAATAGATGTGACCTTTGGCATTTTTCATCTTATGTATATAGAGCAATTTTATTTATTTATTTGCTTGCTTGCTTACTTTGAGATAGGATCTTGCTCTGCTACCTACGCTGGAGTGCAGTGGCATGATTACGGCTCACTGCAGCCTCAAACCCCTAGGCTCAAGCAGTCCTTCCAGCTCAGCCTCCCAAGTAAAGCTAGGATTTCAAGTGTGCTCTGTTCTATGCAGCTGATTTTTTATTTTTGTGTAAGGAAGAGATCTCCTTGTGTTGGTCAGGCTGGTCTCAAACTCCTGGCCTCCAGTGATCTTCCCACTTTGGCTTCCCAAAGTGCTGGGATTAAGGCACAAGCCACTGCATCCAGCCTGTATAGAGTAATTTTAAATGTGAAGAGTTTTAATATATCTTGAGTTTGCTGAAAAAGGACAAGTTGATAGCTGGGCATGGTGGTGTATGCCTGTAGTACCATCTGCTCTAGAGCCTGAGGTGGGAGGCTCACTTGAGCCCAGCAGTCCAAGGCTGCATTGAGTTATGATCATGCCACTGCACGCCAGCCTGGGCAACAGAGTGAGACCTCATTAAAATTAAAAAAAAGAAAGAAAGAAAAGAAAAGAGAAGTTGTGGAATAATGGAATAGTTAGGAGTGACTTTGCAGAGGTCTTACTTTCAAGTGGAGAACTGAGGGATTAAATTGTAGGAGTTATGTAAAGAACAGTCGAGATAGGCCGGGTGCAGTGGCTCATGCCTGTAATCCCAGCACTTTGGGAGGCCGAGGCGGGTGGATCACCTGAGGTGAGGAGTTCGAGACCAGCCTGACTAATATGGAGAAACCCCATCTCTACTAAAAATGCAAAAATAAGCTGGGCATGGTGGTGGGCGCCTGTAATCCCAGCTACTCGGGAGGCTGAGGCAGGAGAATTGCTTGAACCCAAGAGGTGGAGGCTGCAGTGTGAGCAGAGATTTTGCCACTGCACTCCAGCCTGGGCAACAGAGTGAGACTCCATCTCAAAAAAAAAAGTCCAGATAGAAGGAGCAGCATGTGCAAATGACCTGTGGTGATAACTCTCTCTTGCCTGCCTAACTCTAACATATCCTGGAGTTCTTCATTCAGGGAACTCAGGGAAACCCTATCCAAAAAACCTAGGTCACTCCCCTCTTTATTATGTAGCACTTTTTCATAGGATATATAGCAACTGTAATTTTATATTTCTTACTATAATAATTTAATTAGAGTCTACTTTCCATGTCCAGAATGTAAAAATCACTGATAAAGAGATGATTTTTGACCAGCTTCTAAGGGCTAGGTGATGTTCTAGGCACTGTGATTACAGAGGTTAAAAAAAGACTTGGGATACAGGGAGGGATACACAATAAATAAATTATAATGTATAATGACAATAGTTATATAATAAATACTAAGGAAAAATAAACCAGGGTAAGATATAAAGTGATTGTGTGTGTGAGGGAGCAACTATTTTAGATAGGATGGTTAAGCAGCAACACTAATAGCTTTTATTTATTTATTTATTTATTTATTTTGGGACAGGATCTTACCCTGTCACCCAGGCTGGAGTTCAGTGGTGCAACCACGGCTTGCTGCAGTCTCAACCTCCCAGGCCCAAGCCATCCTCCCGCCTCATCCAACTCAAGCAGCTGGGACTATGGGCATGCGGTACCACGCCAGGCTAATTTTTGTATTTTTGTAGAGATGGAGTTTCACCATGTTGCACTCCTGGGCTCACGTGATGTGCTCACTTTGGCCTCCCAAAGTCCTGGGATTACAGGCCGGAGCCACCGTGCCTAGCCTATTTTTTTCTTATGACAGTGACATTTTGAACTAAAAAGATGGAAGTTATTATTAATATCAGTAAATGTGTTCTTGAAACTTGAAAAAGGATGTGTGTGGGGGAATCAATAAATAAATTGAAATCCCTTCCAACCTTATGCTTTTGAACCATAAGTCTGAGCAATCTCATGCCAGTTTGAATCAGAGTCATTCAGAAGCCCAAGTGGAGAAATGTCCTACAATAGGAAGGAAATCTTACTAAATTTCCTTCTTGCTTAAAAAAAAATTATATATTGCATACAGAGATTAAACATCAACACTAGTGGCATTCTGTATCTCCCCCTACTATTAGACATATAATTTATTAGCTGACTAAAATTCTAAATAATTTGGCGGGACATGACGGCTCACGCCTGTAATCCCAGCACTTTGGGAGGCCAAGGCAGACGAATCAGGAGGTCAAGAGATTGAGACCGCCGGGCGCGGTGGCTCAAGCCTGTAATCCCAGCACTTTGGGAGGCCGAGACGGGTGGATCACGAGGTCAGGAGATTGAGACCATCCTGGCTAACACGGTGAAACCCCGTCTCTACTAAAAAATACAAAAAATTAGCCGGGCGAGATGGCGGGCGCCTGTAGTCCCAGCTACTCGGGAGGCTGAGGCAGGAGAATGGCGTAAACCCGGGAGGCGGAGCTTGCAGTGAGCCGAGATCTGGCCACTGCACTCCAGCCTGGGCGACAGAGCAAGACTCTGTCTCAAAAAAAAAAAAAAAAAAAAAGAGAGATTGAGACCTTCCTGGCAAACATGATGAAACCCCGTCTCTACTCAAAATACAAAAACTAGCCGGGTGTGGTGGCGGTCGCCTGTAATCCCAGCTACTCCAGAGGCTGAGGCAGGAGAATCACTTGAACCCGGTGGGGCGGAGGTTGCGGTGAGCCGAGATCAAGCCATTGCACTCCAGCCTGGACAAAAAGAGCGAAACTCTGTCTCCAAAAAAAAAAAGTAATAATAATAATAATTCAACATAGGAGGTTATTTTCCTTAGATAAAGCTCATGCATGGAAGCAATTGTATACAAAAACAGATTTCCTGTTTCAGTAAAATTTACAAACAAGACTCAGCTAGTTCTCTGTAGGATCATCATTCTAGTCATTTTCAGAGTATCTTGCATTGAATTTCTCTACGTAAAATTAAGTTACTGAGAAAGTTTTTATCAAATTTTACTGTGTGGTAAAATTTGTATATCAGACCTTTTATAGATTCCCTTGATTTCAAAATAATAGTAATATCTCTTAAATAGAATGTTAGTTTTTATTCTTTTTTTATTAAATGTGTTTGTTGTAGAGGTCATGCTTAATGATTTCCAAGAGTGTATTTTTTGTATAGTTTTTGTGAGGCTGGGCATGGTGGCTTACGCCTGTAATCCACATCTGTAATCCCAACACTGTGGGAGACAAAGGCAGGTGGATTGCTTGAGCCCAGGAGTTCGAGACCAGCCTGGACAACATAGTGAGACCCTGTCTCTACACAGAATAAAAAAATTAGGTCACATTTGGGGTCCCAGCTACACAGGATGCTGAGGTGGGAGGATTGCTTGAGCCTAGGAGGTTGAAACTGCAGTGAGCAGGATTTGCACCACTGTACTCCAGCCTGGGCAACAGAGCAAGACACTGTCAATCAGTCAGTCCATCAGAGGTATCTTGATGTGTCATTTGAGAATCATCCTCAGATAAATGTACTCATTTACTCTTTTATCATCAATATACTTATATTTCTTGTCTTTAACTGTTTGTTATACGAAGAAAAGCTACTGTATTCAGTGTTCAGATTAAGTTATAACAATGGAATGACGTTATCATGACCCATTCCCCTAATTCCCACTAATTGACACATGTTGAGTAGATAAATTCTTGGATACTCTCAAACTATTCTATTTTTATAAAGGAGAAAATTTTAGATAATTATTAAATATTCAAAAATATACAAATTGAAATAGACATCAATTTTTTTATTTTTTGTTTTTTCATAGTGACAGGGTCTTGCTCTCTGGCCCAGGCTGGAGTATAGTGGCATAATCATAGCTCACTATAATCATGAACTCCTGAGCTTAGATGATCTCTTGCCTCAGCCTCCTGAGTTGCTAGGACCACAGGCATACGCCAGCATGCCCAGCTAATTTTTTTTGTTTTTGTAGAGGTAGGGTCTAGTTTATGTTGCCCAGGCTGGTCTCAAACTCCTGGGCTCAAGTGATCCTCCTGCCTCAACCCCTCAAAGTCCTGGGATGTCAAGCCATGAGCCCGGCAGACATCAATATTGAATGTAATGATGTGAGCCTATAGATGAATTGGGAAATGCCGGCTAAAACACTGCGTTTTTCATAGGTCCTAGAACTAGCTCTTAAAGTATATTTAATAAGTGGTAGAAATAGTCATTATTAACAATGGAATAAAAGGTTTTGTTTTTTCTTTTTTTAAGAGTCTCAATCTGTCGCCATCTCAAAAAAAAAAAAAAAAATTAGCCGGGTGTGGTAGAGCATGCCTGTGATACCAGCTACTGAGAAGGCTGAGACAGGAGAATCACTTGAACCTGGGAGGCAGAGGTTGTATTGAGCCGACATCGTGCCATTGCACTCCAACCTGGGCAACAAGAGTGAAACTCTGGCTCAAAAAAAAAAGTGATTTGGCAGTATGGGTTCAAGAACCACAAAACTGTACACACTCTCTGACCAATTTTCTTGTTCTTTTTCTTTTATTTTGAGACGGAGT
>NW_012120487.1:5833537-5834548 GCF_000951035.1 Colobus angolensis palliatus
CCAGGATGGTCTCGATCTCCTGACCTCGTGATCCGCCCATCTCGGCCTCCCAAAGTGCTGGGATTACAGGCTTGAGCCACCGCGCCCGGCCTGAAGATACCTTTTTAACACTGAAAACCTTGAGAGCCAGGACAGTAACATACTTTCAGAATACATTAATTGTGGGGGGAAAAAACCAAAAAGCAGGTCCGGTAGGAATTCAGTAATATTTTAAAATGATACTCTGTTAAACCTAACATCTATTACGCATTGAAATATCAAGATATTACTGTGTACAGAGTGTACTTGATATGCATGTGAATTTGTGAACTCCTTAAGATCCTTGTGGAGCCTGCAGTTTCGGCCCTCTAGTTTACAGTGGTCTTATAGGGCTGTTGTTCTATACAGATTGTACTGCACAACTCAGCTAACAGCCATTCATATAAATAGCAATGAATCTGCAGAGATCTGTATCCTGTGTACTTGGTGATGTCTGGCACATAGTAGGGACTCAGCAAATAGTTGTTGAATGAAAGTGTTTTATTTATTTGTTTGTTTGTTTGTTTGAGATGGAGTTTCGCTCTGTCACCTGGGCTGAAGTGCAGTGGCGTGATCTCAGCTCACTAGAACCTCTACCTCCTTGGATCAAGTGATTCTCCCACCTCAGCCCCCTGAGTAACTGGTATCACAGACGTGTGCTACCACACCCAGCTAATTTTTTTTTTTTTTTTTTTGAGATGGATTCTCGCTCTGTCACCCAGGCTGGAGTGCAGTGGCACCATCTTGGCTCACTGCAACTTCCGCCTCCTGAGTTCAAGCAATTCTCCTGCCTCAGCCTCCTGAGTAGCTGGGATTACAGGCATACGCCAGCATGCCCAGCTAATTTTTTTTGTTTTTTAGTAGAGATGGGGTTTCACCATGTTGCTCAGGCTGGTCTTGAACTCCTGAGCTTAGATGATCTCTTGCCTCAGCCTCCTGAGTTGCTAGGACCACAGGCATACGCCAGCATGCCCAGCTAATTTTTTTTGTTTT
>NW_012120487.1:5835318-5841486 GCF_000951035.1 Colobus angolensis palliatus
ATTTTTGTATTTTTAGTAGAGACAAGGTTTCACCATGTTGGCCAGGCTGGTCTCGAACTCCTGACCTCTGGTTATCCGCCACCTCAGCCTCCCAAAGTGCTGGGATTACAGGCGTGAGCCACCATGCCTGGCTAATTTTTGTATTTTTTAGTAGAGACAGGGTTTTGCCATGTTGGCCAGGCTGGTCTCGAACACCTGTCCTCAAGTGATCTGCCCCCTTTGGCCTCCCAGAGTGCTGGGATTATAGGTGTGAGCCACTGCGCCTGGCCTGAAAGTGTTTTATATAGTATACTAGGACCTTTATGATCTGATCTTTTTTACTGCTTTAGCCTTATTTCTTATTGTATGAGAAAAAGTCTTTACTTTTTATGCTCAGTAATACTGAATGAACATTATGCTGTTTTTTGTGCCTCTAAGTTTTGCTTACACTGTTTCTTTTGCCTGGAATGCTCGAGTTTCACCATGTTTGCCAGGCTGGTCTCTAACTCCTGACCTCAAGTGATCCACCCACCTCGCCTCCCAAAGTGCTGGGATTACAGGTGTGAGCCATTGTGCCTGGTACTACTTCTTAATTATTAAACCTTCAAGTGTCCCTTTATGCCCTACCTCCTTTGTGAAGGCTTTGGTTGCCTGCAGGCAACCTTGGGTTAAGCATTTCTGTATGCCTCTCCTGTACATTGTGTGTGCCCTGGTTATAGCAGTTGTTTTCTGTGGTGTTATTATTTGTTAATGAGGCTGGCTGTGTCTCCAGATTGTGAGCTCTTTGAGGGCAGGACAGTGCTGTGTTTTTACAGTTTCATGTCATAAACACTTAGTATAGTGCTTGACATGTAGTAAGTACTTACCAGTATTGAACTGAACAATATTGGCCGGGTGTGGTGGCTTATGCCTGTAATCTCAGCACTTTGGGAGGCCAAGGTGGGCGGATCACCTGAGGTCAGGAGTTCGAGACCAGCCTGGCTAACATGGTGGGATCCCATGTCTACTAAAAATACAAAAATTAGCTGTGCATGGTGGCATGCCTGTAATCCCAGCTATTCGGGAGGCTGAGGCAAGAGAATTGCTTGAACCCAGGAGACGGAGGTTGCAGTGAGCCGAGATTGTGCCATTGCACTCCAGCCTGGGCAACAAGAGTAAAACTCTGTCTCAAGAAAACAAAACAATACTGAGTAATACAATATTTGTTCAGTGTGTGTTTGATAGAGAATTGCATAAGGTGATGTTAACTGAGATGTTGTGATACATGAAAAAAATTGAACACTCTGTACAGGTCCCCTGAGGGGAAAAGAGGTTGGATAGGTAAGAAATGTTAGAACAGGTAGTTTCTTTTTTTTTTTTTTGAGACAGAGTCTCGCTCTGCCCCCAGGCTGGAGTGCAGTGGCCGGATCTCAGCTCACTGCAAGCTCCACCTCCCGGGTTCACGCCATTCTCCTGCCTCAGCCTCCCGAGTAGCTGGGACTACAGACGCCCGCCACCTCACCTGGCTAATTTTTTTGTATTTTTAGTAGAGATGGGGTTTCACCGTGTTAGCCAGGATGGTTTCGATCTCCTGACCTCGTGATCCACCCGTCTCAGCCTCCCAAAGTGCTGGGATTACAGGCTTGAGCCACCGCGCCCGGCCAGAACAGGTAGTTTCTTTTACTAGCCTAAATGGCACTTTTGACCTAGGATAAATGTTCTGTCCATAAGGATTTAACAGAAAGAGCTGGGAAGAAAGCCTCGTGATTTCGAGATGAATTGCGAAGCAGTATCCCTTTGTATAAACACTTGAAAGTCACTTGTCTATATAATTTGTAGAGGTGTCCTTCCAGAGAGTAGAATGTTTAAACTCAGATAGTAAATAATCAGTTACTGCTAAATCTAGAGGGGTGGTTAATTCTTTTAAAAACTTTTATTAACTTTTTGTTTGTTTTTAGTTTTTTGAGACAGGTCTTCACTCTGTTGCCCAGGCTGGAGTACAGTGGTGGCATCTCAGCTCATTGCAGCCTCTGCCTCCCAGGTTCAAGTGATTCTCCTGTCTCAGCCTCCTAAGTGGCTGGGATTACAGGTGCATGACACCATGCCGGCTAATTTTTGTACTTTTTTAGTAGAGTCCGGGTTTCACCATGTTGGCCAGGCTAGTCTCCAACTCCTGACCTCAAGTGATCCACACGCCTTGGCTTCCCAAAGTGCTGAGATTACAGGCATGAGCCACCAAGCCCAGCCCTAGTAGCTTTATATAAAGATCTTTTGTTTTTCTTTTTTGTTATCTTCAGTTCTCCTTTGTATAAATGTTTTTCTTACCTTTCCAGTGTCTGAATGCCTGCCTATTCAATGTCATATTTTTCTTTTTTAAGGACTTTTTTTTTTGAGATGGAGTTTCGCTCTTGTTGTCAAGACTGGAGTGCAATGGTGTGATTTCGGCTCACCGCAACCACTGCCTCCCTGCAACCTCACCTCTCCTACCTCAGCCTCCTGAGTAGATGGGATTACAAGCATGCGCCACCACACCCGGCTAATTTTGTATTTTTAGTAGAGACGGGATTTCTCCATGTTGGTCTCAAACTCCCGACCTCAGGTGATCTGCCCACCTCGGCCTCCCAAAGTGCTGGGATTACAGGTGTGAGCCACCGTGCCCGGCCAGAACTTTTTTTTTTTAAAAGCTGTAATATTCTTGGTGATATAACATTTGTAATATTTCATTTCATAGGCCCTGTAACCTTTTTTTTTTTTTTTTTTTTTGAGACAGTGTCTCACTGTATCACCCAGGCTGGAGTGTAGTGATGTGATATTGGCTCACTGCCACCTCCACCTCCCGG
Organism: Colobus angolensis palliatus; assembly: GCF_000951035.1. Classification (NCBI taxonomy): domain Eukaryota; kingdom Metazoa; phylum Chordata; class Mammalia; order Primates; family Cercopithecidae; genus Colobus; species Colobus angolensis. The sequence goes on from NW_012120487.1 coordinate 5,838,117, forward strand.
GGTCAAGAGATTCTCCTGCCTCAGGCCCCCGAGTAGCTGGAATTACAGTTATCCACCACCACACCTGGCTAATTTTTGTATTTTTAGTAGAGACAGGGTTTCACCGTGTTGGCCAGGTGGGTCTTGAACTCTTGACCTCAGGTGATCTGCCCGCCTCAGCCTCCCAAAGTGCTGGAATTACAGGCGTGAGCCCGAGCTACAGTGCCCAGCCGGCCCTGTAAACTTTCTCAAGTCATTTTAACTTTCTGTGCCTCCATTATTTAATTTGTAAAATGAAAAGGTTATATTAATCCTCTGTGTGATTCTTCCATCTCTTAAAGAAAAGGTAGTAAGATTCTAGCAAGTTAAAGGCGAGTACTATAGTAGAGTAGATACATTCTATTAGCTGTAGTACTGTGGGATCTGGGCAAACTGCTTTTGTAGGCTTACATTTGGTATAAAGTTGAACTCTAACCTCTCTGAATGTGTTACCCACCTTTTCACACCAGAGACCTTATATTTCAATTAAGTTAATATTTGCAAAGTGCTTTGTTTTATTTATTTTAATTTGCTTTTTTGAGAGAGTCTGGCTCTGAAGCTCTGGCTGGAGTGCAGTAGCACGATCTTGGCTCACTACCACCTCTGCCTCCCAGGTTCAAGTGATTCTCCTGCCTCAACCTCCCAGGAGCCCACCGCCACGCCTGGCTAATTTTTTTATTTTTAGTAGAGATGTGGTTTCACCATGTTGGCCGGGCTGGTCTTGAACTCCTGACCTCAAGTGATCTGCCTGCCTCAGCCTCCCAACGTGCTGGTATTACAGGTGTGAACCACTGCTCCTGGCCCTTGTTTTAAAGGTATTTTCATGGACATCCCATTTATTCCTCATTACCATTTTGTGGGACAGTCAGAGGTTTAGCTTCAGTTTTTCAGATAAGGAAACTGAGAAGTTAATTGATTTTCCTAAGGTCACACAGCTGGTAAGTAGCAGAACCAGGACTGACTGTGCAAGCCCAGTGTTCTTTCCATTATTAACCCACTTCTCTGTTTACCATATTGTATTTCAAAACTCCAGGTTACTGTAACAGGAAAATAATGTTAAAGTATCTCTTTGAACTGACAATTCCTGTGATCTGCTCAGTGGCCACTGACCTGAATTTTTGTTTTGTTTCCTAGAATAGCTTTATCACATGACCTTAGATGGAAGAGGAGGGCATTTATGTAGCTTTCCAGGTCTTGATCTTTTTTAGGTAGAACTCTACCCCCTTGCCCTTTAACACATATCCGCTTGCCATAGTGGCCAGGCCTTGAAGTGATATGTGCAAGAAGCTTGCTTTACTTGGTTTTCAATTTGGCATCTAGGAATCTCCAAAGAGTAGTTGGTGTTCTTTTAAACAGAAAAACAATTCCCCATAGTTTATACCAAATAGTTCAGTATATCTGTACCCTTAAGAAAATATTATCTACTATCTGTGATCAATGCCCTTGGTACTACCCTCTTTTTTTTTTTTTTTTTTTGAGACAGGGTCTCTGTCACCCAGGCTGGGATGCAAGTGGCACGTTCTCAGCTCACTGCAATCTCCGCCTCCTGGGTTCAAGCAATTCTCATGGCTGAGTCTCCTGAGTAGCTTGGATTACAGGCGTGCGCCACCACCCCCAGCTAATTTTTTGTATTTTTAGTAGAGGCGGGGTTTCACCATGTTGGCCAGGCTGGTCTCCAACTCCTAGTCTCAAGCGATCTGCCCACCTTGGCCTACCAAAGTGCTGGAATTACAGGTGTGAGCCACTGCGCACTGCTGGTACTACTTTCTTGACCTTCCTCTTCGTCTGTAAAATGATTGCAATTGGGGTAGGGGAGGGTAAAGGGATTAGATCATATCTAAGGTTATAATAGATGTTTATTTCTGGAAGACTGACTTGGTTGAATTAGTAATAGAAAATGAAAGTTTTGGCTGGGTGTGGCATCTCACGCCTGTAATCCCATCACTTTGGGAGGCTGAGGTGGACAGATCACCTGAGGTCAGGAGTTCGAGATCAGCCTGGCCAACATGGTAAAACCCCATCTCTACTAAAAATACAAATATTAGCCAGGTATGGTGGCATGCGCCTGTAATCCTAGCTACTCGGGAGGCTGAGGCAGGAGAATCGCTTGAAACGAAGAGGCAGAGGTTGCAGTGAGCCGAGATCGTGCCATTGCACTCCAGCCTGGGGCACAAGAGTGAGACTTCGTCTCAAAAAAAAAGAAAAGAAAAGTTTTTTAAAAACCCAAACAAAGAGGAGATTTCCCGTGAAGTATTAGGATGAGGAGTCAGAGATATCTAGTATCTCAATTTCTCATAGGTACCTGTGAACTCAAATGATATTTGAGTGCCTTTCAGTTTCATTCTTTGGTTTCAAGGCTAGACTTGGGACTTAGTATTTCTCTCTGGATACGTAGTCTTTTTCTCTAGAGCCAAATAGTATTTTAATTATACTTAACAATAAATTTGTACTTGACTGTTCATTTATTCATGCAATAAACATTTAGTGCCCACTATATAATAGGCATTGTTTTAGGCTCTGATAATACAATAGTGAAGGGTTTTTTTCTATGCAGGGTTTTTTTCTATGCAGCTGATATTCTGTGGTAATACATTTATTGAGCAGGTAGTATATGCCACTTACTGTTCTCAGTGTGTTGCATTTAGAATTTATTTAATTCTGACAACAATCCTGTGACATAGGTACTGCTCTTGTCTGCATTTTACAATCATGAACTGAGGTTCAGGGAGATTAAGTACTTTGCCTAAGGTTATATAGTTTTGTGAATGGTAGAGGCAGCATTTTAATCCAGGCAGTCTGACTCCCAAGCCCACACTCTTCATCATAGTATTACATAGTCTTTTAGAAAGATGTCCATAAAAAATCTATTTCTATCATTAAATTGTCAAGTTCGTAATTTTTGTAGCCGCCTGATTTCTGACCCAATCTTTAGAAAAAAGTCACCCAAGGACACAGTAAAGGAGCACTGTGAAAGCCCTTGTGTTCTGTTATAGGAATTATCAGTCTTAGGAAGCTTTTGAGAAGGACATCTTAAGCCTGATTCTTATGAGTTGAGAGGCCAGGCATGGTGACTCATGCCTATAACCCCAGCACTTTGGAGGCTGAGGCAGGAGGATTGCTTGAGCCCAGGAGTTCAAGCCTGAGCAACATAGTAAGACCCCGTCTCTACACAAAAATTAAAAATTAGCCAGACATGATGGCACGTGCCTGTAGTCCCAGCTACTCCGAAGGCTGAGGTGGGAGGATCTTTTGAGCCTGGGAGTTCAAGCCTGAGCAACATAGTAAGACCCCGTCTCTACACAAAAATTAAAAATTAGCCAGACATGATGGCACGTGCCTGTAGTCCCAGCTA
>NW_012120487.1:5842001-5843147 GCF_000951035.1 Colobus angolensis palliatus
GCAAGCCACCACACCTAGCTAATTTTTGTATTTTTAGTAGCGATGGGGTTTTACCATGTTGGCCAGGCTGGTCTTAAACTCCTGACCTTAAGTGATCTGCCCACCTCAGCCTCTCAAAGTGCTGAGATTACAGGCTTGAGCCACTGCACCCAGACCTTTTCTGAGTTTAGATTTTTCAGATACACAAATACTTACCATTTTGTTACAGTTGCCTGCAGTATTCAGTATAGTAACATGCTGTACAGGTTTTTGCATCCTATCTACTGCCTAGGTTTGTGTAAGTATACTCTGTGATCACACAATGACGAAATTGCCTAATGACACATTTCTCAGAGTGTATTCCTATTGTTAAGCAACACATGACTGTACTAATATTATCCCCACTCTACATAGGACAGAGCTGAGTGTCAGAAGAGCTAATTTGCTCAGTGTGATACCACTAGAATTCACCTTCAGTTCTACTGTTGTTCTTAACTACAATATTTCTAGAGAAGTCTTTTTTGTGCCTCAGCTTTCTTAACTGTAAAATGAAATTTTTAATACTTTTTTCTTCTACTTTGTAAGGTTATTGTGAGTATCAAGTGAAAATCAGGATGTGAATATGCTTTATTTACTATAAGACATTGTTACCAGCATAATTCACAAAGGATATTTTTTCTTGTGATTAACCAAAACATAAACCTCATTACTCAGAGATTCTGAAGTCCACAAGTGCTCAGAATGTTGAAATGCTTCTTTGCCATGGCTCTGGCAATTCCGTAACAGAATGAAGCTTTTAATATACAAAACTAACCAACAAAACAGATAACTGACTGAATCTTGAGGAAATTACTGAGAATACCTCTAGTTGAGTGTTGTGTAAATGACTAAATACTTCAAGGCAGGAGCATTTAGGAAGACTAATAAAAACTGGAGTTGGGGTTGTGGAAAGGAAGGGTAGAGATGAAAAGAAAGCCATGAGAAGGTTTAGGAGGAGCTAATGGTATGAGATTCCTTTTTTGCCTTGTCTTCATTGCCCCACGCTCCCTGGTGTGCCTTGCTTTTATAAGAAGCTGTGGTTCAAGAGCAGGGGATCTGCTTATAGGTAGTTCGTTTATTCATACTTACTTCTCACTCAGTAGACACTGAAACATTTACTCTGTAAGC
>NW_012120487.1:5844256-5850001 GCF_000951035.1 Colobus angolensis palliatus
GTGGCTGGAATTGTTTTTCCTATTTGCTATAGAATATATTTTCAGCCATTGCTCAGGGACTGTGTCACTCTGCTTGCTGTACTTGAGGTAGTTAATTGCAGGGCTTCATTATCTCTTCTAACCATAATTAACAGATCTGGGTTAAATCTTGGATTTATTTTTGGAGTTTTTTTTTTTGGAGAGTAAGGTCTTAACTCCCCCCTCCGTCCTTTCCCTCCATCTGAGAGGCCTTATGGGTAAGACAAAGGGCATGATACTTGGCGTTGAAGATTGATTCAAGGTTCAGTTCTGCCACGTTCTAAATATATGAACTTGGGTACATTATTATTTCTGAGTTCCAGTATCCTCATATACAAAATGGTGTCTGTTATAGCAGTTCTACAAGAAAGTTGTGAGGGGTAAATAATATAATGTGTGTAAGAAATGTGTGAATGTTGATCAGTCTTTCAAAGAAAACTTGCCTGTCTCCTAGGGTGCCAGACATTATGCTAGGTTCTGAGTATTAAGAAAAAGTCAGCACTGATTTCCTGTTTGGTTGTTTACTACATTTTGTCAATTCTTTTCTGCAAAATATTTTTCACTTTTGATTTTTTTTCCATTGTCATTGCTACTCTAATCCATGGCATCATCACCTCGTGTCTGAGCCACTGTAACTAGTTAGTCCCAAGTTGTATTTTGGCATTTATTTCAAAGCTGGACTAATAATTGTTCTGTTTGAGAGACGATATGGTGTAGTAGAAAAAGTATGGACTTCATTGTTAACAGACCTAGATTTGTATCTTGGCCCCACTTTCTACAGTATGTGACACTGGGAAAGTTTCTTTACCACTCTCTTAATTTGAACTCATTCTTTTTCTCTCTCTCTCTCTCATAACAGGTAAAAATCAGGGACTGCATGTGGTTCTAGGGATAAAGGAAGGGTTTAATAAGTTCCTTCTACTTGAAGAGTTCATGGCTAAGTGGGGTAAACAGATACAGTCGTAAATAACCATGGTGTAACATGGAATTGTAAAAGAAAACTAACTTGGGAATCAGTTATAAAGGGCAGTGTATGTAGTGGTAAAAGCACAGATTTAACTCTTGGGTTGGATTGCCTGGGGTCTAATACTGACTCTAATCCTTAACTCTGTAATCTTGAGCAAATTACTTAAACTCTCATAGCCTCAATGTCCTTATCTGTAGAATAGGGATACTGATGGAATTTAATTTATAGAATTCTTATGAGAAATAAATGAAATTATATATGTAAAGCACTTAGCATAGTTAATAGCATATAGCACATAGCATATAGTAGCATATAAGTGCTCTATAATTATGATTATGATATTAGTATAGTAGTTAAGAACTTAAAAATATAAGCTTTGGCTTCATTCTTGTATTGAAGTATGGGTTTAGCAATATATTGGCCATGTGAATATGGGGAAGAGATTTAACCTAAGCCTTAGTTTCCTCATCTTTAAAATGCAATAATATAATTGTGCTTGGCTCAGGATGTAGAAATGGAAAGAGATCTGCACCAGGACCTGATACATACTAAATGCCTTGTAAAGGATAGCTGTTGTGATTTTTATTCTTGCTGTGCCATCTGCTGGCTGTTTTATCTCTGATATGTAAATTAATCTTTCTGAGCCTCAGTTTACTTTTGTTCAAAACAGTTGTTTTGAAGATTGAAAATATTTATGAAGTACATAGATTGGTGGCTGACACCATACAGTTGTCATTCAGTACACAGTAGCTGTTGTTAATGGTACAATTTAATTTTTCAGGTGCTCAGAATAAAATTAATTCTGCCTTAGAAATTAGGAAAGACATCACAGAAGTAGCGAGCTTCGAATCTTGGAAGATGAGGCTGGCTGGGTACAGTGATGCATGCCTGTAATCCCAGCACTTTGGGAGGCGAGGCGGGCAGATCACCTGAGGTCGGGAATTCGAGAGTAGCCTGGCCAACATAGAGAAACCCTGTCTCTATTGAAAATCTAAAAATTAGCTGGGCGTGGTGCACGTGCCTGTAATCCCAGCTACTTGGGAGGCTGAGGCAGGAGAGTCACTTGAACGGGGAGGTGGAGGTTGCAGTGAGCTGAGATCACACCACTGCACTCCACCCTGGGCAACAGAGTGAGCCTCCGTCTCAAAAAATAAAAATAGAAAAAAGGCCGGGCATGGCGACTCACACCTGTAATCCCAGCACTTTGGGAGGCTAAGGCGGGCGGATTGCCTGAGGTCAGGAGTTCAAGACCAGCCTGGCTAACATGGTGAAACCCCGTTTCTACTAAAAATACAAAAAAATTAGTCGAGCGTGGTGCCATGCGCCTGTAATCCTAGGTACCTGGGAGGCTGAGGCGGAGAATTGCGTGAACCCGGGAGGTTGCAGTGAGCTGAGATTTGCCATTGCACTCCAGCTTGGGCAACAAGTGCCAAACTGTCTCCAAAAAAAATAAATAAAATACATAAATAAAAAAAATTTTAAAAAATGAAAGATGAGTGGGATTTTTGCCATAAAAGGACTAACAAAGCCCTGAGGTGTGAAAATGTCTGTTACGGTACTTAAGGAACAGTAAGGGCTAGGTTGCTTAAACATGCAGTTTAGTGTATCTGGCAGGTAGCTTGTTGGGGGCAGGGAGAAGGGAACAGTGAGAAATGCTAGAGAGGAAGATTGGAACTAGCTAGGAAAATATTTCGAATACCTTGCTAAAGTGTTTATACGTCTCTCTTTTTCCAACTTTTACTTGTAACAGCTGAAGAAACTAAACTTGCTGGGGAATAGAGGAGGGAATTACTTGAAACCAGTGTTCAAACAGGAATTTCTTGGTGATCTTGTGGTATTATTTATTTATTTATTTTATTTTTGAGCTGGAGTTTCGCTCTTGTTGCCCAGGCTGGAGTGCGGTGGCGCCATCTCAGCTCACTGCAACCTGCGCCTCCGAGGTTCAAGTGATTCTCCTGCCTTGGCCTGCCAGGTAGCTGGGATTACAGTCATGGGCCTCCATGCCCGGCTAATTTTTTATTTTTAGTAGAGGCAGAGTTTCACAGTGTTGGTCAGGTTGATCTTGAACCCCTGACCTCAGGTGATCTGCCTGCCTTGGCCTCTCAAAGTGCTGGGATTACAGGCGTGAGCCACTGCGCCTGACTCTGGCAAGTATTTTTAATAACAGCTTTATTGAGATATAATTCACGTACCATGCATTTCACCTATTAAAGTGTACCCAGTTCAGTGGTTTTTAATATATGCAGAGTGGTGCAACTATAGCCACAATCAGTTTTAGAACATTTTCATCTCTCCAAAAAGAAGCCTGTGCCTACTAGCATTCACTTTCCATTTTCTTCTAACCCACCCTCCTCCTACCCTAAGCAGCCAATAATCTCCTTTCTGTCTCTGTAGATTTACCTCTTCTGAACAGTTCATACAAATGGTATCATACAATATGTGATCTTTTTGTGACTGGCTTCTTCCACTCAGCATGTTTTCAAGGCTCGTTTATATTGATCAGCATTCCTGTTTTGCTAAGTAGTAGTCCATTGTAGGGCTGTACTATATTTTGTTTATCTAGTCACCTGGTTTTTGTTGTTTTTGAAATAAAGAGTCTTGCTCTGTCACCCAGGCTGGAATGCAGTGGCGCCATCACAACTCACTGCAACCTCCCACTTCAGCCCCCGAGTAACTAAGACTACAGATACTGGCTACCACACCCAGCTAATTTTTGTGTTTTTTGTAGAGATGGGGTTTCACCATGTTGCCCAGGCTGGTCTTGAACTTCTGGGCCCAAGTGATCCTCCCAAAGTACTGGGATTGTAGGTGTGAGCCACCATGCCCACCCCATCCCACCCTGCCCATTTATCAGTTTTGATGGATATGTTTGGGTTGTTTCTACTATGATATAGTTTAAACAAACAAAAAAAAGCTGGTGCGGTGGCTCACACCTGTAATCCCAGCACTTTGGGAGGCTGAGGCGGGCAGATCACTTGTGGTCAGGAGTTTGAGACAAGCCTGGCCAACATGGTGAAACCCTGTCTCTACCAAAAATACAAAAACTAGCTGGGCGTGGTGGCATGCGCCTGGAGTCCCAGCTATTCTGGAGGCTGAGGCGGGAGAATCACTGGAACCTGCCGTGAGGCGGAGGTTGCAGTGAGCCAAGATTGCACCACTGCACTCCAGCCTGCGTAACAGAGCAAGACTCTGTCTCAAAAACACACAAAAAAAACACTGCCCAAAAATTTGGTCTTCATACCCTGTTTCTTTCACATTAGCTCCCAAACCCCTTGGAAGCTCTGGAGTGAAAAGAGTTTTTGTATGCTAATGAGTTGACTGGTGTCCAGGAGCCCCTAGATAGCTTCTTTCTGGGCTGGTTGCCAGAAAGACCAAGGCATGTGACAGGAAAAAACATTTTTTCCTTCTTTATACTCCTTTATATTCACACCACTCTCAATACTTTTGATACCAAACCATATAGTAGGAGAAAAGAAACTGTTTTCTCCTACTGTACTCTCAACAAAGACCACTTCTGTGATCACATGTGTGGTTTTTTTTTTTCCAATACGGAGCAATTCTATTTTCAGCAGACATCAGTTGGGTGCCCTAAAATTTACCTCAGTTCTGACAGTAACCAGCGTTAGCATAGACCTCACAGGTGAGCAGCTCACTTCCACCAGACGGCCTCCCTCAGATGCCAATTCAGGTAGTAGGTCTCTGGATTAACTACAACACTTGTCAGTCTTGGCTACAAATTAGAGGTTCCCACACCTCGCTCCCTGGGTTTGATAATTTGCCAGAGTGCTCACAGAACCCATGAAAAGTTTACTTTATTACAAAGGATATTTTAAAGGATACAAATGAACAGCCAGATGGAAGAGATACATAGGGCAACCTAGGGGGAAGGGGCTTGAAGCTTCCATCCCTTCTCCAGCACACGCCCCCTCCCAACACTTCAATGTGTGCAGCATCCTGGATACTTTCCAAACCCCATTTTTGGGGTTTTTTTTTTTTTTTTTTTTGAGATGGAGTCTCACTCTGTCGCCCGTGATGGTGTGCAGTGGCACGCGATCTTGGTTCACTGCAACCTCCACCTCCCAGGTTCAAGCAATTCTCCTGGCTCAGCCTCCCAAGTAGCAACTACAGGCGCGTGCCACCACGCCCGGCTAATTTTTTGTATTTGTTTTGTAAAGACGGGGTTTCACTGTGTTAGCCAGGATGGTCTTGACTTTGTGATCCTCCCGCCTTGGCCTTCCAAAGTGTTGGAATTATAGGCGTGAGCCACTGCGCCTGGCGGATATTTATCTCTTTAAGTTATGACCTGTGTGGTCTAGTCTTAGTGCAGTGTCATAATCCATGGAACACAGTCCTGCAACCAAAAAGTTATTTTGAAATAACTCAAAGTCTTTATTTGCATTTCTGGAAACATCATGAAGTAGAATAGAGTTCACAGATACACCAAGCAGAATTATTAACCCTTCCTATATCCCCCAAACCCAGCAGAGTCCCTGATATTTACCTATTAGAAGAACAAAAAAGAGAATGAGTTCAAATTAGGAGAGTGATGAAGGGACTTCCCCAGTTTCTGAAAAATTTGTGCCAATTTACGCTCTGACCAGCAGTATTTGAGAGGACCAATCTGGGCAAACTTTACTTGAAAAATTCACTTTTATCAGGTTTATATCATGTTCCAAAAAAACAAAGATCGGCCACCTTTTTTTTTTTTTTTTTGGTGTGTGTGTGTGTGGCTGGAATTGTTTTTCCTATTTGCTATAGAA
>NW_012120487.1:5854011-5862121 GCF_000951035.1 Colobus angolensis palliatus
TTCACCGTGTTGGCCAGGCTGGTCTCGAACTCCTGACCTCAGGTGATCCACCCTCCTTGGCCTCCCAAAGTGTTGGGATTACAGGCATGAGCCACCGCACCTGGCCTACCTTTGACTACTTCTCGGCCTTTTGGCTAAGATCAAGTGTAGTATCTGTTCTTATCAGTTTATTTTACATTTATTTATTTTTATTTTTTTATTTTTTGAGACGGAGTTTCCCTCTTGTCACCCAGGCTGGAGTGCAATGGCGTGATCTTGGCTCACTGCAACCTCCGCCTCGTGAGTTCAAGCAATTCTCCTGCCTCAGCTTCCCAAGTAGCTAGGGTTACAGGCATGCACCACCACACCCGGGTAATTTTTGTATCTTTTGTGGAGACGGGGTTTCACCATGTTCCTCAGACTGGTCTCAAACTGCTGGGCTCAAGCAATATTCCTGCCTCAGCCTCTCAAAGTTCTGGCATTACAGGTGTTAGTCACTGTGCCCTTTTCACTTCCTGTATGATGATCTTTGAAGCACAAAAGTTTTTAATTTTGATGAAGTTTAATAGATATACATTGGTATCATATCTAAGAAACTTTACTAATCTAAAGCCTGAACTTTTTACACCTATGTTTTCTTCTAAGAGAAACAATCTTAGCTCTTATATTTAGGACCTTGATCTATTTTGAGGTAATTTTTCTACATGGTGTGAAGGACTCTGTCTTTATTCTTTTGTCTGTTGATGTCCAGTGGTCCCAGCATCCTTTGTTGAAAAGCCTATTCTTTTTTTTCTTTCTTTTTTTGTTTTTGAGACGGAGTCTCACTCTGTCGCACGATCTCAGCTCACTGCAAGCTCCACCTCCCATATTCATTCCATTATCCTGCCTCAGCCTCCTGAGTAGCTCAGACCACAGGTGTCTGCCACCACGCCTGGCTATTTTTTTTGTATTTTTAGTAGAGATGGGGTTTCACTGTGTTAACCAGGATGGTCTCGATCTCCTGACCTCATAATCCGCCCGCCTTGGCCTCCCAAAGTGCTGGGATTGCAGGCATGAGCCACCGCTCCCAGCCAAAAAGCAAGCCCATTCAGTTATCCTGGCACTCTTGTCAATATCAGTTGACCATGAATGTAAGAGTTTATTTCTGAACTCTGAATTCTAGTTCATTGATCTGTGTGTCTATCCTTATGCTGGTGCCATACAGTTTTGATTACTATAGTAATCAAAGTCTTTCAACTTTGTTTTTCTTTTCCAAGATCGTTTTGGCTATTCTAGGTGTTGCATTTCCATATGAATCTTAGCATAAGCTTGTCTTTTTTGTTTGTTTTATGAGATGGCGTTTCGCTCTTGTTGCCCAGGCTAGAGTGCAGTGGCACGATCTTGGCTCACTGCAACCTCTGCTTCCCAGGTTAAGCGATTCTTCTGCCTCAGCCTCCCAAGTAACTGGGATTACAGGCATGTGCCACCACGCCTGGCTAATTTTGTATTAGTATTTAGTAGAGACGGGGTTTCTCCATGTTGGTCAGTCTGGTCTCGAACTCCCGACCTCAGGTGATCCACCTGCCTCGGCCTCCCAAAGTGCTGGGATTACAGGCGTGAGCCACCACACCTGCCCTTGTTTGTTTTTTGGGACAGAGCCTCACTCTATCACCCAGGCTCGAGTGCAGTGGCATAACCTCCGCTCACTGCAGCTTCCGCCTCTCGGGTTCAAATGATTCTCCTCCCTCAGCCTCCTGAGTAGCTGGAATTACAGACATCCACCAGCATGCCTGGCTAATTTTTGTATTTTTAGTGGAGATGGGGTTTCGCCACGTTGGCCAGGCTGGTCTTGAACTCCTGGCCTCAAGTGATCCTCCCACCTCAGCCCTACCCTATTTTAAAAAAAATAGCTCTCTCAGCTTCGTACTCATGTCTGAACAGCATATTGTGATGCTTTAGTTGGTTTCGCGCTTCCTAAGCTCTGAGGTTTTCCATTCACCATCCCCGACTGATTAGAACACCCTGCTATGTGCTTACTTAGTACCCAGTGTGTCTTCTATTTTAGTACTAAAGGGACTGTATGTAAATGTTTGTTTCAGTGTTTCTCTTCTATTGCTTCTTGAGAGCATGGATCACAGATTGTATTCCACTGCCTTACACAGTGTCTAGCATATGATAGACACTAAAGAAATACTTGTGGAATGAGTAAATGAATGTTTTGTTCTCTGCTTTTCTGGAAACTAACTTGTTTGTTTTTGTGTTTCCTTTATTTTTCCCTGGGCTACAAGGAGGAGGCATCTCCCTATTCCCTACTTGATATCTGCTTGAATTTCTTGACTACTCACCTTGAGAAGTTCTGTTCAGCCAGACAAGATGGAACATTGTGTCTGCAGGAACCTGGAGTATTCCCACAGGAGGTGGCTGATCGACTGCTTCGGACCATGGCTTTTCATGGTAAAAAAATAAACAGAGGAAACAAAAATTATATGCCTTTAATTGGATTGGATTTTGAAGTGCTACAGTAGCCATTTAATTATTTTCTTAGAAATAACTGAGAAGGCCAAATGAGCCTGATTCCAGGACTATGAATTCATTTATTTTTAACTATCTTGCCTCTTACTATGTAATTTAGAATAAACATTTTTCTTTTTTTTTTTTTTCTTGACAGGGTCTCACTCTGTTACCCAGGCTGGTGTGCAGTGGTGCAAACATGACTCACTGTAGCCTCAACCTCCTGGGCCCAAGTGATCCTCCCAGCTCAGCTGCCCGTGTAGCTGGGAGCACAGGCTTGTGCCACCACACCTGGCTAATTTCAACATTTTTCATTTCTAATGGGGCAAACCTTTTTTTTTTTTGACCTTGAAAAAGCTTTTTTTTTTTTTTTTTAATTTTTTAAGAAACGGTCTTGTTCTGTTGCCCACGCTGGAGTGCAGTGGCACAAAACTCCTGGGTTCATGTGATCCTCCTGATTCAGCCTCCTGAGTAGCTGGGACTACAGCTTGGCTAATTTTTTTATTTTCATTTTTGTAGGGATAAGGTCTCACTCTGTTACCAAGGCTGGCCTCAAACTCCCTGCCTCAAGCAGTCTTCCAGCCTTGGCCTCCCAAAGCACTGGGATTATAGGCATGAGCCACCATGCACAGCTGAGAAGTCATGTCAGAAGTAACTCCTATAACTTGTAACCATTTAGAGGTTTGCCAGTATAAAATATCTTACATCGGGCCAGGCGTGGTGGCTCATGCCTGTAATCCCAGCTCTTTGGGAGGCCGAGGCAGGTGGATCCCGTGAGGTCAGGAGTTCGAGACCAGCCTGGCCAAGATGGTGAAACCCCATCTCTACTAAAATACAAAAATTAGCTGGATGTGGCAATACATGCCTATAATCCCAGCTACTTGGGAGGCTGAGACAGGAGAATCGCTGGAACCCAGGAGGCAGAGGTTGCAGTGAGCCGAGATCGTACCACTGCACTCCAGTTGGGGCGACAGAACGGGACTCTGTCTCAAAACAAACAAACACCAAAAAACCCTTGTATCTTCTTTTGACAGTGGGAGAATTATTACTGTTATGGAAAAACTAATTTCTGATTTTGACCTTTGAGATGGGAAATCACAGTGAATTTAGTACTTTGGTTTTCAAAAACCAATTCTGAAAATCAATTAGGAAGTTCTTATCTATGTAGTTTTGCTTATGTATGGAGTATTTTTGTTACTTCAAGTTTTAATTTGAAAGAGATATACCTTGGCTGGGCACGGTGGCTCACACCTGTAATCCCAGCACTTTGGGAAGCCGAGGTGGGTGGATCACGAGGTCAGGAGTTCGGGACCAGCCTGACCAACATGGTGAAACCCCATCTCTACTGAAAATACAAAAATTAGCCAGGTGTGGTGGTGCACACCTGTAGTCCCAGCTACTCGGGAGGGTGAGGCAGGAGAATCCCTTGAACCCAGGAGGTGGAGGTTACAGTGAGCAGAGATTGTGCCACCGCACTCCAGCCTGGGCGACAGAGCGAGACTCTGTCTCAAACAAACGAACAAACAAAAAAACCGAAAAACAAAACAAACAAAAAAAACACAAAGATACACCTTTATATCTTTATAGTTGGTAAATTCATAAGTATGGAATATGATTTGTCAACAGCTATAGAATGGAATGAAAATTTGGCAATAATAATAGCTGTCTTTTATTGAATGCCTGTGTGCCAAGCATTTTACATACATTTTCATGGAATTTTCGCAAAAACTCTGTAAGGTAGCTATTATCATCCCCATTTACATACAGATAAACTGAGATTGAGAAGTAACTTGCTGAGGGTCAAACTGCAAGTAAATAGTGGAGTCCTAATTCATGTGCAAGTCTGTCCAACCTTAAATATATGCTCATCCCACTGTGCCACACAGCCTTCCTACACCTGTATTGGAGGTATCCCTACTCCTGGACGCCAGATAGTGGTTTATACTTTTGCTGTGACTTTATATATATAAAACTATTAAGTATAAGTGCCAATAATGTGTTCCAAGTAAGAGTAGGATGAAATGAGGCTGTAACTGAGGCATTTTGGGATAATTTAGGAAAGAAGAAGACCTCTACATTCCTTGTTTTTCACAAAGTTCCTCATGCCTTCAGTCTCTCTGAATTTTTCCAACCTGTCATAAGAACTAGGGTAAATTTTTGTATTATATATGTTAAAGTTAAAAGTCCCTTACACAGCTGTACAACCGTTTAAGAGATTGTGCCAGTGCTAGCATTTCTTTCTAATCTCAATTTAATGATTATGCTTAGTATATTATTATTATTATTATTATTATTTTTTTTTTTTTTGAGATGGAGTCTCGCTGTGTCGCCCAGGCTGGAATGCGGTGGCGCAATCTCAGCTCACTGCAGCCTCCAACCACTGAGTTCAAGCGATTCTCCTGCCTCAACCTTCTGAGTAGCCGGTACTACAGGCGCCTGCCACCACACTCAGCTAATTTTTGTATTTTTAGTAGAGACGGGGTTTCACCATGTTGGCCAGGTTGATCTTAAACTCCTGACCTCCAGTGATCCACCTACCTTGGCCTTCCAAAGTGCTGGGATTACAGGCGTGAGCCACCGCACCCGGCCAGTGCTCAGTATGTTAAATTTAAACAAGAAAACTTATCTTGTAAATCAAAAGAACAAATGCTAAGGCCTTAACTTTGCCAGATTCAGTTATCCTTTGGAAATGTAACTACTGATAGCTAATAGTAGTAGCTAACATTTATTGAATGCTTATTATTATATGTCAGGCACTATAGCGAATGCTTTATATGAATAAGATAATAGGAGTGGGTTTTAAGCAAGTCTAACTAAATACTTGTCCTCAGAGTAATGTCTTGGAGAGGCTACATGCTTGAAATGTATTTTCTATCTCTTCTTTTCAAACTGCCTTCAGATAAGGAAACTGAGGGTCAGAAAAATAACTTGTTGCCCCTAATTGTGTTACCCCAGTGTGATTACCTGTTTTATTCATCAAGAAGGGTTCTGAATTATTTAATCTCTTTATACAAATCATATCCATCTTTAGTCAAGATTTGATACTACTGAGAATATGCAAAAGAACATGTTGCCAGTTCTTGTCTCAATTTGTAAAAGTTGCTTTATACATTTTTCTTTGTGTTTGAAAATATTCATACTGAGAAAAAAGTTGTTCGATTGATACTTTTATTTTTTATTTATTACTGTTATTATTTTTTTCTTGAGACAGAGTCTCACTCTGTCACCCAGGCTGGAGTGCAGTGGCACAATCTCGGCTCACTGCAACCCCTGCTTCCCAGGTTCAAGCAGTTCTCGTGCCTCAGCCTCCGGAGTAACTGGGGTTACAGGTGTGTGCCACTACACCTCCGGCTAATTTTTGTATTTTTTTTTTAGTAGAGATGGGATTTCACCATGTTCACTAGGCTGGTCCTGAATTCTTGACCTCAAGTGATCTACCACCTAGTCCTTCCAAAGTGCTGGGATTACAGGAGTGAGCCACTGTTCCCAGCCTTGTGGATACTTTTAAAATTGGTAATATCAGCCGAGGGCAGTGGCTAACACCTGTAATCCGAGTACTTTGGGAGGCCAAGGCAAGCGGATCACCTGAGGTCAGGAGTTTGAGACCAGCCTGGCCAACATGGCAAAACCCTATCTCTACTAAAAATACAAAAATTAGCCCGGTGTGGTGGCGGGCGCCTGTAATCCCAGCTACTGGGGAGACTGAGGCAGGAGAATTGCTTGAACACGGAGGTGGAGGTTGCAGTGAGCCAAGATTGCGCCATTGCACTCCAGCCTGGGCGACAGGGTGAGACGGTGTCCCAAAAAAACAAAAAAACAAAACGACAAAAACAAAAAACTGGTAATATCGTACTGTTTCTAATAGCATATTGATTCTAGAAAATGTTTAACATATACATTTAAAATTTTTTACTTATTTACTCAATTCAAAGGATTAATGATATTAGTAGCAGTCTTTTTTGTGTGTGTTAAAAAATTTTCTATTTCTTCTTTTATTTTTTGTAGCGACAGAGTCTTGCCATGTTCCTCAGGCTGGTCTTGAACTACTGGTCTCAAGTTAGCCTGGTGCCTCAGGCTTCCAAAGTACTGAGATTACAGGCATGAGCCAACATGCCCGGCCTACTTTTTTTTTTTGAAATGGAATCTCACTCTGTCGCTCAGGCTGGAATGCAGTGGTGCAGTCTCGGCTCACTGCAATCTCTGCCCCCTGGGTTCAGTTGATCCTCCTGGCTCAGCCTCCCACGTAGCTGGGACTATAGGTGCCTGACACCACGCCCAGCTAATTTGTGTATTTTTGGTAGAGACAGGGTTTCACCATGTTAGCCAGGCTGGTCTCAAACTCCTGACGTCAAATGATCCACCTGCCTTGGTCTCCCAAAGTGCTGGGATTACAGGCATGAACCACTGTGCCTGGCCCTGGCCTGTTTTTAAATTGACATAAAATAATTGTACATATTTGTGGGATATGTAATGATGCTTCAATACATATAATGTATAGTGATAAGATTGGAGTAATTAGCATACTCATCATCTCAAACATTTGTATTGGAAATATTCACTATCATTCCTTCTAGCTATTTGAAACTAAGAATTATTGTTAACTGTAGTCATCCTACAGTGTGTAGAACACTAGAACTGACTCCTCCTGTCTAGCTGTAATTATGTATCCTTTAATCAATCTCTGCCTGTCCTTCTCTTCCCTCTACAAGTCACCAGCCTCTACTAACCTGTTCTACTTTTACTTCTGTGAGATCACTGTTTTTAGCTTTCACATATGAGTGAGAACATGCCATGTTTAACTTTATGCTCCTGGCTTATTTCACTTAACATAATGTCCTCCAGTTCCATCCATGTTACTGTGGATGACAGGATTTCATTCTTTTTGATGGCTATATGGTATTCCGTTATGTATATACACCACATGTTCTTCATTCATTCATCTGTTATTGGACACATAGATTGATTCTGCATCTTGCTATTGTGAATAGTGCTGCAGTAAACACGGGGGTACAGATGTCTCTTTGATATTCTGATTTCCTTTCCTTTGAATAAATGTCAAGTAGTGGGATTGCTGGATATGGTAGTTCTGTTTGTAGTTTTTTGAGGAAACTTCATACTGCTTTCCATAGAGGCTGTACTAGTTTACATTCCCACCAACAATGTCTAAGAGTTCTCTTTCTACATCCAGTATTTGTTATGTTTTGTCTTTTGTTAATAGCCATCCTGCATTTCCTTGATGATTAGTGATGTTGAGCATTTCTTTATATATTTGTTGGCCATTTGTATGTCTTCTTTTGACAAATATCTATTCAGGTCATTTGCCCATTTTTAAATTGGATTGTTTATTTTTCTGTTGAGATATTTGAGTTTCTTATATATTCTGGATATTAATCCCCCATGAGATAAATAGTCTACAGATATTTTTTCCCATTCTGTAGGTTGTCTTTCCACTCTGTTGATTGTTTCCTTTGCTGTGCTGTGCAGAAGCTTTTAGCTTGATACAGTCCCATTTGTCTATGTTTGTTTTTGTTGCCTGTGCTTTTTTTTGTTTTAGTCATGAAGTCTCTGCCCATGCCTATGTCCTGAATGGCATTGCCTAGGCTTTCTTCTAGGGTTTTTATGGTTTTAGGTCTTATGTTTA
>NW_012120487.1:5862171-5864267 GCF_000951035.1 Colobus angolensis palliatus
TTTTTTTTTTTTTTTTTTTTTTGACAGGGTCTCACTCTGTTACCCAGGCTGGAGTACAGTGGTGTGATTATGGCGCACAGCAGCCTTAACCCCCCAGGCTCAAGCAATCCTCCTGCTTCAGCCTCCCAATTAGCTGAGACTATAGGCATGTACCACCATGCCCAGGTAATTTTTAAAATTTTTTGTAGAGACAGGGTCTTACCATGGTTCCCAAGCTGGTCTTGAACTCTTGAACTCAAGTGATCCTCCTGCTTTGGCCTCTCAAAGTGCTAGAATTACAGGCATGAGCCACCATGCCTGGCCTGTGCTTTTGAGGTCTTGTTCATAAAATTTTCTCAGATGAATGTCCTGAAATGTTTCCACTATATTTTATTTTTTTCATTTGTTTGTTTTTTTGAGACGAGTTTTGCTCTTATCACCCAGGCTGGAGTGCAGTGGCACCATCTCAGCTCACTACAGCCTCCACCTCCCAGGTTCAAGCGATTCTCCTGCCTCAGCCTCCCAAATAGCTGGGAGTTACAGGTGCCCTCCACCACGTCCAGCTAATTTTTGTATTTTTAGTAGAGACAGGGTTTCCCCATGTTGGTCAGGCTGATCTTGAACTCCTGACCTCAGGTGATCTGCCCACCTTGGCCTCCCAAAGTGCTGGGATTACAGGTGCGAGCCACCGTGCCTGGCCCTCTGCTGTATTTTCTTCTAGTAGTTTTATAGTTTTGGGTCTTACATTTAGGTCTGATTCATTTTGAGTTAGTTTTTGTAAAGGTGAGAGACTGGGGGGTCTATTTCATTCTTTTGCCTGTGGATATCCAGCCTTCCTAGCACCATTTATTGAACAGACTATTCTTTTCCCAGTTAGTGTCATTGGTGCCTTTGTCAAAAATCAGTTGATCATAGATATGTGAATTAATTTCTAGGGTTTCTCTTCTGTTTCTGTGTGGTCTGTGTGTTTATTTTTATGTTGGTACTTTGCTGTTTTGGTTACTATAGCTTTATATTATATTTTGAAGTCTGGTAGTATGATGCCTGCAGGTTTATTCCTTTTGCACAGGATTGCTTGGGCTATTTAGGGTCTTTTGTGGTTCCATACAAATTTTAAGATATTTTTTCTATTTCTGGGAAGAATGTCATTGGTATATTGATAGGAATTGCATTGAATCTGTAGATTGCTTTAAGTAGTAGGTATAAAAGCAGTTTTTAAAATAATTATTTTTTATTTTAAGAGACAGGGTGTCGCTTTGTTACCCAGGCTGGAGTGCTGTGGTGTAATCTTGGCTACTTTTAAATTTTTTTTGTAGAGACAGGGTCTCACTGCGTTGTCCAGGATGGTCTTGAACTGCTGGGCTCAAGCAGTCCTCCTGCCTCAGCCACCTGAAGTACTAGGATTACAGTTTTGAACCACTGTGCTCAGCCAGTAGCAGTCTTAATTAAAATAAATCTGATGCTAGAGTTTTACTTATTGGAGTCTGTGATTCTCTTGTCATAGTCTTTTCTCATTGTATCTGTGTCTGCATGCTAAAGATTTTCCAGGAAAGGTGGGCATAAGAGCTAGAAATCAGAGTGAGAATTTTGCCATCTAATGATAATGTTTCTGTGTCATACTGTTAATATAATCTAAATTTATACATCTTGACATATTCAGCCTTCTGGTTTGGGATAAAACTGAAAATCTGAAACATTATGAATTGCTTCCTTGGCTAGCCAAATAGACTTTCTAGGTGACTGAAAGCTTACGCTCCCAGACTAGCACCCCACTTACTTGTAGATCACATTGCTGGTCACTTCAACTGTCTGTCCTAAATCAGAAAGAAAGAAAAAATGCTTTGGGGCACAATCCTTGTATTTATGCATCTGTATTTTACTCCTTGAAAGAAGCCCTTGAGTTATCATTTAGAGCATGTTGATTCTTTTTTTATTATTATTATTATTATTTTTGGGATGGAGTCTTGCTCTGTTGCTAGGCTAGAGTACAGTGGCACTATTTCGGCTCACTGCAACCTCCACCTCCCAGGTTCAAGTGATTCTCCTGCCTCAGCCTCCTGAGTAACTGGAATTACAGGCATGCACCACCATGCCTGGATAATTTTTTTTTTTCTTTG
>NW_012120487.1:5865302-5867517 GCF_000951035.1 Colobus angolensis palliatus
CCTTTTTTTTTTTTTTTAAATAGGGATGGAGTTGCACTATGTTGGCCAGGTTGGTCTTGAACCCCTGGCCTCAAGGAGTCCTCCTGCCTTGGCCTCCCAAAGTGCTAGGATTCTAGGCGTGAGCCACTATACCCAGCCTATCTTTTTTTTTTTTTTAATTAAAAAAATTATTTTTTGAGACAAGGTCTCATTCTGTATCCCAGGCTGGAGTGTAGTGGCATGATCATAGCTCACTGCAGCCTTAAACTCTTGGACTCAAGCAATCCTCCTGCCTCAGCCTCCTGAGTAGCTGAGACCACAGGTGCATGCCACCATCTGACTAATTTTTAAAAATGTATAATAGAGATGATGTCTTTCTGTGTTGTGCAGGCTGGTCTTGAACCCCTGGGCTCAAAACAATCCTCCCACCTCAGCCTCCCAGTTACAGGAATGAGCCACCACGCTCAGTTTTTTTTTTTTTTTTTCAACCCGCAGTCAGGGTCTTACTCTGTCCCTCAAGGTGGAGTGCAATCATAGCTCGCTATAATCTCAAACTCCTGGGCTCGAGCGATCCTTCCACTTCAGCCTCCTGAGTAGCTAGGACTACGGGTATGCACCACCATGCCTGACCAATTAAAATTTTTTGTTGTTGGGATGGAGTCTTGCAATGTTGCCCAGGCTGGTCTCAAACTCCTGGCCTCTTGTCTCATCCTCCTAGAGTACTGGGATTATAATCATGAGCCACTGTGCCTGCTCATTATTTCTTTAAGTACTTTTTCAACCCCACTCTCTTTCTCACGTCCTTGAGATATTCCGGTTATGCAAATATAGCTTTAGGTTTTTGGTTTCGGTTTTTTTCCCATTCTGTTCCTGTTATTTAAATTAGGTAATTTATATTGTTTTATCTTCTAGTTCACTGATCTTTTTTCTCTGCTCTCTATTTTACTGTTGACCCCAAGCATTATTATATTTTTCACTTCTAAAATTTTTTTTTTTTTTTTTTTTTGAGATGGAGTCTCGCTCTGTGGCCCAGACTGGAGTGCAGTGGTGCAGTCTCGGCTCACTGCAAGCTCCGCCTCCCGGGTTCACACCATTCTCCTGCCTCAGCCTCCCGAGTAGCTGGTACTACAGGCGCCTGCCACCACGCCCGGCTAATTTTTTGTATTTTTAGTAGAGACGGGGTTTCACTGTGTTAGCCAGGATGGTCTCGATCTCCTTACCTTGTGATCCGCCCACCTCAGCCTCCCAAAGTGCTGGGATTACAGGTGTGAGCCACTGTGCCCAGTCCACTTCTAAAATTTCTATTTGATTCTTCTTTATATCTTCTCTTGCCTTGCTGAGATTTTCTGTTATTCATTTTTTTTCTTTTTTTTTTTTTTTTGAGATGGAGAATCTTGCTCTGTTGCCCAGGCTGGAGTGCAGTGGCGCGATCTCGGCTTATTGCAATGCTCGTCTCCCAGGTTCAAGTCATTCTTTTGCCTCAGCCTCCCAAGTAGCTGGGACTACAGGCATGTGCCACCATGCCCAGCTAATTTTTGTATTTTTAGTAGAGATGGGGTTTCGCCATGTTGGTCAGGCTGGTCTCGAACTCCTGACCTCATGGTCCGCCTGCCTTGGCCTCCCAGAGTGCCACTGCGCCTGGCCTGTTACTCATTTTTTTCAAGCATTTTTGTTTACTTTTGAAAGTTTAATTGCATTTTATTATGGCTCCTTTAAAATCGTTGTTAAATAATTTTAACATTTCTGTTACCTTACTGTTGGCATATATTGATTATCTCTTTTTCAGTTTGAAGTCTTACTGGTTCTTAGTATGATTCAGAGTAATGTTTTGTTGAAACCAGGACATTTTAGGTGATATGAGACTTTTCTGTTTTAGTTTGAATCTCTGATGTCACTCCAGCAGTGGAAGGCAGGAGCACTGCTTTGTTACTGCCAGATTGGGGTTAATGTTCTTTTTAAAAAATTTTACAGGCCGGGCGCAGTGGCTCAAGCCTGTAATCCCAGGACTTTGGGAGGCCGAGGCGGGTTGATCACAAGGTCAGGAGATCGAGACCATCCTGGCTAACTCGGTGAAACCCTGTCTCTACTAAAAATACAAAAAATTAGCCAGGCGTGGTGGTGGGCACCCGTAGTCCTAGCTACTTGGGAGGCTGAGGCAGGAGAATGGCGTGAACCCGGGAGGCGGAGCTTGCAGCGAGCCAAGATTGGGCCACTGCACTCCAGCCTGGGCGACAGA
>NW_012120487.1:5868362-5877449 GCF_000951035.1 Colobus angolensis palliatus
GGCCTATTTTTTATTTTTATTTTTATTTATTTATTTATTTATTTTTTGAGACGGAGTCTCGCTCTGTCGCCCAGGCTGGAGTGCAGTGGCCCGATCTTGGCTCACTGCAACTTCCGCCTCCCGGGTTTACGCTGTTCTCCTGCCTCAGCCTCCCGTGTAGCTGGGACTATAGGCGCCCGCCATCTCGCCTGGCTAGTGTTTTTTTTGTATTTTAGTAGAGACAGGGTTTCACTGTGTTAGCCAGGATGGTCTCGATCTCCTGACCTTGTGATCCGCCCGTCTCGGCCTCACTGCAACTTCCGCCTCCCGGGTTTACGCTATTCTCCTGCCTCAGCCTCCCGTGTAGCTGGGACTATAGGCGCCCGCCATCTCGCCTGGCTAGTGTTTTTTTTGTATTTTTTAGTAGAGACGGGGTTTCACCCTGTTAGCCAGGATGGTCTCGATCTCCTGACCTTGTGATCCACCCGTCTTGGCCTCCCAAAGTGCTGGGATTACAGGCTTGAGCCACTGTGCCCAGCCTATGTTACGTTATGTTTGAAATGGAGTTTTCTGTTGCCCAGGCTGGAGTGCAGTGGTGCGATCTGGGCTCATCGCAACCTCCGCCTCCAGGTTCATGCCATTCTCCTGCCTCAGCCCCCATAGTAGCTGGGATTACAGGTGTACACCACCATGCCCGACTAATTTTTTGTTTGAGACAGAGTCTTGCTCTGTCACCAGGCTGGAGTGCAGTAGCACGATCTCAGCTCACTGCAACCTCCGTCTCCTGGGATCAAGTGATTCCCCTGCCTCAGCCTCCCAAGTAGCTGGGATTACAAGGCACGTACCACCAGGCCTGGCTAATTTTTTGTGTTTTAGTAGAGACAGTGTTTCACCATGTTGGCCGAGATGGTCTCGATCTCCTGACCTCGTGATCTTCCCCCCTCAGCTTCCCAAAGTGCTGGGATTATAGGCATGAGCCACCATGCCCAGCCAGATTAGGGTTAATGTTCTTTCTGGGCCGGGCACGGTGGCTCATGCCTGTAATCCCAGCACTTTGGGAGGCCAAGAGGGGTAGATCACAAGGTCAGGAGATTGAGACCATCCTGGCCAACATGGTGAAACCCGGTGTCTACTAAAAATACAAAAATTAGCTGGGTGTGGTTGTGGGCGCCTGTAATCCCAGCTACTCAGGAGGCAGGAGAATCGTCTGAACTCAGTGGGTGGAGGTTGCAGTGAGCCCAGATCAGTGCCACTGCCCTCCAGCCTGGGTCACAGGGCAAGACTCCGTCTCAAAAAAAAAAAAAAAGTTATTTCTGGTTCCCCACTTAGCTTCTCTTGACACCCAAGGTGCAAGGCTATGCAGAGGTTGGAATTCTGACTCTCCACTAGGACTCTACTGATTACTTCCCTAGCTGAAATGGGTATGAGTATGTCATTTCTGCTTCCCAGTTGGCCTCTACTGACACCATGTTGGGAGGAGGTGGCCTCATTAATGTTGGGCAGTTGTGGAAGTCCTGACTTTCCACTAGACTTCCTATAGAGAACTTCATCACTGCTTGCTTCACAGATGGTATCTACTGACATCATGATGTGAGATAGTTCTTACCACCCAGCAGGAGTAAAAGTCCTTGGTCTCTACTCAGACTTCTCTAACACCTCCCCTGTGGGCAGATTGGGGGAAGTAATTATAGCCTTGCATGCAGGGGTAGAAATCTAGGCCCCTATTGGCATTTGCTGGCATGGGTGAGGCTGCAGTTTTTTCTATCGTGTTTGGCTGAAGTAGAGCAGTTACTATCTACTAGCTGTTAGCTGTCTTACTAGTTGCTCCTTTCCTGGTACATTGGCTAGAGTGAGTAGATTTTGGGGGAGCTTTTTTGTCTGTGCCCATTGACGTTTCCAGGCTGCTGGCTCCTTCAACTTTAGATCTGGGATAACCAGATCTAACTTTAGATCTGGATGACCAGAAAAAAACCAGGAACTTTACTGCATTGTTCCATGGGTCCCAAGGTCCCTAGCTGATCTGCTTTCATCTCTTCACCATTCAGAGTGATCTAGCTCCAGCTCACCTTCAGCCTCATCTCTTCTCTCCCATTTGCATGCTTATATCCCCAGAAATGCAGCGCATCTTATGACTCTAGTTGTTTATGTTCAAGCAATATAGAAAGAACTACTTGCCATTTCCTAAACCTGTGATATGCTTTCACATCTTTAAGACTTTGCTTATGTTGTATATTCTTTCTTTAATATACCTAACCTTCTTTCTCTCTCTCTTTTTTTTTTGAGATGAAGTCTCACTCTGTCGCCCAGGCTGGAGTGCAGTGGCACAATCTCGGCTCACTGCAGCCTCCACCTCCCAAGTTCATAGTGATTCTCTGCCTCAGCCTCCCAAGTGTGTGCACCACCACACCTGTTTAATTTTTGCATTTTTAGTAGAAATGAGGTTTTGCCATGTTGGCTAGACTGGTCTTGAATTCCTGGCCTCATATGATCCATCCGCATCGGCCTCCTAAAATGCTGGGATTACAGGCATGAGCCACTGCACCTGGCCTCCTAACCTTCTTTCTCTATCTTTGAATTCTTCCACCATCTTCAAAGGCCTTACTCAAAGATCACCTCTCCCATCAAATCTTTTCCAGATCTCCATTTGTGATGGTTTACTTCCTTTTCTTTGTTTTTGTGGTACTTATACTTGACATTGGTATACCAAATATCTCATTTTGTTATGGCTGTTTGTGTCTTTTTTACTCCATGGGATTATGAATGCTTTGATTATAGGGGCATATCTTGTTTTTCTTTGTATCTACAACATTTAGGATACTTGATATATAGTAATTGTTTAATAATCTGTTTGCTGAATGGACCCCACCATGAAATTTACTCCCCTGAAATAGAGTTCAGGTAATTTGAAAGGCTATCTCTAGAACCACAGCGTTTAATAGAAATGTAATTTTAAATTTACTGGTGGCCACATACAAAAATAAAAAGAAACAAGTGAAACTAGTTTTAATTATTTTTATTTAACCCAGTATATTAAAAAATGATCATTTCAACCTGTAGTCAATATAAAAAATTGAGATACTTTACATTATTTTGTTGTATTAAATCGTCACAATCTGGTGTATATTTTATACTTGTAGCTGACCTCACGTTGTACCACCTGCTTTTCAAGTGCTCTCCAGCTATGTGTAGCTAGTGACTATGTATTGGACAGCGCAGCTCTAAAATATAATGGAGTTCTTAATATGTAATTAGGCATTTTTGTCCACTTGGGCAGGTTTTGCAAAGGCCTTTCTTGATTTTAACTGTGTAACTGTAATTAAGTCTGCAAAATTCATTAGAGAGTAGTGCTCCCTTTTAAACATACCTCAGGTAATTTGAAAGGCTATCTCTAGAACCACAGTGTTCTAATTTAAGGATGACTGGCTGGCAGCCTAGCTGCATTTTGAGTATGGTCCAGCTAAGGTGCCACCTTAGAGTTCCTCTCTTGACTTCAGGCTATTTATTTACCTGTCCTCAATTGCTCGTTCACCCCAGACTGTTCTTAGACCTTTTTTTGGCATGATTGTTACTTCTTTCACAGTCAGTGTTGTTTAGTTGATATGTGATATTGTTGATGTGGCTCCAAAGTATCATATGCTTGTGACACTGTGGTAGACAGGTATATCTTGAAAGCACTTCGAGGAGGTTACTGGGTCGACTTCATTTACATTCATCTGCCAGGGAGGGGCTATAACTACTAGTTTGTTTTTTTTTGTTGTTGTTGTTTTTTTTAAGAGACAGGGTCTCACTCTGTCACCCAGGCTGGAGTGCAGTGATGCAATCACAACTCATTATAACCACGAACTCCTGGGCTCAAGTGATCCTTCCATCTCAGCCTCCCTAGTAGCTGGGACTATAGGCATGCACCACTATGCCCAACTCGTTTTCAGTTATTTTGTAGAGATGGGGTCTCGCTATGTTTCCCAGGCCTAGATCACTTTAATAAGGTTTGAGATCTGGCTAGTGGTTTATTAATGAATTACAAGGCATTAAGTGCATGCTAAATATATGTATATATATTTGTGTGTATAATAATATGTTAAGGGAATTTTAAGGATAGGCTAGAAATGTATTGGTAACAAATCAAATACCTTAACACAAGGTTTATACCTCACTTGTGGTACATAACTCTGCAAGTCCATAGAGAATTCTGCTTCGTGGTTACCCTAGGGTCCAAACTGATGGAGGGTTCCTCCTCATAAAACTATGCTCTCTAGAACGTGAAGGCTCCTCATTTGTCATAGCAGGAAAAGACAGCATGGAAAATCATGCACTGGCTCTCAGGTGCTTCAGCATACAGTCCATTGGCCAGAACTAGGCACATGGCTCCAGCTAACTCCAGGGATGGGCTGGGAAATGTAGTTGTCTGTTTGGTAAGATAAGAACCAGATGTTAGTGGATATCAGTAATATCTGCCACAGTCCTGATTCTGCCACTTGCTGGCCCTGTGATCTTGGAAAGCCACTCTCTGAGCCCCAGTTTACTCATCTACAGGTTGTAAACAATAATATTCTCACCTAAATGAATTGTGATTATCAGACAAGATACTGTTACATGGGAGCACTTTGGAAATGTAAAGTGTGATGGAAATTTTAGCTATTCTTTAGCTGTTTTTTGAAGTTAAAGTGCTGCTTGTTTTTCCACAGGTCTACTGAATGATGGAACTGTGGGTATTTTTAGGGGCAACCAGATGCGCTTAAAGCGAGCCTGCATTCGCAAAGCAAAGATTTCTGCTGTTGCTTTCCGGAAAGCCTTCTGCCATCACAAGTTAGTGGAACTTGATGCCACAGGTGTGAATGCTGATATCACGATTACAGACATTATCAGTGGGCTTGGCAGTAACAAGTGGATCCAGCAGAATCTCCAGTGCCTGGTGCTGAATTCATTAACTCTCTCCCTCGAGGATCCTTACGAGCGGTGCTTCAGCCGGCTTTCTGGCCTTCGAGCTTTAAGCATCACCAATGTTCTCTTTTACAATGAAGACCTGGCTGAAGTTGCCTCGTTGCCAAGATTAGAGAGCTTGGATATTTCTAACACCTCGATCACAGACATCACTGCTCTACTGGCCTGCAAAGACCGACTCAAGTCTCTAACCATGCACCACTTGAAATGTTTAAAAATGACAACCACCCAGATACTGGATGTAGTTCGGGAACTCAAACATCTGAATCATCTTGATATTTCAGATGATAAACAGTTTACATCAGACATAGCTCTTCGCTTACTGGAACAAAAAGACATCCTACCCAACCTTGTTTCTCTGGATGTTTCTGGGAGAAAGCACGTGACAGATAAAGCTGTTGAAGCCTTTATACAACAACGTCCAAGCATGCAGTTTGTAGGTTTGCTGGCTACTGATGCTGGTTACTCTGAATTCCTCACAGGCGAAGGACATTTGAAGGTTAGACTTTAAAAATGTGTTATTTTGTCAGGCTGACCAATATCTTAGTTGCATAAGACTCTGTTAAAGATGAATGTCTATAATATATGGAACATGTTCATGAAACAGGGCTTCATATAGTTGAAAGGCTTAGAGTCCTAATTAAAATTTCAGCTTCATGACCCAGAACAAGCTATGATGTCACTTCGAGTTTTTATTTCCTTATTTGTGGAATAAATAGTATTCTTACCTTGCAGAATTCTGAAGATTAATGATAATCTATGTAAAGTGCAAGTCACATAGTAGGTCCTGGATAAACATTAGGTTGTCTTATGATGATAATGTTTAGATATTTTGAACCATTTACATTCACTGTTTTTTTTTGCTTTTTTTGTCTTTTGAGACAGAGTCTCGCTCTGTCACTGAGGGTGGAGTGCAGTGGTGTGATCTCAGCTCACTGCAAGCTCTGCCTCCCAGGTTCACACCATTCTCCTGCCTCAGCCCCCTGAGTAGCTGGGACTACAAGTGCCTGCCACCACACCCGGCTAATTTTTTGTATTTTTAGTAAAGACAGGGTTTCACTGTGTTAGCCAGGATGGTCTTGATCTCCTGACCTTGTGATCTGCCCGCCTTGGCCTCCCAAAGTGCTGGGATTATAGACGTGAGTCACTGCGCCCAGCTACATATACTGTTTTTAATGCATAACTTTGGAGAAGCTAGGGACACCCCTTGTTGAATTGAATACCTAGCGGGAGATCAAGTATTCTAAGGAGATCTCTACTGTAGAAATGGTAGAATTTTGCTTTTCCTAAGATTTCTCATGCCTAATGGTTTAAATTTAGTTTAACAAACATCAGTTGGATTTGATAGAGCTTGGGATTCAAAAATGAAAATGAGGCTGAGTGTGGTGGCTCACACTTGTAATCCCAACACTTTGGGAGGCAGAGGTGGACAGGTCACTTGAGGTCAGGAGTTCGAGACCAGGTTGGCCAACACGGTGAAACCCCATCTCTACTAAAAATACAAAAATTAGCCAGGCATGGTGGCATGTGCCTATAGTCCCACCTACTCGGGAGCCTGAGGCAGGAGAATCTCTTGAACCCAGAAGGCAGAAGTTGCAGAGAGCCAAGATTGTGCCACTGCACTCAAGCCTGGGTGATAGAGTGAGACTGCATCTCAAAAAAAAAGAAGGAAAAAAGAAAATGATACAGGATCTGCCTCCGAGTAGCTTAACCTAATGGAGGTGGTGATTATATTATTACAAATACATTTTTATATTTATACGTATTTACTTATATACTTTTATACATATATGTTTTAAACCATAAATTTTTTCTTTTTCTATTTTGGAGATGGAATCTCGCTCTGTCACCCAGGCTGGAGTGCAATGGCATGATCTTGGCTCACTGCAACCTCCGCCTCCCAGGTTCAAGTGATTCTCCTGCCTCAGCCTCCCAAGTAGCTGGGACTACAGGCGCACACTGCCACACCTGGCTAGGTTTTAGTTTTTGTATTTTAGTAGAGACAGGGTTTCACCATGTTGCCAAGGCTAGTCTCAAACTCCTGAGCTCAGGCAGTTCACCTGCTTTGGCCTTCCAAAGTGCTAGGTTTATAGGCATGAGCCACCACTCCTGGCCTGTTTTCTCTGAGAAATTGATGAATGAGTGGAGATCTTAAGGGTGAGTAGCTCAGTAGACGGTATTCCCAGCAGACAGAATAATATGTGCAAAGACTGTATTAGGAAGAGAGGTAAGACCCAGGCATCAGTATTTTTTAAAGCTTCAAGATGACTGCAGTGTCCAGCCAAACTCATGAATCACTGTTTTAAAATAACTTTTTTTTTTTTCTCAGAGGCAGGGTTTTGCCCTGTTGTTACCCAGGCTGGAGTACGGTGGCATGAACAAGCTCATGCAGCCACTACCTCTTGGGCTCGAGTAGATCCTCCTGGCTTAGCCTCCTGAGTAGCTGGGACCACAAGCAAGTGCCACCATAACTGGCTTTTTTTTTTTTTTTGACATGGAGTCTTGCTCTGTCACTCAGGTTGGAGTGCAGTGGCGCAATCTCGGCTCACAGCAACCTCCACCTCCTGGGTTTCAGCAAATTTCCTGCCTCAGCTTCCTGAGTGGCTGGCATTACAGGTGCCTGCTACCATGTCCAGCTGATTTTTGTATTTTTGGTAGAGATGGGGTTTCACCATGTTAGCCGGGCTG
The DNA here is from genome assembly GCF_000951035.1 of Colobus angolensis palliatus. NCBI lineage: Eukaryota > Metazoa > Chordata > Mammalia > Primates > Cercopithecidae > Colobus > Colobus angolensis. The sequence goes on from NW_012120487.1 coordinate 5,875,971, forward strand.
GTCTTGAACTTCTGACCTAGGTGATCTGCCTGCTTTGGCCTCCCAAAGTGCTGGGATTACAGGCGTGAGCCACCACGCCTGGCCTATTTTTTTTTTTTTTTTTTAGTGTTTTTGTAAAGATGGGTTCTCACTCAGTGATCCTCCCACCTTGGCCTCCCACTTTTGGGATTACAGGTGTAAACCCCTGAGCCTAGCCTGGCTTTCTTACCATAGAATTTCCAGCTCTGTCATCAGTATTTCTGCACTCAATTTTCTCTTCTCACTGTTTCCCTACTCAGTTTTCTCATCTGTCACCATCAGTTTCCTGTCACCATCACCTTCCATTTCTCCACGACTACAATTCTTACATTTGTTGGCCACCCAATCCACTTGGATTGATCTCCCAAGCTGTGGCTCCCAACTCATGAGAACATCGAAAATCTGCTAAACCCAATGTTAGTTCTTAGTCTTCATTGTATTTGACCCAAAGTAAAATGGTATTTGACACAGTTGATCTTTCCCTCTTCCCTGAGATACCTATTTAAAAAAACAAAAGCAAAAAAAAAACAACTTAGCTTCCAGGATATCATACTTGCTTGTTTTTTTTTCCTACTTGTCTTGCTACTGAGCCTCAATTTCCTTTGTTGGTTCTTCCTTATCTTCCAGGCCTCTGACTGTTGGAGTGTTCTGTACCTCAGTCCTTAAATCTATATGCAGTGACTCCTAAATTTGTGTCTTAACTTAGATCTCTCCCTTGAAGTCAGACTGCTGTATTGAAAAACTGCAGTAATCAACATGTAGTGAAAGTACATAATTGTTTTTTGGCCAGGTGTAGTGGCTCATGCCTTTAATCCTAGCACTTTGAGAGGCCGAGGTGGGAGGATTGCTTGAGCTCAGGAGTTTGAGACCAGCCTGAGCAACATAGTGAGACCCCATCTGACACCTGTAACCCCAGCACTTTGGGAGGCCGAGGCAGGCAGAGCATCTGAGATCGGGAGTTGGAGACCAGCCTGACCAACATGGAGAAACCCAGTCTCTACTAAAAATCCAAAAAAAATTAGCTGGGCATGGTGGTGCATGCCTGTAATCCCAGCTACTTGGGAAGCTGAGGCAGGAGAATCTCTTGAACCCAGGAGGTGGAGGTTGTGGTGAGCTGAGATCGTGCCATTGATTTCCTGCCTGAACAACAAGAGCGAAACTCTGTCTAAAAAAAAAACAACATACATATATATATATGCAATAAAATTGGCTCAGAGCACACCTATAATCCTAGCACTTTGGGAGGCCAAGGCGTGCGGATCACTTGAGGCCAAGAGTTGGAGAAACCCCGCCTCTACTAAAAATACAAAAAATTTAGCCAGGCGTGGTGGCAGACGCCTGTTGTCCCAGCTACTTAGGAGGCTGAGGCAGGAGAATCATTTGAACCTGGGAAGTGGAGGTTGCAGTGAGCCGAGATTGTGCCACTGCACTCCACCCTGGACAATAGAGAGAGACTATGTC
>NW_012120487.1:5880199-5885292 GCF_000951035.1 Colobus angolensis palliatus
CTGTCTCTACTAAAAATACAAAAAGTTAGCCGGGCGTGATGGCGGGCGCCTGTAGTCCCAGCTACTCAGGAGGCTGAGGCGGGAGAATGGTGTGAACCCGGGAGGCGGAGCTTGCAGTGAGCTGAGATTGAGCTTCTGCACTGTAGCCTGAGCAACAGAGCAAGACTCCGTCTCAAAAAAATAAAAATAAAATAAAATAAAATAAAATAATATACTTTTATGTTAGGAATCCCTAGAAAGACTTAAGTTTAAACAGAACCTCTTGGTGCTGAAAAGGAGCATGATAAATCTGGAGAAATTAGTTGATACATTTATTTGATGAATACTTATGGAGTACGTATTCTGAGCCAAGCATAATGCTAGCTATTGGGGTACAATGGTGAATAGATCAATCCAGTGGGGGATTATGATAGCTATGAAAGAGATGTTTCAGGGGACCTAATTTAAATCAGTGGCTCAAAAAGACTTGTCTAAGAAAGTGTCCTTAACTTGAATAAGGAAGAATGAGTAGAAATTAGTCAGGCAAAGAGAGAAAGGAAGTTTTCAGTCAGAGAGTACATTGTATGAGTGGTGTTTTACTGAGAAAAAGCTTGACTTACGGAAAGATGAGGAAAAAAGGGTTATATAGCTAAAACATTGTGAGCTAGGGGGAGAGGAGTAAGAGGCAGATAGGATCCTCATCAAGTGGTAGGGCCTTATAAATAGTGTTAAATATCTTGGGATTTATTTTAGGTATAATACAGAAATTTCACCCATGGTCTTATGCTAGGTTCTGAGTTTATCTAATATACATCTCTTCAAGACAAATACACCTTTTTAAGATGACTAATCTGGATAGATTGGAAAGTATAATCATTTTTATTTGATTCCAGCTTTACATAACTATCCTAGATGCCATGTATACAAATTATATTTATTTATTTATTTAGAGACAGAGTCTGGCTGTGTTGCCCAAGCTGGAGTGCAGTGGTGCGATCTCAGCTCACTGTAACCTCCGCCTTCTCAGTTCAAGCGATTCTTCTGCCTCAGCCTCCTGAGTAGCTGCGATTACAGGCGTGTGCCACCATGCTTGCCTAACTTTTTTATTTTTAGTAGAGATGGGGTTTCACCATGTTGGCTAGGGTGGTTTCGAACTCCTGACTTCACATGATCCACCCACCTTGGCCTCCCAAAGTACTGGGATTACAGGCATGAGCCACCACACCTGGCCACAAATGATATTTAGATAGAGAAAGAGAGAGAATTCTAAAAGCTAATCTGGTTATGTTCACAGGTGTCTGGAGAAGCCAATGAAACTCAGATTGCAGAAGCACTGAAGCGTTACAGTGAACGGGCGTTCTTTGTTCGGGAAGCTCTATTTCATCTTTTTAGTCTGACTCATGTGATGGAAAAAACAAAGCCAGAAATTTTAAAGGTAAGAATAAGAAACTGGATATGAAATTTTTGAAATGATCTCCCTGGGCAGATGATTTTTTGAAGAAAATTGGTGAAAATTTGCATTTAGTCTTTTTTTATTATTTATAATATAATTGATGACGTGTGATTTCAATTATTAGCCACAAACGAGAGAGAATATAGTCGTACAATGTTATTGAAGTTTTATAGTAGTCTCATTAAGCATATAAATGTCTTGTACATATTTATCTACCTAAAACCAGTGACCACCATGATATTTTGTCACCAGCTACTGTAGAAAATGAAAGTATATGACTGGGATCAGGGCACTGCTTTGTATATTAACCCTATGTTGTTTCCCAAATAGATTTTTTTAGAAATACAATATTGGGCCAGGTGTGGTAGTTGATGCCTGTAATCCCAGCACTTCAGGAGGCTGAGACAGATGGGTAGCTTGAGCCCAGGAGTTCAAGACCAGCCTGAGCAACATGGCAAAACCCCATTTCTACAAAAAGTATTTAAAAATACAAAAAAAAGAAGGAGAGAAATAAAGAAAGCAGATATCGGAATTCCACAAGGCACTTTTCCATGCTGTTTAGAACCTACTGTGCATTCTTAACTGATTTACATTACTCCCCAGTTAAGTTTTTTTTAATTTTTTTTTTAAGTCATAGGGTCTTACTGTGTTCCCCAGGCAAAAGTACAATGGCTGTTCACAGACCTCAAACTCCTGGGCTCAAGCAATCCTGTCTCAGCCTCCCAAGTAGCTAGGACTACATGTGTACATCACAGCACCCAGCTGTTTTAACCAAGACAGCTTTTGAAGGACAAGAAAGGAGATTTCTTAATTTTATTGAATGCTTAGGGCAACATTTATCAAAATGTGGTCCTTTGGGCCAGGACACAGTGGCTCACACCTATAATAACTTTGGGAAGCTGAGGCAGGCAGGTCACCTGGGGCCAGGAGTTCTAGACCAGCCTGACCAACATGGCGAAACCCCATCTCTACTAAAAATACAAAAAATTAGCCGAGTGTGGCACGCCAGTAATCCTAGCTAGTCAGGAGACTGAGGCACGAGGAACCTGGGAGGCCGAGGTTACAGTGAACCGAGATCATGCCACTGTACTCTAGCCTGAGCAACAGAGCAAGACTCTCTCAAAAAAAAAAAAAGTGGTCCTTTGACCACTACAAGTCTAGGATATTGCTTATTTAAAAAGCATATTTGTTGGCCGGGCGCGGTGGCTCAAGCCTGTAATCCCAGCACTTTGGGAGGCTGAGACGGGCGGATCACAAGGTCAGGAGATCAAGACCATCCTGGCTAACACGGTGAAACCCCGTCTCTACTAAAAAATACAAAAAAAACACTCCAACCTGGGTGACAGGAGTGAAACTTTGTCTGAAAAAAAAAAAAAGATATTTGTAAACCCCACCCCCCAAAATTTAGATTCAGTAGGGCTAGATGAGGCACAGGAATCTGCATTTTAATAAGCCCCCAAGATAATTCCAAGGTAATTCTTATGCACATTCAGTTTTGAAAACCGATGAGCATAGGACTATATTATATTTGGCACCTTGTTTAGTGGGCACAATTCCAAGAGATGGGTTTTATCTTCTGTTTTACAGATTATGAAATTGAGGTTCTGTGACATTAAGTAATAATGTCAGTGGCAGAGCCACAACTTGACATCCTATATACCTTAAATTCTGAGAATGAGGTGCTTGGGTAGGAACCAGTAACATTTTAGTCCTTAGGATATTATCACCAACACCTGTCACCCCTTTTATATATATCAGAGGATGTTGGCGCTTCGTATATGAATTGCCTTTTTTTTTTGGTTTTGATTACTGTGAACCAAGCAACAAAGGACTAGATCTCTAGTCTTGATCTGAAATATTCATTCAGGCATTCAGAGAATGATTCGGAGATAAAGAATATAGGCTATTTATTTGTTTATTTATTTATTGAGGTAGCATCTTACTCTGTCACCCATGCTGGGGTACAGTGGCATGATCATGGTTCACTGCAGCCTTGACCTCCCTCCTGGGCTCAAATGATCCCCCTGCCTCAGCCTCCAGAGTGGCTGGAACTACAAGCATATAACACCATGCCTGGCTGAATTTTAAAATTTGTTATTATTATTGTTTTTTTTTTTTTGTAGTGATGGAGACCCACTATGTTGCCCAGGCTGGTCTCAAATTCCTGGGCTCAAGTGATTCTCCCACCTTGGCCTCCCAGAGTGTTGGGATTATAGGAGTGAGCCACTTTTATTTTATTTTTTTAAAGATACAGGATCTAGCTGTATTGCCCAGGCTGGAGTGCAGTGGTGCACAATCATAGCTCACTGCAACCTCAAACTCTTGAGCTCAAGCAATCTTCTGCCTCAACCTCCCAAACGTCTGGGACTATAGGTGTGTGCCATCACACCTGGCTAATTTTTAAAATTTTAAAAGATAAATAAATTTATTTATTTATTTTTGAGATAGTGCCTCACTCTGTCACCCAGGCTGGAGTGCAGTAGTATGATCATAGCTCACTGTAACCTCAAACTCCTAGGCTCCAGCAATCCTCCTGCCTAAGCCTCCCGAGTAGCTAGGACTACAAGCCCATGCAACCACAGCCGGCTAATTTTGTAGAGACAGGGTCACACTATGTTGCACAGGCTAATTTAAAAAATTTTTTTGTAGAGAGAGGTTCTTGCTGTGTTGCCCAGGCTAGTCTCGAATTCCTGACCTCAAGTGATCCTCCTGCCTTGAGCTCCCAGAGTTCTATAATTACAGGCATGAGCCACTACACCTAGCCTAGGCAATTCCTTTTTTTTTTGAGACTGAGTCTCACTCTATTGCCCAGGATGGAGTGCAGTGGCGCTATCTCAGCTCACTGCAACCTACGCCTCCCATGTTCAAGCAATTCTTCTGCCTCAGCCTCCCGGGTAGCTGGGATTATAGGCACGCACCACCACGCCCAGCTAATTTTTGTATTTTTAGTAGAGACGAGGTTTCACCATGTTGACCAGGCTGGTCTCGAACTCCTGATCTCAAGTGATCCACCTGCCTCGGCCTCCCAAAGTGCTGGGATTACAGGCATGAGCCACCATGCCTGGCCAAGGCAATTCTTATAGGGAATTTTGCTGCAAAGGAGAGCAAAGAAAAAAGATGGTAATTGTTTGAGTAAGTGAGACTAAAAGAGGGATGTTTTGATTTTGTTTAAATAGGAAAAATATATCTTGTTTATATCCTGATATGAATGATCCAGTACAGAATAAAAAATTGATATAGGAGTAGGAGGGGTGAACAGCTTCCCTTCAGTAGACAAGAAAATAATGATCTAACATATACATAGAGGGATTTGTTTTACAAAGGACCCCAAAAGATTCCTTATGGTAGCGGGCAGGAAGGTGATGTATATGTACGTATGCTGGTAAGTAGGATACACGTGGTAATGAGAATCTGAAGTTTTTTCTGGTTGCTTCAGTTTTCTTTTCTTTTCTTTTTTTTTTTTCTCTTTTCCTTAGAGGCAGGGTCTCACTCTGTCCCCCAAGCTGAAGCGCAGTGGCACAACCATGGCTCACTACAGGCTCTGCCTCCCAGGGCTCAGGCAATCCTCCCACCTCAGCCTCTCAAGAGATGGGACTATAGGCATGCACTACCATGCCCAGCTTTATATATGTGTATGTGTGTGTGTGTATATATATATATA
>NW_012120487.1:5886132-5898441 GCF_000951035.1 Colobus angolensis palliatus
GGAGGCGGAGCTTGCAGTGAGTGGAGATTGCGCCACTGCACTCCAGCCTGGGCAACAGAGTGAGACTCTGTCTCAAAAAAAAAGAAAGCAAGATCTTCAGCTGATAGTGAGGAATGGGAAGGATTCGTCGGGGGTTTGAGGGCAGAGGAAAAAGTGAGAAATAGTTGTCTAGGCCAGGAGAAGTGAATGGATTTTATTGCACTCTAACCTTGGCAGTGTTCTCAAGGAACTGAAGATTGAGATTTGAGAATGAAGTTATGCTCTATTCAAGTCAGTGAGAATTTATTCACTGCCTTCCATGTAACAGGCACCATAAGTAGGTCTTGGAAATACAAAGATGAGTGACCTGTGTTGAAAAGATTCATTAGCTTTACAGAAAACCTCTAGATATGAATAGCTGAATACCTGCCTTGATGAGGTAGACTGGAACTATTTGTGAGTAACTTGCTATATCCTAGGCTGTTTGCACATGAGGATGAAAAAGAAACTTACGACATCTTTGAAGTTACTACAGACCAACAAAATAATGCTGCTCTGTGAAGAGGGCTTGTATTTATAAGGTGAATTAAGAGGACTCTTTTTTTTTTTTTCCAGCTTGTGGTTACTGGGATGAGAAACCACCCTATGAATTTGCCAGTGCAACTGGCTGCAAGCGCCTGTGTATTTAACTTAACCAAGCAGGATCTTGCTGCAGGAATGCCTGTCCGACTCCTGGCTGATGTGACCCATTTGCTGCTCAAAGCCATGGAACATTTTCCCAATCACCAGCAGGTAAGCTTATGTGAATTCCTTTTCAAATAGTCCTTGTAGTGTCTTCAACTCATCTCCTACAGTTCAGTTTAATAGACCAAGCCTTCAAATTCAAATGCCTTCGGAGGCTGTGGTATGACTGAGTGTAAGAAAACAGAGAAGTGGACACCAAAGGAGTATATTCCGTGCCTAAAAGCACCTAAATCCATATATTGGGGGACCTAGTACAAGCCATACAAAACTCATCTTCCTCCTAGATCTTGAGTTTGTGATCATTTCAGCAGATAGGCACAGAAGATCTCTTCTGGGCTAGGCACTATCAAATGCTGGGATACAGAAATGATTAAGACATGTCTTTTCCATTTCTAGCAGTATGGTAGAAGGTGTAACCTGTCTTATACTCAGGATGAATACTAAAAATGTTGCTTAAATTTTTTTTTTTTAAAGCAGAGTCTTGTTCTGTTGCCAGACCGGAGCGCAGTGACACGATCTCAGCTCACTGCAACCTCCACCTCCCGGGTTCAAGCGATTCTCCTGCCTCAGCCTCCCAAGTAGCTGGGATTACAGGCGTGTGCCACCACACCCAGCTCATTTTTGTATTTTTAGTAGAGACGAGATTTCAGCATGTTGGCCAGGATGGTCTCGATCTCTTGTCTTTGTGATCCGCCCACCTCAGCCTGCGAAAATGCTGGGATTACAGGCGTGAGCCTGCTCATCCGGCCCTGAAAATTTTTTTTTTAGATCATTTGAAATTGACCATTGAGTTGGCGAGTTAGTAAAAAAATACTCAGAGGCCCAAAACCAAGTAAAAATGGCAAATCACATTGGTGAGTGGATCATTAAAGCCGGCTTCCCTCATTGAGGGCAGTTGCCAAACTAGATGAAATTTAGGCTTTGATTTTCATGGCCTCTGGAAGCCCATCAGACAGAAGACTCCTAGTATAAAGCTATGACTTCCTCCCCAAAGATACATTCTTACTAAAAAGGAGCTATAAATAAGTCTGCCTATGGTAGAGAAACAACAAAAGAATAAGCCCAAAGAAAGTAGAAGGAAGGAATAACAAAGATGAAAGTAAAAATTAATAAAATAAAAAACATACCATTATTTTAGAGAGGATCAATAATTCCAAGAATTGATTCTTCGAACATGTTTAATAATACTGAAAACTCATTGACAAAGTTGATCGGGAAAAATGAGAAAGGATGCATATAAAATAAATAGGAAATGGGGTGGGAGAAATGGGAAGTCACTGTATTGGGTTTTGAGTTTCCTTCTAGGGTGATGAAAATGTTTGGGATGATGAAATTGTGATGGTTGCACAACTCTGTGACTATACTAGAATCCATCAAATTGTACACTTTAAATAGGTGAATTGTATGGTACATGAACTGTATCTCAATAAAGCTGTTATATATTTTTAAAAACAATGTTCACAGTAGGCCAGGCTTGGTGGCTCACGCCTGTAATCCCAGCACTTTGGGAGGCCGAAGTAGGAGGATCACTTGAGCCCAGGAGTTCAAGATCAACCTGGGCAACATAGTGAGGCCCTGTCTCTACAAATAATAAAAAAATTAGCCCGGCATGGTGGCACACATCTGTGGTCCCAACTACTCAGGAGCCTAAAGAGTACATGCCTAAAAGCATTTAAATCCATATGTGGAGGAATTGTTTGAGCCAAGCACTCAAGGCTGCAGTGAGCTGTGACTGAGCCACTGCACTCCAGTCTGTGCAACAGAGCAAGACCATGTCTCAAAACAAACAAAAAAAAGGATGTTCGAGCCGGGCATGGTGGCTCACGCCTGTAATCCCAGCACTTTGGGAGGCCGAGGCGGGCAGATCACATGAGGTCAGGAGTTTGAGACCTGCCTGACCAACATGGAGAAACCCCCGTCTCTACTAAAAATACAAAATTATCCGGGCGTGGTGGCGCACGCCTATAATCCCTGCTACTCTGGAGACTGAGACAGGAGAATTGCTTGAACCTGGGAGGAGGAGGTTGCAGTGAGCCAAGACTGCACCATTGAACTCCAGCTTGGGCAACAAGAGCGAAACTCCATCTCAAAAAAAAAAAAAGTTCACAGTAGCACTACTGTGTAACTGTGTATAATGATAACAAATTGGAAACACCAAACACCAAATGTCCATTAGCCTGTGTTTAGTCACACATCAGAATACTTAAAAGCAGTGAATGATGAATGAATTACAATTCCAGATGACAGCCTTGATCAATCTCAATTACAAGTTGGGTATTTTTAAAAATGCAGAAGAGTACATACATGTGATTCAATTTACTTGCAGTTCAGAAACTATATGGCACATTATTTAGGAATATAAATACATGTTTTGATAAAAAGCAAGGGATTGTTAAACACAAAATTTAGACTAGTAGTTCCTCTGAGGGGAAATGAGAGGGAAAAGAGAGGGCCAAATGGGGCTTGCTAATAGTACTATTGGTAATAGATTCTTTTTCTGAAACTGAGTGGTAGGTACACCTACACAGTGGTAGTATTCGCTGTATTGTTACTCCTTACACTGTTGCTACTCGAAGTGTGTTCTGCTAACCAGCTGTGTTGGCATCCCCTACAAGCTTGTTAGTAAGGCAGAATCTCAAGATCCCAGACTTACAGAATCATTTTATAAAGATCTCCGGCTGGGCGCGGTGGCTCAAGCCTGTAATCCCAGCACGTTAGGAGGCCAAGACGGGTGGATCACGAGGTCAGGAGATCGAGACCATCCTGGCTAACACGGTGAAACCCGGTCTCTATTAAAAAAATACAGAAAACTAGCCGGGCGCGGTGGCGGGCGCCTGTAGTCCCAGCTACTCGGGAGGCTGAGGCAGGAGAATGGCGTGAACCCAGGAGGCAGAGTGCAGTGAGCCGAGATCACGCCACTGCACTCCAGCCCGGGCAACAGAGCGAGACTCCGTCTCAAAAAAATAAAAAATAAAAAATAAAAAAAATAAAGAGCTCCAAGTGATTTGTGTACACATTAAAGTTTGAGAAGCACTGCCTTATGCCTACATATATTTTGTAAATTTTTTTTGTATTTCTTATTTAGTAAAAACATTTAAAAACAACTCAATTAAAAAAAAAAAAAACCCTGGGAACTCACCTATTAGTTGGAAATGCAAATACTGTAAACTATTATGTAAGTTATCTTCAGCTATTTTAACTAAGTGCTACAGAAACTTGAGAATGGTTAATTCTGCCACCTGGATTGGTGTATGGACAAAGGTACCAGGCAGGATTTCAAAGGGGAAGTGACATTGACTCACATCTTGAAAAATGAATAAGATTTCCCATGGAGAAAAGCAGAAAAACAGTGGACCTATATGTGAATGTGCAGGCATTCCAGGAAGGGCAAGTTGCGTGTGACTGGAGTGTAGGAAGGGCAGTGTAGGATGAGGCCAGTGATAACCAGATTAGGGCCAGATCTGATGAATGCCAGCATAGGAAATTTTGATTCCACATTGAATTCCTTAAAAACAAACAAAAAAAAAATTTAAAGAAAATTCCTAAATACCCGCATAGTTCAGACTGTAGCCCCCAAAATCAAAACTCTAGCTGGGCAGAAATTGAAGACTACAGCAGAAGTCTTCCTCTTTTCCATTTCTGCCTGTGGTGTTTTTCAAGTGCAGTCGGTGAAATTTATCTTCTGTTATTAATTTAGCCATTAGTTCAGTTAAGCTTAGCGCTTTGTTGAATTCAGACTGTGTGCACCTGTGCTAAGTTCTAAGCATTCGGATACAGGAACACATAATGTACCATAGTGTAGCAAGTACTGAGAGAAACAAGTGCTGTTGGGAGCCCAGGAGGGGCACTTAGGACAGTTTGAAAATTAGAGGCTGTACACTGTGGCTTGCCTTTAATCCCAGCACTTTGGGAGGCTGAAGCAAGAGGATCACTTGAGCGCCAGGAGTTTGAGCCTGCAGTGAGCTATGATTGTGCCGCTGCATTCCAGCCTGGGTGACAGAGCGAGACCCTGTCTCAAAAACAAACAAACAAAAAACATTAAGAAGTCTTCCTCAATGAGGTAATATCTCTACCCTGAGTTGAATTGTGAAGGAAAATTAAGCCTTTTCCAGCTAAAAGAACAGGAGGGATGGGCTTTCTAAGCCGAGGTAATTAGAATAGCGTTATTGCCTTTCTTACTTCTATGGATCCTGTACAAATTATTGTGTTTATTTGGGAGCAGAAAAATGGTGAAGGAGGAAAGTTATGCCACTAATCAATCTGCCAGATTATGATTCATATTTTAGGGGAGGTAAATGGATCCTCAAGCAGAGTCTGTCCTAGCACCTTGACCATCTGAGATGAATATAAAACTTCCTGAGAAACCCTCTTAATTAATTACACTTGTACCTAACCCATTCCGTATCATTCACCTGGGATTTACTACGAATTTGCCTTTTCTCTGCCATTTCTTCTATTATGTAATCTTTCTACATCTTCCATGAAGCAAATAGGGTGTTCGTTTTATATGTTTTTCTATTTCTTGACTAGCTGTATATATCCCATTAATCTGACTTTTGCCTTCTATGATTGAATTCCCTACATTAAGTCTTCTTTAGGTAAGAAATCTTCCAATTGTACACTAAAGCCTTTAAAAAATATCAAAGCCATGTGTCCAAATAAAAAAAAAAATTGGTAGTGTATATATGTACTATGACTTTTTTTTTTTTAGGCCCACACTTATTTTCTTATTTTGCTTCACAGGAATAACTTGAATCACCTTTCTATTATGATGGTGCACCTTGACTGTGTCAAGTAATTATTCATATTTTCATTTACTCTTGTTTAATTGTGCTGGTCTAAACTTTATTTAAAAGATAGAGCCAAGTCTATCAGTCACTCTTTAGAGGCCAATGTGTAGAACACTACCCTCCGTGTACTCTATGTTAGAGTCTTCCAAGCAGGCTCGTCTATATTTTTTGATGCTATGTCAACAGGTAAAACTTTCGGCCACTGTTTTTGTCATTCTCTGTACCTCAAAAAATACAGAAGACAAGGTTACTTCATAGGCCACCAGAAAGAAGGAGATTAGCTGTAATTATCCTATTTATTGCCCTATTTCTCATCTAATGGAAAAGGAAAAAAAAAAGGTACAAGTAAACTTGTATGGGTCTCCTGGAAATCAGCCTTTCAATACTAGGGGGGCAGATAAAGGTTGTAAGAAATAACTGGTGTTTCATCAGTCTTCTTTATATGTGTGTATATATATATATGCATGCTACCTTGGTTCAAAGATAACAAAGTGATATTTTATTTAGGATTTTTTTTCTTCCTTTGATTCTTTAGTTACAGAAGAATTGCCTCCTTTCACTTTGCAGTGACCGGATCCTTCAAGATGTTCCATTTAACAGGCAAGTGATAGCTCTAGAACTTAATGTGGGGCAAAACAGAATGTTAGAAATCTGTCTTGGGTCATTTCTTACCCTTTAGGATAGCTCTTTTATAAGATTAATTGAGTAGAAGAATTGTGGGTTATTTTATAGAATGCTAAATCTACTTTCTTTAATTTAGTGCTTTGACATTCATGATAGCAAATTGACGCATGTTTTCATAGTCCTTTGCTTAGGAATTTATATTGGTTATAGTTTTCAAGATATCCACATAATATTGTAAGCTATGAGCATTATTATCCCCATTCAAAAGATAAAAAACTAAGACATATATAGAGATTGTCTTGACTATGGCTTGGTGACTAATAACTGCAAGGTTAGAAAGATGCAGGTCTGGCCGGGTGCAGTGGCTCACACCTATAATCCCAACACTTTGGGAGGCCAAGGTGGGAGGATCCCCAGGTCAGGAGTTCAAGACCAGCCTGGTGAAACCCTGTCTCTACTAAAGATACAAAAAATTAGCCGGGTGTGGTGGTGCACGCCTGTAATCCCAGCTACTTGGGAGACTGAGGCAGGAGAATCACTTGAACCCGGGAGGTGGCGGTTGCAGTGACCCAAAATCACGCCATTGCACTCTAGCCTGGGCGACAGGGCAAGATTCTGTCTCAAAAAAAAAAAAAAAAAGACGTAGGTCTTCTAATTCTAGGTCCAGTGTTTTTTCTTTTTTTTTTGGTAACATATCTCTTATTATTATCATTATTTGGTATTGAATTATGGAAGAAACTTTTTAAGGAGTGGTTAAGGGAGGCCATATAACTAGACTCCATTAAATATTAAGGGGACCTTTATTTTCTAAGATGTTATTTTGGAGCTTAAAAAGTGTTTTTTTTTATTTTACTATTTTAAAACATAATTTTTCTTTTTCTTTTTTTTGAGACAGGATATCACTCTGTCACCCAGGCTGGAGTGCAGTAGTGCAATCTGAGCTCACTGCAACCTCCTCCTCCTGGGTTTAAGTGATTCTCCTACCTCAGCTAACTGAGTAGCTGGGACTACAGGCATGTGCCACCACACTGGGCTAATTTTTGTATTTTTTGGCACAGTCAAGATTTCACCATGTTGGCCAGGCAGGTCTCAAACTCCTGACCTCAAGTGATCCACCCACCTCGGTCTCCCAAAGTGCTAGGTTTACAGGTGTGAGCCACCATGCCTGGTCTTATAATTTTTTCATAATGGCATTTTGAAAAGGAAATTTATACCTCATTATTTAATGAAAAGTATGTTTCTCAAGCAGCAATTTCTTTTTTTTGAGACAGAGTTTCACTCTTGTTGCCCAGGCTGGAGTGCAATGGTGCAATCTCAGCTCACTGCAACCTCCGCCATCTGGGTTCAAGCGATTCTCCTGCTTTAGCCTCCCAAATAGCTGAGATTACAGGCATGTGCCATCATACCCAGCTAATTTTTGTATTTTTGGTAGAGATGGGGTTTCACCATGTTGTCCAGGCTGATCTCGAACTCCTGACCTCAGGTGATCCACCCACCTCAGTCTCCCAAAGTGCTGGGGTTACAGGCATAAGCCCCCACGCCTGGCCTTCAAGCAGCAGTTTTACTGTGATTTTTTTATTTGAAATAAGCAATTTGGATGAAAATATAACTACATATATCTCATGTAGATTGCTAATTTTATTTTGGAAATATTGAACCTCTGTGCTCATCATTGTAACAAAGTCTAAGGTAGGAAAGACATAGTCACTCTCCTAAAGATTATATTCTACTCCTTAATGTTTTCTTAAAGGGCTAGATAATAAATACTCTAGGCCTATGGGCTATAGAGTCTCTGTTGCAGCTATTTAACTCTGCCATTGTCCCTCAGAAGCAGCTGTAGGTAATATATAAGTAAATGGATATTGCTGTGTTCCAACAGAACTTTACAAAACAGGCAGCCAGATCTACAGGCTATATAGTTTGCCTACCTCTCATCTAGCCAATGCACTGTGCTAGAATTGACCTTCTTTGTGGTCAGAGGCTATGATTGGTTCATCACTTTGTCTCTAGTGCTTGGGTGGATATTTAATGGATTGATGGTTGAATGAATGAATGAATATTACATGAGACAGAATTTTTCATAGAAGAGGTGTTAATGAGATGCATTGGGCCCCCACACAAGGAAGGAAAGATTCTGTCTGACTGATGATCATTAAGGATTTCATGTTTGTTATGGCACTTGAGATAAAAATGGTAAAAACTAACATGTATGAAGCACTTACCACTGCCAGGCAGGCGTGCTAAAGTGTTTTATGTATGCTTATTCAGTCCTCAGAACAATCCTGTGAAATCATTGCTCTTATGATCTTCATTTTTCAGATGAGGAAATAGAGACACAGAAAGGATTAGTAACTTGCCTGAGGTAATAAGATAGTAAGTAGCAGAGTCTAGATTTAAATTCAGTCTGACTCCAGATCCTCCATTTTTTCATCCATGCTATGTTGCTTTGAAGATGAGAGCTGGTTGAATTGTTTTATGGGTGTGAGCCACCACACCCAGCCTGGAATCAGTTTTTGTTACTATTTTACAGATAAGAATATTGAAGTTCAGAGAGGTTAAGGAATTTGGTCAGAGTCCCAAAGTTAAGCCAGGTGCATGGCTCATGCGTGTAATCCCAGCACTTTGTGAGGCCAAGACAAGTGGATCACTTGAGGTCAGGAGTTCTAGAGCATCCTGGCCAACATGGTGAAACGCTGTCTCTACTGAAAATACAAAAAATTAGCCAGGTGTGGTGGCGGCTCCTAGCTACTCAGGAGGCTGAGGCAGGAGAATCGCTTGAACCCAGGAGGCAGAGGTTGCAGGGAGCCAAGATTGTGCCACTGCACCCCAGCCTGGGCAACAAGAGTGAAACTCCTTCTCAAAAACAAACAAAAAGTTAATAAGTGGTGGAGCTGATATTTGAATCCAGGCTGACTCCAAAGTGTATGATGTTCTTAACAACTTGACTACATTGCCTCACATGATAAAATAATTTATTTTATTGTTATCATTAACATTAAGTAGGACTAGAATTCAAACCCAGAACTGACTGGAGAATCTCTACACTTTAGCACTAGCCTGTGTTACCTCATACTTGTGGGCATGTGTGAAGACTAATGAACAATCCACTTTGCAGAAAGCATAGGGTAGGCAGGAAAAAAGCTTGATATGGCCCCACGCCAAAGTCCTAGAATGCTGTGAGTACGGGAGTGACATCATACTTAAGTCCTCAGACAGGTTTATTTGTTTCCTTCCTTCCTTCCTTCCTTCCTTCCTTCCTTCCTTCCTCCCTCCCTCCCTCCCTTTCTTTTTTCTTTTTTTTTTTTTTTGAGATGGACTCTTGCTCTGTCACCCAGGCTGGAGTGCAGTGGTGTGATCTCAGCTCACTGCAACCTCTGCCTCCCGGGTTCAAGTGATTCTCCTGCCTTAGCCTCCCGAGTAGCTGAGACTACAGGCATGTACCACCACCCCCAGCTAATTTTTTGTGTTTTTGTTAGAGACAGGGTTTCACCATGTTTGCCAGGATGGTCTCTATCTCTTGACCTTGTGATCCACCCGCCTCAGCCTCCCAAAGTGCTGGGATTACAGATGTGAGCCATCACGCCTGGCCAGAGTTTTATTTATTTCTAATGTGCAGACACATATCGATTGGAAACTAGTGGAGACAGGGAAGCCAATTAGGAATATATTGTAGAAGAATACAAGTAATGGGCCTAATCAGAAATGGCCTTGGAAACAGAAAGAAGGTAATAGTAATTTTAAGGGAAGTTGTAGAGTAGTAATCTACCTGAAAATAATCATTCAGTCAACATATATTAAACACTATTTATGTTTCGATCACTGTATTGAGTCTGTGGCATAAAGGGCTAAATAGAATATATAGTCCCCACCCTCAAGGAGTGCACAGGCCAAATAGGGATTCAAGTGAGTCTGCAGATGACTGTGGATCTCTGACAGCTATACCTAAAGTACTAAGGAGCTAAGAAGGCAGTGATAAACGTGTCAAAGAAACCACCTCAAAGGCAGTGATATTTGATCTGAGTCTTAAGGATGAAACTATGGGTAAGATAATCAGATGTATTCCTTGATCTCATCTTGATTTTTCTCCTTGTATCCCACATTGAGTTCTTTGGCAAATCCAGCTCTATCTTCAAAATGTATCTAGAATTCAACCATTTCTCTTCACTTCTATTTCTACCACTTGGAGTAGACTAAAAGTGATTTCTCTCCTGAATTAGTGCTCAGAACTACTCTCCTGCTTCTGTCCTTGCCCTCCTGGAGTTTATTCTAAAGACAGCTGATAGAGTAGTCCTGCTCATGTCATATTCCTACTCAGAAGCCTTCTATGACTTCCCCTCTCATTCAGAGTAGAAGCCAGTTCCTTAATGATATGGTTTGACTCTGTGATCCCACCCAAATCTCATGTTGAATTGTAATACCCAGTGCTGGAGGTGGGGCCTGGTGGGAGGTGATTGGATCATGAGGGTGTTTTCTAATGGTTTAGCACCATCTCCTAGTGCTATCTTGTGATAGAGTTCTCATGAGATCTGGTCGTTTAAAAGTGTGTAGCAACTCTGGCTTTGCCCTTCCATCTCTTTCACCCATGTGGGATGTGCCAGTCTCGCCTTCCACCATGATTGCAAGTTTCCTGAGGCCTTCCCAGCTGTGCTTCCTTACAGCCTGTGGAACCATAAGCCAATTAAACTTCTTCTCTTTATAAATTACCCAGTCTCAGGTAGTTACTTATAGCAATGCAAGAAT
Organism: Colobus angolensis palliatus; assembly: GCF_000951035.1. Taxonomy (NCBI): domain Eukaryota; kingdom Metazoa; phylum Chordata; class Mammalia; order Primates; family Cercopithecidae; genus Colobus; species Colobus angolensis. The sequence continues at coordinate 5,897,010 of NW_012120487.1, forward strand.
GGACTGATACACTAGACTCTATGTGATGTGGTGCCTCTATTTCCTCTGACTTTCTTTCTCAGAACTCTTCCCTTGTTCTCTCTGCTTTGGCCTCACTGACCTCCATGCTATTTGTTGACATTTCTGTGCCCATACCCACTTCAGGGCTGTTGTATTTCCCCTCCCCTCTGCCTGGAATGCTTGTCCCCTAAATACCCATATGGTTATCTCTCTTACTTCCTCAAAAGCTTCAATGAGGCCTTCCATAGCCACCCTACATAAAATTTCAACATTTCATATCCTCTTTTCCTGCTTTATTTTTTTTTCCATAGCATATGGTCAGTACCTAACCATACTATATATTTTATTTATTTATCCGATTTATTACCTGTCTTCCTCACTAGAGTGTAAGCTCTATGAAAGTAGGGACATTTTTCTGTTTTGTTCACTATTCTATCCCCAGCACTAAGAACAATATCTGGCACAAAGCAAGAGTTTAATATATGTTTGTGAATGAATGAATGAATGTTTCTGTTGTGCTAGGTGCTATGAGGAACCCAGAAAATATTTAAATTACAACTAAAATATGGAAATCACTATAATTTAGAAATACAGAATAGAAGTATGTTATAATTCTAGAAGATGAAATGCCAGATAGTTGGAATCATATTTTCCAAACCCTTCTTTCTTTACAAAATGTTGTCAGAATTAATAATATGGCATCATCTCTAAAACACTGAGTGTAATTGTTACTCTCTACCAGTTAAGAGGAATTTTCCCTTGCCTTTTCAGGTATTTAAGTTGTAGCATCAGTTCTTAGCTGGAACTCTGAAACTGTGCCTTGGCCTCCATCATTAATTCATGAAACCCTTTGTGTGTTTTCAGGTTTGAAGCAGCCAAGCTTGTCATGCAGTGGCTCTGCAACCATGAGGATCAAAACATGCAAAGGATGGCAGTTGCTATCATTTCCATCCTGGCTGCCAAGGTATCTGAACTCTTGATGAATAATTTTCTGTAGGCAACTGTTTCTCACTACATTTACTGTTTCCCGCCAAAATCTGTGTGCCAGAAAGATCAGTAAATCTCTCTGCCAACCTGCTTATTCAAGCTACATTCGATATTGCAGAATTTGGCTGGGCACAGTGATTCACGCCTGTAATCCCAGCACTTTGGGAGGCTAAGGCAGGCCTCCCAAAAACAGCTATATGGCAGAATTCCAAGTTGATCAGAGATTTTAGTCTGACCTTTGGAGTTAGGTACAGTGAATGATACTAAACTCACATTAGTGAGTTCTTGGACATTGAATTTGTTTTTTACTTGCTTGCAGCTTTCTACAGAACAAACTGCACAGCTTGGTACTGAGCTCTTCATTGTCAGGGTAAGTCTATAATCTCCTCCACACAGGCTACAGATATTCATGTTTATTGTTTTCAGGCAGTATTATATATTTTCT
>NW_012120487.1:5898656-5907647 GCF_000951035.1 Colobus angolensis palliatus
TGTATTTTTAGTAGAGACGGGGTTTCACTGTGTTAGCCAGGATGGTCTCGATCTCCTGACTTCGTGATCCACCCGCCTCAGTCTCCCAAAGTGCTGGGATTACAGACGTGAGCCATTGCGCCCAGCCGACATTTTATATTTTAATAAAAACTTTCTGTGACCAGGCATGTGGTGACTCATACCTGTAATCCCAGCAGTTTGGTAGGCCAAGGCAGGAGGGCATCACTTGAGGCCAGGAGTTCAAGAACAGTCTGGGCAATAGAATGGGACCCCTTCTCTACCAAAAAAAAAAAAAAAGTTGGACATTGTGGCACATGCCTGTGGTTCCAGCTACTCAAGAGGCTGAGGTGGGAGGATCACTTGAGCCCAAGAGGTCAAGGCTGCAGTGAGCCGTGATCGCACTGCACTCCAGCCTGGGTGACAGAGCAAGACCCTGTCTCCAGAAGAAAACAAAACACCTATCTAATTGTAAAACTCTGTGATTTTTGTTATTTATATAGAAAATGTAGAGACTCTATTACACGCATAAGGTCGTGCTTTATGCTTTGCGGAAGCAGATAATTTAAATATGTGATATACGATTTTGCTTGCTTATAATCAGTTGAGGAAATAAGACTTTAAAAAGCTTTAAAGGGAGTAGATATAAACAATGTCTTAGGGAAGACTTAGAGGCAAAAAGTATATTTAAACATGCCTGTTAAAATCCTGGCATGAGGTGTTTGAATAGTAATACTACATAGAAAAGTCAAATAAGAGACTCCCTTTTTCCATGACTTGTAAATTATGTATATAATGAGAAAGTAAACCATTCATTTGATAAATAGTATAGAGTACCCATGATATCAAATGAATGATACTTCCTGCCTTACAAGATGTTAGGGAATTCACACTGAATTATAATTATGTAATTGGAATTCACACTGAATTATATCTATAAATTCTACCCATAACAAACAGTACAATAGAAAAAAAAACAGCTATGTAGATACGGTTGTAACAAAATCTAAAAAGTATAATAATAGAGATAAGAATGAAAAAAATAGGCCGGGCACAGTGGCTCACACCTGTAATCCCAGCACTTTCGGAGGCCGAGGCAGGTGGATCACAAGGTCAGGAGATCGAGACCATCCTGGCTAACGCTGTGAAACCCTGTCTCTACTAAAAATACAAAAAATTAGCCGGGGCATGGCGGCGGGCATCTGTAGTCCCAGCTACTCGGGAGGCCGAGGCAGGAGAATGGCGTGAACCCGGGAGGCGGAGCTTGCAGTGAGCCGAGATAGTGCCACTGCACTCCAGCCTGGGCAACACAGTGAGACTCCGTCTCAAAAAAAAAAAAAAGAATGAAAAAAATAGCTGGGTGTGGTGGCTCACGCCTGTAATTTGGGAGGCTGAGGTGGACGGATCACAAGGTTAGGAGTTCGAGACCAGCCTGACCAACATGGTGAAACCCCATCTCTGCTTAAAAATACAAAAATTAGCCGGGCATGGTGGTACACACCTATAATCCCAGCCACTCAGGAGACTAAGGCAGGAGAATCACTTGAACCCGGGAGGTGGAGGTTGCAGTGAGTTGAGACTGGGCCACTGCACTCCAGCCTGGGCAAGAGTGAGACTCCCTCTCAAAAAAAAAAAAAAAAAAAAGAATGAGCAAAATAATGTTATAAAGAAAGAGAAGGCTATTCGGGAATAATGGAAAGAGTAGGAATTCTGGAGTTGACATATCTGGATTTATTCTCAATTCTGTCTCTTACTAGCCATGTATTTTGGGCAAATCACAGTTTTCTTTGGGGTGATAAAAAATACTTAATACACTTATTACGAAAGTTAAATGAGAAGAAAAGCTCATGCTTGTAATCCCAGCACTTTGGGAGGCTAAGGTGGGAGGATCACCTAAAGCCAGGAATTTGAGACCAGCATGGTCAACATAGCAAGATTCTGGCTCTAACCAAAAAAAAAAAGAAAAGAAAAATTAGCCAGGCATGGTGGCATGCACCTGTAGTCTCAGCTACTCAGGAGGTTGAAGCAAGAGGATCGCTTGAGCTTGGGAGTTCGAGTCTGCAGTGAACTATAATTGTGTCACTGTACTCCAGCCTGAGTGATAGAGTGGGATCCCATGTCAAAAAAGAAAGAAAAAAAAAGAAAAATGGTTAATTAAAGTAGTATATGCTAAGTACCTAACACTAAATATAATATACATTAGATAAGTAGAAAAAGATGCTCATGTTGTTTATTTTACTATTTTCAGGGGTGACAGTTTTAAAAAATGGCCTCTTATTGCTATATATGTCTCTCAGTAATTTTGGTATCTTCAAAGATTTTAAAGGAAATGTACCCATGCTTTTGGAGGAAATCAAGCTTAAAGAAGGAAATAGTAGACCAGGCACGATGGCTCATACCTGTAATCCTATCACTTTGGGAGGCTGAGGTGGGTGGATTACCAGAGATCAGGAGTTCGAGACCAGCGTGGCCAACATGGTGAAACCCCATCTCTACTAAAAATACAAAAAGTAGCCAGTGTGGTGGCATGTGCCTATAATCCCAGCTACTTGGGAGGCTGAGGCAGGAGAATCACTTGAACCCAGGGGGCGGAGGTTGCAGTGAGCTGAGATTGCGCCACTTCGCTCCAGCCTGGGCAAAAGAGCAAGACTCTGTCCCAAAACAAACAAACAAAAAAGGAATTAGTAGTAATAGTGATGATTATTATAACTAGATTTTTCTCCCCTGCTCTTAATTACCACCTGCAATCTATAGATGAGGAAACAAAGAATTAAACTGGTAAATGAGGTTGTGCAGTTAGTCAGATGCAGAGATTTAAGCTCAGGTAGATTTCTTGTAGTGCCACACTCTTAGCTACTATGCTGTTAACTTACCTAACTGTACCTACGTGTTTGTGTTTCTTCAGATTTTTTTCCTGAATTGTGTATAGCCTCTAGTATTATGGTCATTAATGTTTTCTTATATCTGTTTTAGCAGAGCTTCCTTTTTTACCTCCAAAAGTATAATCTAAAAATTGAATTACGGATGTAGTTTTAAAACCACTTACTTTTCAAACAAATTTTTTAGGGTAAAGCTGTGATAGAACTAATTTACACTTGGAATTTCAAAGCTATTATCTTGTTTTTTGAAAGGGAGGAAGGGGAAAAGGAAATGAAAAGGGAAGGGGAAAGGGGGAAAAATAAAAAGCAAGACAGGCACTGCAGCATCTGCTGTCAGGGAAGGCTGAGGAGGGAGGGGCTGTTATCTTATTTATAGTCGATATAGACTTTAATTCTCTTGTCATTGTATGTAGTTTTTCCTTTCGTTTGTTTCTTAAGGAAAACTTAGAGTTGAATAGGTCTTTCTATTCTTACTTTCTCTGACTAAATTGACTATGAACAAATTAGTTAATATTTCTTAGACTCAAGTTTCCTAAAAAATGGGAATAACAGTACTACAATATAGAATATAATTTGCTAATCCTTCATAAGTGTTAGCTTCATTTGCCCTTCTCTTCCTTTGCCTTTTTAATTCTAGAATCTAAAATAAGTATATGCTGTGACTGAATAAGTAACATAGTTGACCCAAGTTTTAATCATTTTGCCTGTAAGTGTTATTTATGGGTGATTACATTGTAGGTATGACCAGAATAATGTAGAAGTATTTATGAAAATCTTATACTTGGCCAGGCGCGGTGGCTCAAGCCTGTAATCCCAGCACTTTGGGAGGCCGAGGCGGGTGGATCACGAGGTCAGGAGTTTGAGACCACCCTGGCTAACATGGTGAAACCCCGTCTCTACTAAAAAAAATACAAAAAACTAGCCGGGCGAGGTGGCAGCGCCTGTAGTCCCAGCTACTCGGGAGGCTGAGGCAGGAGAATGGCGTGAACCCAGGAGGCAGAGCTTGCAATGAGCTGAGATCTGGCCACTGTACTCCAGCCTGGGTGACAGAGCGAGACTCCGTCTCAAAAAAAGAAAAGAAAATCTTATACTTTTTTTTTGAAGAAAAGTTCAGTCCAAGGGGCTGTTTGTTATAAGTACCTTTACAGGAAATGCTTTAAGCCATGAAGCTAATCCTCATGGACTTGTGGTTATAAATAGTCCAAAAATGAAAACTTAATTCTGTTTTTTTTTTTTTTTCCAGCAACTTCTTCAAATAGTGAAGCAGAAAACCAATCAAAATTCAGTGGACACTACGTTGAAATTTACTTTGAGCGCACTTTGGAACCTCACAGATGAATCCCCAACCACCTGTAGACACTTTATTGAAAACCAAGGGTTAGAGCTCTTCATGAGGGTTCTAGAGGTTAGGATGGGAATTTAGCTTATAGTTTTGATATTTATTAATTTATTTACTTTAGCATTTATTTTATATTTGGTTCTTTAGGTAATTATAAGTTTCTCTTTCTTTTTACAGTCTTTCCCAACTGAGTCATCCATTCAGCAGAAAGTTCTAGGACTTTTGGTAAGATATAAGCACTTCTTGCTAAGTTCCAAGCTGTATTTATTTTCTGTCTGAAGTAACACATTGAAAGTTGCAGCTCTGCAGTGGCAGTATCATAGCCAGTGAGGTCTATCCAAGGCACAGTCATTGCTAACTGAGAACTATTCCCAATACCTCGCCATGATGACTTGAAATATGGTCTACAATGGCAATTTCTTTCTTTCTTTTTTTTTTTGAGACAGGGTCTCACTTTGTTGCCCAAGCTGGAGTGCAGTGGTGTGATCACAGCACACTGCAGCCTCGACCTGCTGAGCTCAAGCAGTTCCCCCAACTCAGTCTCCCTAGTAGGTGGGACCATAGGCGTGTGCCACAATGCCCAGCTAATTTTTGTAGTTTTTGTAGAGGTGGGGTTTTGCCATGTGCCCAGGCTGGTCTCAAACTCCTGAGCTCAACCAGTCCTCCTCCTACCTTGGCCTCCCATAGTGCTGGGCATGTAGGCATGAGCTGCCTGGTCAGCAGTGGCAATTTTTGACAATTTCTAGGTGAATAAACAAAAAAAGAAAGAGAGAAAGTAAGTTGCTGCTATGATACTTGTAAACAATGACATTGGAAAATAAATATTACTAAATTTTAAAAGACTATAAAAATATATCATGAGGTCAGGAGATCAAGACCATCCTGGCTAACACGGTGAAACCCCGTCTCTACTAAAAATACATCTCTAATAAAAAAATTAGCGGGACGTGGTGGCACGCACCTGTAGTCTCAGCTACTCCGGAGGCTGAGGCAGTAGAATTGCTTGAACCCAGGAGATAGAGCTTGCAGTGAGCTGAGATCACACCACTGCACTCCAGCCTGGGCAACAGAGCAAGACTCTGTCTCAAAAAAAATCCCCCACAAATTTGAGAGGCCTAGGTAGGCAGATCACCTGAGGTCAGGAGTTTGTGAACAGCCCAGCCAACATGGTGAAACCCCGTCTCTACTAAAAACACAAAAATTAGCCGGGCGTGGTGGCAGGTGCCTGTAATCCCAGCTACTTGGGAGGCTGAGGCAGGAGAACTGCTTCAATCTGGGAGGCGGAGGTTGCAGTGAGCCAAGACCGCAGTATTACACTCCAGTCTGGGCAATAAGAGCGAAATTCCATCTCAAAAAAAAAAAAAAAAAACCACAACTTTTATATGTATATATACATATACACACACACACACAGATTTTTGCCACAGTAAAAGGAAAAATACGTATATGCTGCTTTATGTTTTTTGGTATTGTACAAAGTTTCACACTGAGCATGTTTTACTTTTTTTAATTTATTTTTGCGACAGAGTCTGTCACTCTGTTGTCCATGTGGAGTGCAGTGGCACAATCATGGCTCACTGCAGCCTCGACCTGCCAGGCTCAAGCGGTTTTCTCACCTTAGCCTCCAGATGCCCAGCTTATTTATTTATTTATTTTTGTAGATTTGCGGTCTTGCCATGTTGCCCAGGCTGGTCTCAAATTCCTGGGCTCAAGCAGTCTTCCTGTCTCGGCCTCCCAAAGTGCTGGGATTACAGGCATGAGCCACCACACTTGGCCTCGTGTTTCACTTTTATAATTTAGAAAAACAGATCTCATTAAAAAATGTTATCAGGCTGGACACAGTGACTCATGCCTGTAATCCCAACACTTTGGAAGGATGAAGTAAGAGAATTGCTTGAGCATAGGAGTTTGAGACCAGCCTGGGCAACGAAGCACAACCCGATCTCTACAAAAAATAAAATAAGAAAATTAGCTGAACATGGTGACATGCACCTGTAGTCCCAGCTAGTGGGGAAGCTCAAGCAGGAGGATCGCTTGAGCCTACGAGTTTGAGGGCTGCAGTGAGCTATGCTCATCCCACTGCACACCAGCTTGGGTGGTAGAGTGAGACCCGATCTCTTAAAAATAAAAGTCATTAACCTACAAGTGTTCTTAGATTCTGTGTTTGATAATTAATGATTACTACTTAAAGACTGCTTACGAAGGCCAGGCACGGTGGCTCATGCCTGTAATCCCAGCACTTTGGGAGGGTGAGGCAGGCGGATCACCTGAGGTCAGGAGTTTGAGACCAGCCTGCCCAACATAGTGAACCCCATGTCTATTAAAAATACAAAAGTTAGCCAGATGTGCTGGTGCACACCTATAATCCCAGCTACTCAGGAGGCTGAGGCACGAGAATCACTTGAACCTGGGAGGTGGAGGTTGCTGTGAGCCGAGATTGTACCATTGCACTCCAGTCTGGGCAACAGAGCAAGACTGTCTCAAAAAAAAAAAAAAAAAAACCTGCTCGCAGATCACATATTTCTTAATATGTTGCATATAGATTAAAGTAAGCCCTCTAGGAGTTTGAGACAAAGATAAAAGATCAAATGTTTTGTCAGCTTAAATTGCTGCAACAGGCAAAGTGCCTATGTGGCAAAAGCCATTTTATTTTATTTTTTATTTTTGAAAAGAATACTGGTCGGGTGCAGTGGCTCACACCTATAATCCCAGCACTTTGGGAGGCTGAGGCGGTGGATCACCTGAGGTCGGGAGTTCAAGACCAGTGTTGTGACCAAATGAAGAAATCTTGTTGCTGCTAGAAATACAAAAGTAGCCGGGTATAGAGGCGCATGTCTGTAATCCCAGCTGTTCGAGAGGCTAAGGCAGGAGAATCACTTGAACCCAGAAGGTGGAGGTTGCTGTGAGGCAAGATCGCGCCATTGCATTCCAGCCTGGGCAACAAGAGTGAAACTCTGTCTCAAAAAAAAAAAAAAAAATGGGAGCACTTCGCAAAATTGCATGTATCCCTGCACAAGGGCCATGCTAATCTTCACTGTACCGTTCCAATTTTAGTATGTATGCTGCCAAGCGAGCACACAAAAGCAGACCTCTGCTCTCAAGGAATTAGATTATGGAAGGCATAGATTAGTGAGTTAAAAAATGTAAATTGGAGCTTGTTTTCCACATGCAAGCAGTGAGGAGATGGATTTTTAGGAAAGCTGAGGACTGCCATTTAAGGAGGACCTATCTGTTCGTTATAGCCTTCATTATATAAGGTAGAAAATGGAAAACAACCTAAATGTCCAGCAATAGAGGAATTATTAAATAAATAACAGCATTTAATTGTTTTATTCAGGGTTAATATGATTATTTGATAGAGAAGTTGGCTCAGGTCACCTGAAATGGAAAGGTGAAATTTATTTTAAGTATTTGTGGGTCGGGTGTAGTGGCTCACACCTGTAATCGCAGCACTTAGGGAGGCTGAGGTGGGTGGATCACATGTGGTCAGGAGTTCAAGACCAGCCTAGCCAACATGGTGAAACCCTGTTTCCAGTGAAAATACAAAAATTAGCCAGGTGTGGTGGCACATGCCTGTCCCAGCTACTCGGAAAGCTGAAGCAGGAGAATTGCTTGAACCTAGGAGGCAGAGGCTGCAGTGCGCTGAGATTGCGCCACTGCACTCCAAGCCTGGGCAACAGAGCAAGACTCTGTCTCAAAAAAAACTGAAACAACAACAACAACAACAAAAGATTCCATCTCAAAAAAAAAACAAAAATACCTGTGCTATTTTTAAATTTCAAAAGGAATACATGTTTGTTATAACTAGTGAAACAGTGCAAAAATGTATTTAACATCCTTAAGGCTCTGTCTCCAACCTTTCATCATTTTTATCTCTATGAAATTATTAATATTAATATAACTTTATATGTTTCCTTCCATATTTTTCTCTATTACCTTGTGATTAAATTGTTTCAATAATTTAATTTGAGATGTTTATTCTAATTCTTTATGGTGAGAGAATATGCTTTGTTTGGTTTGAGTCCTTCTGAATTTATTGAGACTTGCGTATGGCCAAGGATATGGTCTTATTTGGTAAATATTCCATGTACACTTGAGAGGAATGTGTTATGGTCTTATTATTGGGTATAGTGTTCTGTAAATGACAGGTCACTGTTAATTAGCTTAATTAGATAGTACAGTGTAACAGTTGACACTGTACAACTCTACCACATCCTTACTAATTTTCTGCCTACCCATTCTATCAATTATTGACAAAGGAGTTTTGAAATCTCTGACTATAATTGTAGATGTATGTTTCTCCTTACAGTTCTATCAGCTTTTTCTTCATGTATTTTGAAACTCTATTATTAGATGTATAAACATTTAGAATTATGTTCTCCTGATTAATGGACTCCTTTAATATTACCAAATGACTTTCTTTACCTCTGGTAATATCCTCTACTTTGAAGTCTGCTTTGGTACTCATACAGCCATCTGTACTTTCTTTTGTCTAGTGTTAGCATAATATTTCTTGTTTTATCCTTTTACTTTTACTCTGTATTTGTCTTTATATTTAAAATGTATTTCTTATAGATAGCATATACCTTGCATACTGCTTTTTTACCTAGTTTGAAAATAGCTGTTTTTTGTTCGGGGTATTTGGATCATTTACATGTCCTGTGATTTTTAAATTTTTTTTAAATAGTAAAAAATAATAGGCCGGGCGCGGTGGCTCAAGCCTGTAATCCCAGCACTTTGGGAGGCCGAGACGGGCAGATCACGAGGTCAGGAGAT
>NW_012120487.1:5908579-5914155 GCF_000951035.1 Colobus angolensis palliatus
TGTTTTTGTAGTGAGAGCATTTAAAATTTATTCTTGGCTGGGTGCAGTGGCTCACACCTATAATCCCTAAATTAATAATAATGTACACTTCAGAATTGCTAAGAATAAATTTTTTTTTTTGAGACAAGGTGTCACTCTGTCACCCAGGCTGGGGTGTAGTGGCATGATCTCAGCTCACTGCAGCCTCGACCTCCTGGGCTAAAGCAATTCCCTCACCTCAACTTCTTGAGTAGTTGGAACTATAGGCACACACCACCATGCCCAGCTAATGTTTAAATTTTTATAGAGATGGGATTTTGCCATATTGCCCAGGCTGGTCTTGAACTCCTGAATTCAAGTGATCCACCCACCTTGGCCTCCCAAAGTACTGGGATCATAGGTGTGCACCACTACGTCCAGCCTGGTGTCATTTTTCTTCAGCCTAAAAGACATCCTTTAACGTTTCTTACAGTGTGGATCTGCTGATGATGAATTCTTCAGCTTTTGTCTGACTGAAAACATCTTTACTTAACCTTTATTTTTGAAAGATACTTTTACCAGGTATATAATTCTGGAATGACATTACTTTAAAGATACTGATTAGCTTCTTTCTGACTTGCTTCTTTCTAATAAAAAAATCTGATGTCATCATTATCTTTGTACTTATATATGTACATGTTCTTTTCCTCTGGCTACTTTTAAGATTTAAGATTAGAGCCGGGCGCGGTTGCTGACGCCTGTAATCCCAGCACTTTGGGAGGCCGAGACGGGCGGATCACGAGGTCAGGAGATCGAGACCATCCTGGCTAACACGGTGAAACCCCGTCTCTACTAAAAAATACAAAAAAAAAAAAAAAAAAAAACTAGCCGGGCGAGGTGGCGGGCGCCTGTAGTCCCAGCTACTCGGGAGGCTGAGGCAGGAGAATGGCGTAAACCCGGGAGGCGGAGCTTACAGTGAGCTGAGATCCGGCCACTGCACCCCAGTCTGGGAGACAGAGCGAGACTCTGTCTCAAAAAAAAAAAAAAAAAAGATTTAAGATTAGTTGGCTGGAAGCGGTGGCTCACGCATGTAATCCTAGCACTTTGGGAGGCCAAGGCGGGTGGATCACCTAAGGTCAGGAGTTCGAGACCAGCCTGGCCAATATGGCAAAACCCCATCCCTACTAAAAATAACAGAAATTAGCTGGGCATGGTGGCAGATGCCTGTAATCCCAGCTACTCAGGAGGCTGAGACAGGAGAATTCCTTGAACCCAGGAAGCAGAGGTTGCAGTGAGCTGAGATTGTGCCATTGCATTCTAGCCTGGGCAACAAGAGCGAAACTCCGTCTCAAAAGAAGAAAAAAATGATTTAAGATTAGTAACAATTTTGAATATTTGATTATACATGTCTTGATGCAATTAACTTCATGTTTCCTATATTTGGGATTTATTGAGCTTCTCAGATATATAGGTCTATAGTTTTCATCAAGTTTGGAAAGTTTTTAGCCGTTATTTCTTCAAAATATTTTTTTGTACAGATTGGATCTTGCTGTATTGTCCAGGCTGGTCTCAAACTCCTGGCCTCAAGCAGTTCTCTTACCTTACCCTCCCAAAGTGCTGGGCTTATAGGAGTAAGCCACTGTGACCTGCCCATTTCCCTAAAAAAAATTTTGCAGCCCTTCTCCCCACATTGGAGTCCTTTGGAGACTCTAATTTGCACATATTAAGCTGCTTGACATTGTCCCACAGCTTACTGATGCTCTTTAATGTTTTTGTTCTTTTGTATTCTGTGTGTTTCAGTTTGGATAGTTTCCCTTGCTATGCCTTCAGTTCAATAATTTTTTTCATCTGCAATATCTAATCTGCTATAATGCCATCTAGTATATTTTTTCATCTTAGACATTGTCATTTTCATCTCTACAAGTTCAATTTAGGTGTTTTTTGTATCTTCCATGTTCCTACTTTTTGAATATATGAAATAAATTTTTAATAACTCTTTATCCTAATTGACTAGTTTTACTTAGTATCTATGTCAGTTCAGGGTCAATTTTGAGTGATTCTTCTCCTCATTATGAGTTGTGTTTTCCTGAAACTTGGCATACTTAGGTTTTAATTTACTTTTTAAAAAAATTATTATTTTTTAAATTGTGGTAAACAACGTAAAATTTACCGTCTTAACCATTTTTAAGTGTATTGTTCAGTAGTAATAAATACGTTCAAAATGTTGTAGAACCATCACTACCACTTATCTCTGTAACTGTTTTCATCTTGTAAAACTGAAAGTCTGTAACCATTAAACAATACTATTCCACTCCCCCACTCTCTGCAGCCCCTCATAACCACCATTCTGTTTTCTGTCTCTATGAGTTTAACTCCTTAATTACTTCATGTAAGTGGAATCATACAGTATTTGTCTTGTAACTAGCTTACTTCACTTACAATATTGTCCTCATGGTTCATCCCTGTTGTAGTGTATGTCAGAATTTCATTGTATATATAGGCCGGGTGCAGTGGCTCACGCCTGTAATCCCAGCACTTTGGGAGGCCGAGGTAGGCAGATCATGAGGTCAGGAGATCGAGACCGTCCTGGCTAACACAGTGAAACCCCATGTCTACTAAAAATACAAAAAATTAGCCAGGTGTGGTGGCGGGCGCCTGTGGTCCCAGCTACTCGGGAGTCTGAGGCAGGAGAATGGTGTGAACCCAGGAGGTGGAGCTTGCAGTGAGCCAAGATTGTGCCACTGCACTCCAGCCTGGGTGAGAGCGAGACTCTGTCTCAAAAAAAAAAAAATTCATTGTATGTATAGACCACATTTTCCTTATCCATCCATTTGTTGGACACTTGGGTTGCTTCCATGGTTTTGCTATTGTGAATAATGCTTCTATGAAGATGAGTGCCCAGATATCTCACGACAATCTCTACCTCCCGGGTTCAAGCAATTCTTCTGCCTCAACCTTCCTGAGTAGCTGGGATTTCGTATTTTTAGTAGGACGGGGTTTCTCCCTGTTGGTCAGGCTGGTCTCGAACTCCCGTCAGGTGATTCACCCGCCTCAGCCTCCCAAAGTGCTGGGATTACAGGTGTGAGTCACCGTGCTCACAAATATCTCTTTAAGACTCTACTTTGAATTTTGTGGGGTGTAGTTCCAGAAATAGAATTACTGTATCATGTGATAATTCTATTTTTAAATTTTGAAGAACTACCATACTGTTTTCCACAGCAGCTGTACCGTTTTACATTCCCACCAATAGTGTCCAAGGATTCCAATTTCTCCACACTCTCACCGCTTGTTATTTTCTGTTTTTTGTTTTTTTTTTAATAGTAGCCATTCTAATGGGTGTGAGATAGTATTTTGTAGTTTTTATTTGCATTTCTCTAATGATAAGTGGTGTTGAGTATATTTGTATGGGTTTATAGGCCATTTGTATATCTTCTTCGGAGAAATATCTATTCAATTTCTTTGTCCATTTTTAAATTGGGTTGTTTGTTTTCTGTTGTTGTATTTTAGGAGTTCTCTATATATTCTGGATATTAATCCCTTACCAGATATATGACTTGCAAATATTTTCTCCCATCCTGCTTGGTAGTTTTTGATTGAATGCTAGACATTGTGAATTTTACCTTCTTGGTTGCTGAATATTTTTGTTTTTCTATGAATGTTCTTGAACTTTGTTCTGGGATGCAGTTACCTTACTTTTAAACATTTTGATCACTGTGGGTCTTGCTTTTTATGATTTATTAGGAGGTTCCAGAGCAGTGGTCAGACTAGGGCTAATTATTCTCTACTACTGAAACAAGACATTCCTGAGAACTCTACCCAGTGCCTTGTGAATGAAAGGTTTTTCTATGCTGGGTGATGAGAACAAGCAGCCCTCTGTGAGCACTACGCACTTTTCTCTGACTCTTTAGATGGTTCTTTTCCTGCCCTCAGGTAGCTTCCTTGTGTTCATTTTGTTATCATTACTCTGCTGAATGGAGTGGGACTCTGCAGATCGCTGGACTCGCTTTATTTGCAAGTTCTCTTCTCCCTGGTGTTCTGTCCTGTGAGTTACCTTCATTTCTGTGGACTGTTCACCTCATCTCCTACTCTGTTCAGTCTACTGAGCTCTCTTTCAGGTCTGTATCCCTGTGCTACAGCCTGGAAACTTTTTCAAGGCAGTAGCTCACTTTGTTTTCCATCTAGTAAAGGGCACTAAGAGTCAGTGTCCTTTATTGCTTGTGGCCAGTATCTTGAGAATTGTTTTTTCATGTTTATTTGGATTTTTCAGTTGTTTCAGGCAGATGTTTAAATCTGACTGTTTTTACTCCACCATGGCCAGAAGCAGGAGTGCTCATCAATCTTCAATTTAAAAACGAGAAATTGGCTGGGCACAGTGGCTCACGCCTGTAATCCCAACACTTTGGGAGGCCAAGGCGGGCAGATCACCTGAGGTCAGGAGTTCGAGACCAGCCTGGCCAACATGGCGAAACCCCATCTCTACTAAAAATATAAAAATTAGCCGGTCATGGTGGTGGCTGCCTGTAATCCCAGCTACTCGGAGGCTGAGGCTGGAGAATCACTTGAATCCAGGAGGTGGAGGTTGCAGTGAGCCAAGATCCTGCCATTGTACTCCAGCCTGAGCGACAGAGCAAGGCTCCATCTCAAAAAAAAAAAGAAAAAGAGAAATTTATGTTTCATATTTACTCACATTTCTCATTCTATTCTTTTTTTACATTTATTATCCTATAGGTGTGCTGGCAATGACTTTTCACTCTGGTGTTGTTTACCTAACAAAGTTTTTTATTTTGCTTTGATATTTTGAATGATAAATTTTCGGTTGGCTATTGAAGTCTAAGTGGACACCTTTTTTCTGTTGAATCTTTAGATTTATAATTTTTATCACATTTTGCAAAAATTTGGCCATTATTTCTTCAAATATGTTTTTTCATACCCTCTCTACTCTCTGCTTCTTCTGTGACTTCAGTTATAAGCATGTTGGACTTAACATTAGCCTACAGGTTCCAAAACTCCTCTATTGGCTTTTTTCCCCAGTTTGATTTTTTCTTCTGTACTTTGATTTGGATGGTTTCTATTTCTTTTTGTGTGTGTGAATAGAGACAGGGTCTCCCTATGTTGCCCAGGTTGGTTTTGAACTCCTGGCCTGAAGTGATCCTCCCACCTCAACCTCCCAAAGTGCTGGGATTACAGGTGTGAACCAGCATGCCCTGCCATAGATGCTTTTTATTTCTCTGTTGTTTAGTCCACTGATTGTTTTTCCAGAAGCATCTCATCTGCTGTTAATCTCATCCAATATATTTTGCTTTTCAGAAATTTAGCTTTTTTAAATTTCTGTAAGTTACATTTAGGTCTTTCTTATATCTTCATTTTCTCCCTTCATGTTTATGTCTGCATTTCATCTGGAATTATATTTATAATATTTATAATAGCTGCTTTAAGTCCTTGTCCGCTAATTCTATTATCTCTGTTATTTTTTAGTCCATTTCTATGGATTGATTTTTCTCCTGGTTATGAATCATATTTTTCTGCCCCTTTGTATGCCTGGTAATTTTTTTATTGGATGCTGGTCTTTGTGAAATGTAAATTGGTGATTGCTAGGTTTTATTATTATTATTATTATT
>NW_012120487.1:5918126-5918774 GCF_000951035.1 Colobus angolensis palliatus
TTTTGTATATTTAGTAGAGACGGGCTTTCTTCATGTTGGCCAGGCTAGTCTTAAACTCCTGACCTCTCAGGTATGAGCCACCACACCCAGCCCTGTTTATTTGTTTTGTTAGAGTGGTGTCTTATCAGACTTTACCCTACGGATCATATATAATTTAGCCCTAGTACTATCAAATACTTTGCTTATCATGAGGTCTCTTGAGTCTGGCTAGTGGAAATGTGAACTACTCCTATCCCTGTGTGACTTTGGGATTTGTTCATGTACTACTTTCTGGTAGTTCCTTTCCTAGCCTCCTGGAGTTTCATCCTTGTCATTACTCAGCCAGAGATTTGGGGTGCAGGTCATGTGTGCTCTGTCTTTTGAGTGTGGAGCTTTGTCTTTTCCAGCACTCCGTTCTACAGAGTTTTGCTGCTTGACCACCCTGAACTATGATCTCTGTTTCAACAAAACTACTACTTTCTCTTTGGGTTCCTCTTACCTTCATTGCAGTCTGTAAACTGCCCTCATTTGAATACTTTCTCTCAGGGAAGTACTTTTCTCTCACCTTCCTGAATTGCCTGTTGTCCAGGGCCTAAAAACCGTTATCTTTTTTTTTTTTTGAGACGGAGTCTCGCTCTGTCACCCGGGCTGGAGTGCAGTGGCCGGATC
>NW_012120487.1:5920104-5922101 GCF_000951035.1 Colobus angolensis palliatus
ATGTTTCCTTCATTTCACATTTGTTGAAGACAAGTGCTAGGAATTTGTTCTGTGCTCTTGAAATTCAAAGATGAACAAAGACATGGTGTCTGCACACAAGAATTTTATATCCTTGTGAGGGAGATCAAATGTGGATCAGATAAAACACCGTTATGCTAGATGTCCATAGAATGTTATGAAATTAAAGGTGAAGCCGAGTGGGGTAGCACGTACCTGTAGTCCCGCTACTCAGGAATCTGAGCTGGGAGGATCACTTGAGCCCCCCAGGAGTTTGAGGCTGCAGTGAGCTATGACTGCATCACTGCATTCCAGCCTGGGTGACAGAGCAAGACTCCAAATGTAAATACACACACACACATACACACATGCACACACCTTTCAGAGGAAGTGAGTTGTGACCTGAGTGTTGAAAGATAAGGAGAGGCAGGAGGTTTTTAGGAAGAAAAAGCATCGTATTAATGCAGGAAGGTCTAAAATAAAATGACACATTGAAGGAATTAGAAGAAGACCAGATTCTGGCCGGGTGTTGTGACTCACGCCTGTAATCCCAGCACTTTGGGAGGCTGAGGTGGGTGGATCACTTCAGTCCAGGAGTTCGAGACCAGCTTGGCCAACATGTTGAAACCCCTGTCTCTAATGAAAAAACAAAGTTAGTGGGGCATGGTGGTGCACACCTGTAATTCCAGCTACTTGGGAGGCTGAGGCATGAGGATCGCTTGAACTTGGGAGATGGACGTTGCAGTAAGCCGAGATGGTGCCACTGCACTGCAGCCTGGGTGACAAAATGAGACTCTTAAAAAAAAAAAAAAAGGAATAACACCAGATTTGGTTGGGGAAACAATTTGTAATAATTTATTAAAGTGCATACTGGGCCTGGCATAGTAGCTCACACCTATAATCCCAGCACTCTGAGAGACTGAGGTGGTAGTATCACTTGAGTTCAAGAGTTGGAGACTAGCCTAGGCATCATAATGAGACCTCATCTCTACTAAAAAATAAAAAGACCTAGGCATGATGGCATGCACCTGTAGTCCCACCACTTCGGAAGGCCAAGGCAGTTAGATCACTTGAGCTCAGGTGTTTGAGACTAGCCTGGACAACACAGTGAGACCCTGTCTCGACAAAAAATAAAAAATTAGCTAGTTGTGGTGGCACATCCCTGTAGTCTAAGCTGCTTGGGAGGCTAAGGTGGGAGGATCGCTTGAGCTTGGGAGGTTGAGGCTGCAATGACCTGAGATCACCTTACTGCACTCCAGCCTGAGCAACAGAGCAAGACCCTGTCTCAAGTAAATAAATAAATAAATGATAAAAATAAGTACCAAAAATAAAGAAAGTGCATACTGGATGCCTAACTCTTTGTAATTGGATAACTTGACAATTAAATTACTAATTACCTGAAGTATTTAATTTTTATTCAACTTATTTTTTTTGTTTGGTTCGTAAATACTGATGTTGCCAACATTTTTTTCCTTCCCCAACTTATGTCCTACCTTTTTGTTTTGTTTTGTTTTTGTTTTTGTTTTTGAGATGGAGCCTCCCTCTGTAGCCCAGGCCGGAATGCAGTGGCCTGATTTCGGCTCCCTGCAAACTTCGCCTCCTGGGTTCACGCCATTCTCCTGCCTCAGCCTTCCACGTAGCTGGGACTACAGGCGCCCGCCGCCACTCCCGGCTAAGTTTTTTGTATTTTAGTAGAGACGGGGTTTCACTGTGTTAGCCAGGATGGTCTCGATCTCCTGCCTTCGTGATCCGCCCGCCTCAGCCTCCCAAAGTGCTGGGATTACAGGCGTGAGCCACCGCGCCCAGCACGTTCTACATATTTTTATTCAGACCAGTAGAGAATAGAAGGGATAATTATACACCTTTTTCATAGTGTTCTACTAGTTAGTTATCACCTAATTTCTGTATTTCTTAGTTTCCAAACCAAGGTCTACTTATCTTCAAATGTGTATCTTTTTTTTTTTTTTTTTGAGACGGAGTCTCACTCTGTCACGGAGGCT
>NW_012120487.1:5924691-5925248 GCF_000951035.1 Colobus angolensis palliatus
TCAACCTCCAGAGTAGCTGGGACTACAGGCCTGCACCACCACACCTGGCTAATTTTTGTATTTTTAGTAGAGACAAGGTTTCACCATTTTGGCTGGGCTGATCTTGAACCCCTGACCTCAGGTGATCTGCTGACGTCGGCCTCCCAAAGTGCTGGGCTTACAGGTGTGAGCCACTGCACCTGGCCTATTTTTAGTTTTAATTAGAAGTAAGGAAAAATAATTTTTCAAAAATTACAGGGGCTGGGCACAATGGTTCATGCCTATAATCCCAGCATTTGGGGAAGTTGAGGTGAGTGGATTGCTTGAGCCTAGGAGTTTGAGACCAGCCTGAGCAACATGGCGAAACCTAGTTTCTATAAAAGATTTAAAAGAAATTAGCCGGGCGTTGTGGTGTGCTCCTGTAGTCCCAGCTGCTTGGGAGGCTGAGGTGGGAGCATCTTCTGAGCCCGGAAAGTCAAGGCTGCAATGAGCTGTGATGGCACCATGCACTCCAGCCTGGTTGACAGAGTGAGACTCTGTCTCAAAAAGAAAAAAAAAAAAATTCTAGGATAGAGGGA
>NW_012120487.1:5926248-5935988 GCF_000951035.1 Colobus angolensis palliatus
TCACAAGGTCAGGAGATCGAGACCATCCTGGCTAACATGGTGAAACCCCATCTCTACGAAAAATACAAAAAATTAGCTGGGTGTTGTGGCACACGTCTGTACTCTCAGCTACTTGGGAGGCTGAGGCAGGAAAATCACTTGAACCAGGAGGTGGAGGTTACAGTGAGCCGAGATCGCACCACTGCACTCCAGCCTGGGCGATAGAGCGAGACTCTGTCTGAAAAAAAAAAATAATAATAATAGTTAATTTTCATACAAGTATTTATTTTTGTCAATACTTTTAGGTATTAGCGTTATTTTGATTTTACTCTATGGAATGACAGCCCTGAATAATTTCTTCTAAAATGCACTGTAATTTGGGGAATGTTAGAATATTTTGTCTCCAACTGAGATAGTTTAGGTTCCTACCTTGTGGGCTTATTTTGTTTGTATTTAAATGGAATTCACTTCTATTTGTATTAAAATATTTTAACCTGGCTGGGTGTGGTGGCTCACACCTGTAACCCCAGCACTTTGGGAGGCTGAGGCAGGCAGATCACTTAAGGTCAGGAGTTTGAGACTGGCCTGGCCAGCCTGGTAAAACCCCACCTCTACCAAAAATACAAAAGTTTAGCCGGGTGTGGTGGCTGGTGCCCACAGTCCCAGCTACCCAGGAAGCTGAGGGAAGAGAATTGCTTGAACCCGGGAGGCAGAGGTTGCAGTGAGCCAAAATTGTGCCATTGGACTCCAGCCTGGACAACACAGCAAGCTGCAGTGAGCCATGATCACACCACTGGGCATGAGCCATGATCACCCCAGCCTGGGCGACAGAATGAGACTGTCTTAAAAAAAAATACAAAAGGCAAAGAAAATACTTCAAAAATTAAAAAATTGTATGTGCAGTATGAGTGCCATTAAGTTTTTAAAAAGCATAGGAAATGCGGCTTGGCACTGTGGCTCATGCCTGTAATTCTGTTACTTTGGGAGGCTGAGGCGGGAGGATTGCTTGAGGGCAGGAGTTTGAGACCAGTTTACACAACATGGTAAAACCCCATCTCTACTAAGAATAAAAAAATTAGCCAGGGATGGTGGCGTGTGCCTGTATTTCCAGCTACTTGGGAGGCTGAGGCACAAGAATTGCTTGAACCCCGGAGGCGGAGGCTGCAGTGAGTCGAGACTGTGCCACTGTACTCGGGCCTGGGCAACAGGGCAAGACTCTGTCTGAAAAGAAAAGCAAAAAAAAAAAAAGCATAGGAAATGCATAAAAATATAACAACACTTACCTGTGATTTTGGGTCAAAGATAAGGTAGTTAAGATTGTTTTTATTTTTTTGTAATACAGATTGTGTATGTCTTGAGGTTAGAAAAATCAAGCTAGCTATTTATTGATTGAATGTGTAGGCCTTGCACTGTAGACATAACTCAGTATAGAGGTTTTTATCAAGCTGTAACATGTTCGAGATCAATAACAAAACACCTAAAAAAAATGGCTCCTAGAAGTCATTTTTTTGTGGAATAACTTTAAGTGTTCTTAAGAAAAGCTATTTCTCCTGTTTTGTGGTGGTTTTTTTTTCAGCTTCAAGGTATTGCAGCATGCTGATTGAAGAAGGAGGACTGCAGCATTTATACAACATCAAAGATCATGAACATACTGATCCCCACGTCCAACAGATTGCTGTGGCCATTCTGGATAGCCTAGAAAAACACATTGTGCGCCATGGGAGGCCACCTCCCTGTAAAAAACAGCCCCAAGCCAGACTAAATTGATAGCCATAAGTATTGGATAATTGAATTACAGGAATCCTTTTTGTGATTGGTCCATTTGGAGTATCTTACCCTCCGTGATGTTTTGGGGGTTTCTATGACCGGAGTCATAAAATCAGTTTGGGATTGGTAATGTATAGTACTGCCCATGTGAACAGTCCCTAATTTGTCTTGTGATTTTTAACTTATGAGTCAAGAAGGGTCTCTTCCTTTATCATTGCCTTTTAGGAAATTTTCCACATCTTTCAGTGTTTGAACTTACTTGTGCTTGAGATTCTACAGTTTTATGGTAAAGTTTGCACGAACCCTTAGGCCAGACTTTTCTGATCTCAGAGTCCCTTCCAGTCAATTTGCAGCTTCACATAAGCTGTTGACCTGATTTCTGACGCTGCTTCAGTTGTAAATTTTATACTGCTTCTGTATAAAATGGCTTTCTTCTCTATCTGTGTATCTTTTATAAGATGTCCTTCTTAGTGTGAAAGAAGGGAAATGTGGATCATCTTGTGGAAGCTAATCACTGGCAGGAGCCTGGATGGCTGGCGGAAAGATGTATGAGAAAGAAAAACTATGTAAGGAGAACAGAGTGTAGGAACTGGGAATTGCTTTCATGGTGGAGGTTTTAAAATGAGACAGGCTACCGTTCAGGAGCCCACCTTTCTTGAGGCGGTGAGCAGAAGCTTGTTCTCCGTATTTATACCTAGAAGCGTGGACTGCTGCTTCCTGCACAGACTGCTGGTTATTTTCTAGGAATATTTCCCCAAGCACCACAGTATAAAATATTACAGCACTCTCTGTTAAAGACTGTCTACATCTCCATATGTCGTATTGTTGTGAAAATGTGATTTTAAAAAATTATCACCAGTCAAAACTGGCTATTCTTTTCCTCTATTTCAAAGTAATTTTTGTTCAGTGGAATAGAGACGACAACAACATGGTGTTAACCTCTCAGTTAAAATACAATTGACACCAGTAAATTTTGCAATGAAAAGTTAAAATCTCTTGTTTAAAATATGTGTATCTTCTTAATGTGTTCATGTTGGAGAAAGTGTCCCCGTCTGCCAAAAATGAAAGAAAAGAATTAAACTCTTTAAGTGGTTAAATGTAATGATTCTACTCACAGTGCATAACAGCACATATTTTTGATGGATTATTTTTTAGACAATTACCTTTCCTTAAGGTATCTGATACAGTATAGTAAAGAATCACTTATACCAGTAATAGCACTTGGGAGATAGCAAGTCACCAAGAAACTTAATTTTCATTTAAAATTTTATTTTGTGAATAAGGTCAATCTACAATCGCAGATAACCACATTTTTTTCATAGATGGCCAATGTTTTCAATAGATATTTAAAATGGAATATTTAAATTATAATGATTATTCAGAAGCATTTTAATTTAGAAAGGAGCTAGTTTGTTAGTTCACTGATGACATTTTTTGACAAACATTTTATACCATTATCACAATAATCAGACTTGAATTTTTTTGGAGTTCCTTCATGTAAATGAAAATTGAGTTAAAAGAAAGTAGGTATTTAGGTCCAAATGCAGTGGCTCATGCTTGTAATCCCAGCACTTTGGGAGGCTGAAGCAGGAGGACTGCTTGAGCCCAGAAGTTCAAGACCAGCCTGGGCAACATAGTGAGACTTGATATCTACCCAAAAAAAAAATTTTTTTTTTTTTTTAAATTAGCTGGTTATGGTGGCGCCTGGGCAACAGAGAGAGACTCTGACTCAAAAAAGAAAGTAGATATTTAGAGTCACTGAAAACCATATTAAATACTGGGTTAATGCTGACTTAATTGGCTTAAGGAATTTTTATAGGTGTAAGATAAATTTTCACAGACTAAGTTTATTTCAGACGAAATACAGAATTCTTTTAAAAGGTGTTTTTTTCCTTTTCTGAATGTTAATGTCTAAGACAAAGTTAAGAAAATGAGATGGCCTCTGGTAGCTTGGAAACTGCTAGATATGTTGACCATTTCCAGGTCTTTTATCTAGTGTAGTTAAGGGAAAGCCTATTTAAGAAGTTTGGCTTCAAGTTTCTGTTCTATGCTGTTAAAGACAAAAGTACATATTTCTTTACAGGCTAATGCTAGGTTTTGTCTTTACAAACTTTTTTTCAGAAATGGCTAAAAGTGTACAGAAAACAGTAAATCACTTCTTTACTCAGAATAACTTCTTAATAGATGAAGCATCCAAAATATTTAAAAGCAAGGGTGGGCGTAGTGGCTCTTGCCTGTAATCCCAGCATTTTGGGAGGCCAAGGCGGGTGGATCACTTGAGATCAGGAGTTCGAGACCAGACTGGCCAACGTGGTGAAACCCTATCTCTATTAAAAACACAAAAATTAGCTGGGCATGGTGGCTTTGTGCGCCTATAGTCCCAGCTACTCAGGAGGCTGAGGCACGAGAATTACTTGAACCCAGGAGGTGGAGGTTGCAGTGAGCTAAGATTTTAAGAGACTAAGATTTTAGGAGACTTTCCTACTTTTTTTCTTTTCGTAGAGACAGAGTGTCACTCTGTCGCCTAGGCTGGAGTGCAGTGGCACGATCTTAGCTCACTGCAGCCTCATGGGCTTATGTGATCCTACCCCCTCAGCCTCTGGAATAGCTGGAACTACAGGATAAATTTCCTACTTTGTAAACACCAGTAGTGGCCAGATATTTCTGAGTCTTAAAAGCAAAATAATTTCTTATATCCCAAATATATAAAAATTTGAGTGCCTTTGCAGTTGGGATGGTTCCTAAAATTGTGTATAGAATTAAGGCACAGAATTGTCTGTAAGGTCCTGAATCTGGCTAAAATACAGTGGATGTATATATTGGAATTATGAGGCATAAGTGGCCAGTATCTATAGTTAGAATCTACGAGGCCTCCCTTTTGCACCTGTAGACTAGAATGTAACTGTTATTGGTGCCTTTGAGTGTTATCTCTCAATGGCTTAGAGGTGCTATTTCAAGCACAATTTAGACTAGGGTTGAACCACTCATTGTTCAAATCATTGGTGGGCTCCACTATAAAATATCACTACATCAGTCCACAAGCAACAGTAAGGAAATCTACTAAAGGAAATGGAATTTGACTTTTTAGAGTATAGTGATGTTTTAGGGCATAATGAGGAAAATTTTTAAAAAATAGATTATAATAATACATATTGGTATCATTGAGTAAAACAACAGATTTGAGCAAATACAATTAAGGCGTCTTATTTTTTGCATCAAGTAATTATTGCTGTGGTCTTTCTACTCCACAAAATAATTTTTTCTTTTTGCAGTTGAAAATTAACAGCATTATTAACTAATTAATAAAATAAATCAAGTGGTATAAGGGATTAGTTTACCCTCAAGCCAATGACTCCGTGGCTACTGATCTTAGTTAGTTTAGGATTTTTAAAAAGCATATCAGACCCCCTGTGTCAGGAATTGACTACAAATATTGCCTCTTGTCACCCCAGGATAGTAATGCCTTATAGTGGCACTAGTCACCTTAAGTAGATTACAAATGGTGGAGGTGAATAAAGCTGCATGGGAATTTGCTTTCATGATATGTTTCATTTGCAAACTTCTACATAGTCAGGTTTTATGTTTAA
Source organism: Colobus angolensis palliatus (assembly GCF_000951035.1). Classification (NCBI taxonomy): domain Eukaryota; kingdom Metazoa; phylum Chordata; class Mammalia; order Primates; family Cercopithecidae; genus Colobus; species Colobus angolensis. The sequence continues at coordinate 5,931,582 of NW_012120487.1, forward strand.
AACCATCAGTTCTATATATCTAGCTTTAAGAAGTTGCCCTTACAGGTGGGACCTTTTGTGTTAACCTGTTTTCGCCCCAGTCATTTTATTTGGCTGTGTTAAAAAATAAATAAATAAATAGAGAGATGGTGTCTCACTGTGTTGCCCAGGCTGGTCTTGAACTCCTGGCCTCAAGTGATTTTCCCACCTCAGCTTCCCAAAGTGCTGGGATTACAGGCATGAGCCGTGGCGCCTGGTCTTAGCTGTGTTTTTAATTATGCCATGCATCAACATAATGTCGGGCCATCTTCCTATCCCTTTTGAGCACATTTTAATGAAAACATATTTTATGTGCTAAATTAGGTTAATTTACCAGAGATTTAGCTTAGTGTTTTTAAATGCATTACTCCCATAGAACAATGTACAGCAGCACCCAGGGTTGAAAAGAGGTAGCAGGGAAAACAAACTTATACTCTTCGTATATGGTGAAACCCATCCCTCTCCTGCCCTCTAATGGTATGTTTACATTATTTGGTTATTATACAACGTTTATAGTGGTATAAACAGTATTATTAAACTGAAGGCATAAGTTAAAGGAAGTATGTTACTTTGAGCTGATGTAGGCTCTTTTATTTGGGGACTTTGTTTTGCTAGGGCTTCAGAATACTAACTTTGACACAGCTCCCAGAGAGGTTTGCAAACTTTTGGTTTCCCTCTCAAATCCATGGTAGCAGTTTCAGATGAGTTTGTGGATAATGGATGTTTAGTCCTTATCATTTGCTGTGTATTGGCAGTTTTTAATTTGCAGTATTCACTCACGAACTGTTTTATTTTGGAATAATGCAAAACCAACCTTTGTCCGGTGATGAGAATAGCCGTATGATAAGAAAATTTGCTCATTTTGCTTTAAATGAGTAATTGTTTTACCTTATTTAGTATTTCATAGACTTTGCATGACATGGTACACTCCTAATTATGCATTCTTTGGTTTCCAAATCTTAACCTAAGATATTTTGTTAACTGACTGGTAGCCTAAGAAAGAGACTTTTCTTCCTGTTTTTCTCTCTCCCCTTTTTTTGGGGTACATTTTGCAAAGATCAGCGCTGTTTTTCATGACTCTAAAGCTCTTTTGGATAGCACAGCGTAACTTTACAGCTAGACAGAATGGCTATTAAGAATATTTCCAGAATCCAAATTTATCACAATTATTTTATGGGAAATCATAAATCTATTTGATTAATGTTATGTGCTTAATTGTGGACTTATTTTGGGAAAAACTGTTCAAATTGGGTCCTTTTAAGCTTATTTTAAGCAGCCTAGAAGGAAGAAGCTAATTAGCTAATGAAAGCTGAGACACTTTAATAAAACAGGATCTTAAGAGCATTGTTTTTCCTTAAAAACTTTATACTCTCAGATTATCTGCAACAATAAAAATTAAGAAATTCCTAACTTCTGTAGAATTCCCACTGTCAAATTCTCTCTGACTTATGAGTATGAGAAAAGTTATCTTTTGTTTGAATTCTGATAGAACAGTTTAACTCCTTTCTAAGGATATAAAAAATTCATTGGAAAGTGTGTATATTTCAAAGACTCTCAATTATCTGGACTGAAGGCACTGTTTTCACTATGGCCAGATGAATGGGAGTATTCTGTACAATGAATCATGCTATATTTTAAATCAGGACATCACTTAATTATTAATGTTATGTGTACAGATTTTCGTTTTGGGATTTTTTTTTTTTTTTTTAAATAAATGTTATAAATGTAATGTAAATTGTGTCTCCAATATATATATTCTAGACATTTGGCTTTAAAAGTTAATATTAGGCTGGGCGCGGTGGCTCAAGCCTGTAATCCCAGCACTTTGGGAGGCCGAGACGGGCGGATCACGAGGTCAGGAGATCGAGACCATCCTGGCGAACACGATGAAACCCCGTCTCTACTAAAAATACAAAAACTAGCCGGGCGAGGTGGCGGGCGCCTGTAGTCCCAGCTACTCGGGAGGCTGAGGCAGGTGAATGGCGTAAACCCAGGAGGCGAAGCTTGCAGTGAGCTGAGATCTGGCCACTGCACTCCAGTCCGGGCGATAGAGCGAGACTCCGCCACAAAAAAAAAAAAAAAAAAAAGTTAATATTAATGCAAACTTCAAATTCCTTAGTGATCCACTTGTAATGACTGCTTTCTGAAAAAGGCTACTTTTACTGGAGAAGTTTTTATTTTTATTTTATTTTTTGAGACAGGGTCTTACTCTGTCACTCAGGCTGGAGTGCAATGGCATGATCATGATGCATGCCACCACACTCGGCTAATTTTTTAATTTTTTGTAGAGATGAGGGTCTCCCTATGTTGCTCAGGCTGGTCTTGAACTCTTGTCCTCAAACTATCCTCTTGCTTCAGCCTCCTAAAGTGCTGAAATTACAGGTGTGAGCCACCACGCCCCGCCTGCAGATGTTTTTAATACTGAAACATCATCCATTTCCTTTTTTGTTTTTTTTTCCCACTCAGTGATAGCCTTGAACATTAATTTCCTTAAATACCTATGCTAAGTACTATTTAAGTGTTGTAACTTATGTAACTTATAAATACTTCGGGGAACTTAAATTTACTGAAGAAGGAATAATTATTAAATAAACATAAATATTGCATAACAGTATATTACAGACCAGTCCTCAGTACTTGTAGAGAGAGGCCACACCTAATCCAGACTGGACACCCATTAGACAGTCCAAGAAGACTTTCTGGAGAAAAGAGTTGACATTCACACAAAGATTGACATAATTAACTGGCATAACATATATTGTTTAAGTGCATTTACTGAGGGGGTATCCTAAAAACTGAAGTATTATATTCTTATATTAATATAAAGACTCCATGGCTGGGAAGAATCCTTAGTGATTTTAGTTTCAGACCTTCATTTTACAGTTAAAGAAAATAGGTGTGACTGGGCATGATGGCTCACACCTGTAATCCCAGCACTTTGAGAGGCCGAGGTGGGAGGATTGCTTGAGCCCAAGAGTTTGAGACCAGCCTGGGCAACAAAGACCTCATCTCTACAAAAAATAAATAAATTAGGTCTACAGAGTATTCGGGAGGCTGAGGTAGGAGGATTGTTTGAGCCTGGGAGGTCAGGTACTCCAGCCTGGGTGACAGAAATAAACCCTATCTCAAAAAAAAAAAAAAAAAGTAAAATGAGTTGGTTGAAGTCACATAGCAAGTCAGTAACAGACTGCACTACAATGCTTTTTTTTTTTAGCTGGAGTCTCACTCTGTCACCCAGGCTGGAGTGCGGTGGCACAATCTCGGCTCACTGCAACCTCCGCCTCCCAAGGTTCAAGCGATTCTGCCTCAACCTCCCTAGTAGCTGAGATTACAGGCATGTACCACCATGCCCGGCTAACTTTTGTATATTTAGTAGAGACAGGGCTTCACCATGTTGGCCAGGCTGGTCTTGGACTCCTGACCTTGAGGTGATTTACCCACCTTGGCCTCCCAAAGTGCTGAGATTACAGGCATGAGCCACTGCACCCGACCTAGCATAACTTTCACAGAGAATTTAAAGTCTGTTGTGTAACAGCCTTTAAAGTAGCATTTGCTGTAGAGCCTATTATGAGGGAGACATTTCTAATTATTGCCTTTAATATTCTAAACCATGGAAAAAGGACCTAACAAATGATGTCCTTGTAGAACAGTGAAGGCCTCCTGGCAGTGTTCTCTTTAATCCATGATGTGGGTTAAGAGGAGTTTTGACTGATCATGAGGCAACGTATGTACCACTAAAGTTTGTCACCTACATTGGGCCTTCATCTCTTATCTATTAAAGTATAAGGTTATTCATGTATAAGGCCGCCTGTAAAATCCTTCACAAATAAAAGTATACCCTATAAGTGCACATAACAGACCCTCTTTTCATTTCTATTGTTCATAGAAGCATAAGCAAGGAAAAAATATTCAAAGATAAGAGTCTCATGATAGAAGTCTTCATCTGTGATCTTGGGAAAAGCTGTTCATATCAAGGATGCCATCTTCTTCTGGGGAGAAACATTTCTAGTCAGTTTTACCTTAAGGGTTCCAGTGGGTGTACTGTTCCAGGAGTGTGGAAGGACCCTTTTCAGTTGTGAGATTATGAACCCAAGGTTCAAGGCTCCAGAGTTTTGCTGTAGTATGGACAGCAAGGACAGTCTTTCTCTGATGTTCTCAGAAGATCCAATCTTCTAGGCCAGGCGCAATGGTTCATGCCTGTAATCCCATCACTTTGGGAGGCCGAGGTGGGCGGATCACCTGAGGTCGGAAGTTCAAGACCAGCCTGACCAACATGGAGAAATCCTGTCTCTACTAAAAATAGAAGATCAGCTGGGCGTGGTGGCGCATGCCTGTAATCCTAGCTACTCAGGAGGCCGAGGCAGGAGAATTGCTTGAACCCGGGAGGCA
>NW_012120487.1:5937088-5938278 GCF_000951035.1 Colobus angolensis palliatus
AAAAAAAAAAAAAAAAAATGACAAATGACAATACAACGAAATCCCTTTATAAATGTTTAAGTGGCCCATCAGCTAGACAAATACACTTGAAGCTTTGATTGTCTTCCCAGGAATATGGAAGCAAACATTGGTTTTAAACTGTTTCCACAATTTGTAAGTCACTGCATCAATATAATTTGGATTATTTTATCTTTTCCATGACGAATCATGGAATGCAGAACCTTTAATAACAAAAGCTTAAGGACTCAGGAAGGACAAGGTGGCTGTCCTGGTTCTTCATGAGTCCATGCTTAACACTGGACTTAGGTCCTCTTGAATACCAGTTGTTTCTCCAATACAGGTGCATGGTACTGGTAACTAATGGGTTATCACAGGTAATTTGACTTAAACCATGGAGCTCATTCAAATTGTATATTTAAACAATTTCAGTATTGGCTGATTTAGCATGATAATCTAGAGCTTGATTTTGAAAAGTTTGTTAAATAAACATCAAAGGTTTAAAACATTGGATATTACAAAATAGAATCTTAAGTTACCGTAAGTCATTCATTTAGCCAAAATGATAACTTGAAATTTTCTTTTTTTTTTTTGAGATGGAATTTCATTCTTGTTGCCCAGGCTGGAGTGCAATGTCACGATCTTGGCTCACTGCAACCTCCGCCTCCTGGGTTCAAGAGATTCTCCTGCCTCAGCCTCCCAAGTAGCTGGGATTACAGGTGTGCGCTACCACACCTGGCTAATTTTTGTATTTTTAGTAGAGATGCGGTTTCACCATGTTGGCCAGGCTGATCTGGAACTCCTGACCTCAGGTGATCCGCCTACCTCAGCCTGCCAAAGTGCTGGGATTACAGGTGTGAGCCACAGTGCCAGGCCAACTTGAAAAATTTTAAAAGGAAAAAGCATTATTCAGATAGCAAGAAGATTCAGCTTTCCAAGCAAGACCCAATGAAGATAGCATGAGGCCAACTGACTGTCTCCTTTCCTTCCCTTCCCCCTTTTTCTTCTGTAGTTTACTTAAATGGTAAACGAAAATGCCAGGCATTGGAAGAATAGGGCTAGGAAAGGGGTCTCTGGTGCCTCCTGTTTTTCCCAAGGAGTCCAGGCTGTTAGAACTTGAATATCCACTTTTAATTAAGCTTTTAACCATAGCACTCTTTAATAAAATTATTTATTTATTTATTTATTTATTT
>NW_012120487.1:5945483-5950517 GCF_000951035.1 Colobus angolensis palliatus
TCCTGGCTTTTGAACTTTACCAAAGGTAACCTCCCAGGTTCTCAGAGAAAGGAAGATTTAAGATAGTCAGTGGAGAAGAGACTAGAGAAGGTCATGCAGATATTAAACCAGACAGGACTTACTTCCTAAGCAGGGAATTGAGCTAGCGTGAAAGGGCAAAGCCTTGACTACTGAGCTACAGCACATGCCAGTCTTTTTTTTTTCCCTTCCCAGGAGTTTAGAGTAGTTAATTTTGAGCTTGCAAAGGCTTTTAGTTAAAAGGTAATTTTTAGAGCTAACTATGACATAAACCCTAAAATTCCTGTTCCCTGGAAGGCGAAGACCAAGAGAAAATATTGCCACATGGTTACAAGGTCAAGCTCCTAAGGACATAAAACAAGATGGAGACAAACAGTGATGTTTACCATTCATTCAACCATTTGCACAGAGAGAGAGAAGCCAGAAATTTGACTGGTAAGAAATTCCTGGCCGGGCGCGGTGGCTCACACCTGTAATCCCAGCACTTTGGGAGGCCGAGGCCGGCGGATCATGAGGTCAGGAGATAGAGACCATCCTGGCTAACACAGTGAAACCCTGTCACTACTAAAAATACACACACAAAAAAAATTAGCCGGGCGTGGTGGCGGGTGCCTGTAGTCCCAGCTTCTCGGGAGGCTGAGGCCAGAGAATGGCGTGAACGTGGGAGGTAGAGCTTGCAGTGAGCCAAGATAATGCCACTGCACTCCCACCTGGGTGACAGAGTGGGACTCCATCTCAAAAAAAAAAAAATTCCTACCCTTTTGCCGGCATGCCAGCTTCTGGGTTCCCTTTCCCTGAGTGGCCCTAGTGACTCAGCTTGCTGCACCATCGCTATGGGGGCCAAGCCACATCATAAAAGAAAATTATCTTTCTTCGTTCTGGCCAGAGCAAGATATGTATGACAAAACAGACATTAGCCACTCTGCTTAGCACCCAGTGTCAAACTGACAGAGCTCAAACTTGCCTCTGGCCCCATCATCGTTAATCCAACCTCCGACCAGGAATTTCAACCTGTGGTCTCTGGGCAAGATGGTCACCCTGAGTAATAGAAAAGATAAGAAAGGGAGCTGATTCGGCCAGGTGCAGTGGCTCACGCCTGTAATCCCAGCACTTTGGGAGGCCGAGGTGGGCGGATCACCTGAGGTCAGGAGTTCGAGATCAGCCTGGGCAACATAGTGAAACCCTGTCTCTACTAAAAATACAAAATTAGTTGGGCATGGTGACACATGTCTGTAATCCCAGCTACTCGGAAGGCTGAGGCAGGAGAATCGCTTGAACCTGGGAGGCGGAGGATGTGGTGAGCCGAGATTGCGCCACTGCACTCCAGCCTGGGCAACAAGAGTAAATCTCCGTCCCACCAAAGAAAAAGGAGCTGGGCCAGGCGTGGTGGCTCACGCCCGTAATCCCAGCATTTTGGGAGGCCAAGGTGGGCGGATTGTTTCAGGTCAGGAGTTCAAGACCAGCTTGGCCAACAGGATGAAACCCCATCTCTACTTAAAATACAAAAAATTAGCTGGGTGTGGTGGTGCATGCCTGTACCCCCAGCTATTGAGTTGGCTGAGGTAGGAGAATTGCGTGAACCCGGGAGGCGGAGGTTGCAGTGAGCTGAGATCTTGCCACTGCACTCCATCCAGCCTGGGTGATAGAGCAAGACTCTATCCCAAAAGTAAAAAAGAAAAGAAAGGGAAAGGAGAGAGAGAGAAAAGCATTGCCTGTGGCAGGGTTGGGAAGGCGAAATGATCAGGGAAGCCAGAGAAAGACCCACCCATTACAATGACTCTGAAAAGTTCAGGCGGCTGCTTCTCGGTAGCAAGGGGATCTTTTCCAGCAGTCTCATCAGCTGTCAAATTTCCCCTTTTAGGGGGGAAAACGCTCCCCTGTCCCATGATCCTGTACATGCCTAATGGCCACGCACAGCCATTAGCAAAGAGTATAAGGCAGATTATTCCAAAGAGAATAGCAGTTGACATGCTGTAGTGCCAAACCTATTCTTAGCCAAAAGGGGCTTGACCGAGAGCCCTTAAGTTTAAATGTACTGCAGTGCATTGTTGTTCATTTGGAACATTCCACTGTAAGTTATCTTTAGTAAAATTTTGCCATTTCTATAAGACTTCACTGCCTCCCAGGCTTAATGTATAAGCCAAAAGGAACTCAGTTTTCCAGAAATTAAGGATCCCATTTTCCCATTTTTCCCTAAAATATTGACTTTACTCTGGTTCTTTTTTTTTTTTTTTTTTTTGAGACAGAGTCTCTGTTGCCAGGCTGGAGTGCAGTGGCGTGGTCTCAGCTCAGTGCAACCTCCACCTCCTGGGTTCAAGTGATTCTTCTGCCTCTGCCTCCCAAGTAGCTGGGATTACAGGCACATGCCACCACGCCTGGCTAATTTTTGTATTATTAGTAGAGATGGGGTTTCACCACATTGGCCAGGCTGGTCTTGAACTCCTGACCTTGTGATCCACCCGCCTTGGCCTCCCAAAGTGCTGGGATTACAGGCGTGAGCCACTGCGCCCAGCCTACTCAGGTTCTCTTGATTAACTTAGTCAATGATTTTCTTCTCTACCTAAGCACTCACGAAAAATGAAACAAAAGGGCAGAACCCAAAAATCCATGTGAATTTCAAAAGCCAAATTTTATAACCCCTGCAATATTATTGCTTACTACCAGTTCCTTTCTGACCCAGCCAGATGTAAGAGGCCTCTAACTTGATCCAAGCCAGTTAATTCCCAGGTCAAACCTGTTCCTGGACCCAGTGCAGTTTCTGTCGTAACTCCAAATCCAGTTTGGATCAGAAGTTTTCTCAAAGAAACTCGGAGAGCTCAAAACACAAATCCACGGAGCTCCAAAATCTGAGAGGGAGCTTACCTATGATCCCCAGCCACTCTGGGAGATCCATGGACACAAAAGTGGGTCCTGCAGGTACGTTGCGTGTTAACTCAGCACTCCTGGGCGTCACTAGAAGCTCCACTTCAGAACCCACTTCTGACACCATCTGATAAAAGAGAAACTTCAGCTGAATTAAATTTAAAGGAGTTTAATGGAGCAATAAACCATTCGAGAATCAGGCAGTTCCGAGAATCACAGCAGATTCACAGAGACTCCTCGGATGCCGCGTGATCAGAACAAATGTATAGATAAAAAAAGGTAAAGTGGCATACAGGAATCAGAAGTGAGGTACAGAAACAGTGAGATTGGGCACGGTGCGGTGGCTCATGCCTGTAATCTCAGCACTTTCGGAGGCCAAGGCGGGCTGATCACTTGAGGTCAGGAGTTCGAGACCAGCCTGGCCAACATGGTGAAACCCCATCTCTACTAAAAATAAAAAAAGAAAAAAAATTACCCAGGTCGTGGGCGCCTGTAGTCCCAGCTACTCGGAAGTCTGAGGCAGAAGAATAGCTTGAATCCAGGAGGCAGAAGTTATGGTGAGCCAAGATAACGCCATTGCACTCCAGTCTGGGCAACAGAGCAAGGCTCCATGGGTGGATCACGAGGTCAGGAGATTGAGACCATCCTGTAACATGGTGAAACCTCGTCTCTACTAAAAGTACAAAAAATTAGCCGGGCGTGGTGATGGGTGCTTGCAGTCCCAGCTACTCGGGAGGCTGAGGCAGGAGAATGGTGTAAACCCAGGAGGCGGAGCTTGAGTTAGCGGAGATCACGCCACTGCACTCCAGCCTGAGCCACAGAGCATGACTCCTCTAAAAAAAAAAAAAAACTTGGTAACTCCGTGTTTGCCTTATATGAATGCAGTTTGAACATTCAGCAGTCTATGAGTGGTTGAAGCATGCCCGCTAGGATTGGCCAACACTCAGCCATTGTTACAGGTGTATACTATTAAGTTCAGTTTTCAATTTTGTCTACTTTTCTTTCTTTCTTTCTTTCTTTCCTTTCTTTCTTTTCTTTCTTTCTTTTCTTTTCTTTTCTTTCTCTTTCTTTTTTTTTGAGATAGAGTCTTGCTCTGTTGCCCAGGCTGGAGTGCAGTGGCAGGACGTGATCTCGGTTCACCACAACCTCTGCCTCCCGGGTTCAAGGGATTCTCCTGCCTCAATCTCCTGAGTAGCTGGGACTACAGGCGTGTGCCACCATGCCCGGCTAATTTTTGTGTTTTTATTAGAGACAGGGTTTCACTATGTTGGCCAGGCTGGACTCAAACTCCTGACCTCATGATCCGCCCACCTTGGCCTCCCAAAGAGCCACTGCGCCCCAGTGATTTCTTTTTTTTTTTTTTTGAGATGAAGTCTCACTCTGTTGTCCAGGCTGGAGTGCAGTGGTGCGATCTCTGCTCACTGCAACCTCCGCCTCCCAGGTTCAAGGAATTCTCCTGTTTCAGCCTCCCGAGTAGCTGGGATTACAGGTGATCACCACCATGCCAGGCTAATTTTTATATTTTTAGTAGAGACGGGGTTTCCACATGTTGGCCAGGCTGGCCTCAACTCCTGACCTCAGGTGATCTGCCCACCTTGGGCTCCCAAAGTGCTGGGATTACAGGTGTGAACCACCGCGCCCAGCCTTGTCTGACTCTTAAGCTAGGTTATAGTTCATCCCCAAGAACTCAAATATAGAAGTATGGAGTCCTTCTCAGGCCATATTTAGTGTGCTTTAACACATGATACCTCTTGAGTTTAACACATTCCCAGCAGTTAGAGCTTAATAAACCTGAATGAAAAAATTTAAAAAGGTGTGTTTTCTGGTTACCTTTTCCCTATGCTGCTAAAGTATTCTGCCAAAAATGACCAAAGCATGACAGACTGGTAGACTTGAAATGGCAATATGGTTTGTTTCTTAAGAGCCTGGGTTTTGGAATCACAAACCAGGTTCATGTCCTGGCTCTACTATTAGCTATATGGCCTTAGACAAGTTTCTTTCCGTTAGTGTTAGTTCCACATTTGTAAAAATAACAGCACCTACATCAAAGGATTGTTTGAGAACTGATTAAAATTATGCTTGTAGGGCCAGGCCCGGTGGTTCACCCTTGTAATCCCAGCACCTTGGGAGGCCAAGGCAGGCGGATCACTTGAG
>NW_012120487.1:5957317-5958418 GCF_000951035.1 Colobus angolensis palliatus
AAAAAAAAAAAAAAAAAAAGACTCTAATGCAGTCTCAAAATTCAGTCTTTATACAGGCTCCAACTTATGAAAAAGCAAGTCATAGTGTGGAGTAGCCGTAAGAGCTCTCAGCTTCCAGAAGCCAGTCTTTGGAGCAGGGTTGGGGAGGTGATGCCGGTGGCCAGATGTTGAAGATGAAGAGTCCTGTGCTTTCATTTCAGTAGGATAGCTGTTTAAAATCATTTTGCATGCCAGGCTCGGAGGCTCACACTTGTAATCCCAGCACTCTGGGAGGCCGAGACAGGCAGATCACCTGAGATCAGGAGTTCAAGACCAGCCTGGCCAACATGGTGAAACTCTGTCTCTACTAAAAATACAAAAATTAGCTGGGCGTGGTGACTCACGACTATTATCCCATCTATTCAGGAGGCAGAGACAGGAGAATCACTTGAACCCGGGAGGCAAGAGGTTGCAGCCAAGATCATGCCACTGCACTCTAGCCTCGGCAACGGAGTGAAACACCGTCTCAAAAAAAAAAAAAGTTAATAAGTTCATCTTGCAGTGACTCAGTGAAGGATTGCCTCTGAAGAGTGTCTCCTAGACTGGAATGTAAATCTAAGAGATAAGAAAACAACAACAGCACACCTTAACTCTCCTGTCCCTGAACATTAATACATATTATAAAAGGAACCATTTAAGGCCAGGCCCAGTAGCTCATGCCTGTAATCCCAGCACTTTGGGAGGCCGAGGCGGATAAATCACTTGAGGTCAGGAATTCGAGAACAGCCTGGCCAACATGGTGAAACCCCGTGTCTACTAAAAATGCAAAAGTTAGTCGGGCAAGGGCTGGACGTTATGGCTCCTGTGTAATCCCAGCACCTTGGGAGGCCAAGGCAGGTGGATCACCTGAGGTCAGGAGTTTGAGACCAGCCTAACCAACTTGGCGAAACCCCATCTCTACTAAAAATACAAAAATTAGCCAGGCTTGGCGGTAGGCGCTTGTAATCCCAGCTACTCGGGAGGCTGAGGCATGAAAATCACTTGAACCAGGAGGCAGAGGTTGCAGTGAGCTGAGATCAGGCCATTGTATTCCCGCCCAGGTGACAAGAGCAAAACTGTCTC
>NW_012120487.1:5963341-5967480 GCF_000951035.1 Colobus angolensis palliatus
TGGAGAAACCCTGTCTCTACTAAAAATACAAAATTAGTTGGGCATGGTGGCAGATGCCTGTAATCCCAGCTACTCGAGAGGCTGAGGCAGGAGAATCGCTTGAACCCAAGAGGCGGAGGTTGCAGTGAGCCGAGATCGCGCCATTGCTCCCTAGCATGGGCAACAAAAACGAAACTCTGTCAAAAAACAAAACAAAACAAAATTAGCTGGGCATGGGGGCATGGTTGCGCATGCCTGTAATCCCAGCTATTCTGGAGGCTGAGGCAGGAGAATCGTTTGAACCCAGGAGGCGGAGGCTTCAGTGAGCTGAGATCGCGCCACTGCACTCCAGTCTGGTGACACAGTGAGACTCCCTCTCAAAAATAAATAAATAAATAAAAATAAAGAAAGATGTGGGAGGGAGTCTCACTATGTTGCCTAGACTGGCATCAAACTCCTGGACTCAAGCACTCCTCCCACTTTAGCCGGCCAATGAGATTAATTACAAGCTTGAACAACTGTACCCAGCCCAAACCTACATAGTATCTTGCCATTGGATTTCCTATTCTGTGGAAAACATGCTGCTTTGTTTTTTTGATTTTTTTTCCTTTTTGTGGAGAATGGGGTCTCGCTATATTGCCCAGGCAGGTCTTGTACTCCTGGGCTCAAGCTATCCTCCTGTCTCTGTCGCCCTAAGGGCTGGGATTACAGGCATGAGCTGCCGCACCTGGCAACATGCTGCTTTGTATAATCTCAGTAGAATATGAGGAAAAGGGGACAGCCGGAAGCCCTCCAAAACTGATTCATAAAATAAAACACATAATTGGTTTTTTTCCTTAAACATACAGTATCAAAAGACACAGGACATGGTGCACCAGATCGACTGTCCTCTGCTCCAAATAATAACAACAATAATTTCATTTTTAAAATTTATTGTTCTTTATTTTTTATTTTTGTTTGAGACAGAGTCTTGATCTTTTGCCCAGGCTGGAGTGCAATGGTGCAATCTCGGCTCACTGCAACCTCTGCCTCCCACGTTTAGGAGATTCTCCTGCCTCAGCCTCCTGAGTAGCTGGGATTACAGGCATCTTCCACCAAGCCCGGGTAATTTTGTATTTTTAGTAGAGATGGAGTTTCACCATGTTGGCCAGGCTGGTTTTGAACTCCTGACCTCAGGTGATCCACCCACCTCGGCCTCCCGAAGTGCTGGGATTACAGGCATGAGCCACTGCGCCCAGCCGATTTTATTTATTTATTTATTTATTTATTTATTTATTTTTTGAGAGAGAGTTTCCCTTTTGTCGCCCAAGCTGGAGTGCAATGGCATGATCTCGGCTCACTGCAACCTCCACCTCCCAGGTTCAAGTTATTCTCTTGCCTTAGCCTCCCAAGTAGCTGGGATTACAGGCGCCTGCCACCATGCTTGGCTAATTTTTGTATTTTTAGTAGAGACAGGGTTTCATCATGTTGACCAGGCTGGTCGCAAACTCCTGACCTCAGGTGATCCATCCACCTCGGCCTCCCACAGTGCCGGGATTACAGGAGTGAGCCACCCTACCTGGCCAACAGCAATAATTTTAAAAGCGAAACCGTTCTGTAGGTTATTTGTCCACATGCAGCACTTGGCTCCTGGCCTTAAAAATGCCGGGAGAAGACTGACAATCAGGCCACCGCTTGTGCCCATGACAGAAACAGCAAAGCCCATTTTGAAATTTTTATTTATTTTTTAATAAAGGGAGTCTCGCTCTGTCGCCAGGCTGGAGTGCACTGGCGTCATCTCAACTCCCTGCAACCTCCGCCTCCCGTGTTCAGGGGATTCTCCAGCCTCAGCCTCCCGAGTAGCTGGGACTACAGGTGCACACCACCATACCCAGCTCATTTTTATTTTTTTAGTAGAGACAGGGTTTCTCCATGTTGGTCAGGCTGGTCTCAAGCCCTGACCTCAGGTGATCTGCTCGCCTTGGCCTCCCAAAATGTGGGGACTATAGGTGTTAGCCATTGCACCTGGCCACTTTTATTTACTTATTTTTATTTTTTCCAACAAAATCTCGCTTTGTTGTAAGACTGGAGTGCAATGGTGCAATCTCAGCTCACTGCAACCTCTGCCTCCTGGGTTCAAGCAAATCTTCTGGCTCAGCCTCCCAAGTAGCTGGGATTACAGGGATGCACCACAATGCCCAGGTAATTTTTTTTTTTTTTTGTATTTTTAGTAGAGATTGGGTTTCACCATGTTGGCCAGGCTGGTCTCGAACTCCTGACTTCAGGTGATCCACCCATCTTGGCCTCCCGCAGTGCTGGGATTACAGGCGTGAGCCACCATACCTGGCCTCATGTGTTAAGTTTTAAATTAATTGGTTTAATAATAAGAGCTTAAATAAAATATTTTGTCAGCAAAGTGAAAAACAATGCCTTTAGTTCATGTGACTTGGGTAATCTTTGGGAAATAAAGATGGGCTTAAAGATTACTGATAAAATACAAAGGTCTTCAAAATGTAAACGTGGTTAAAATTATGTTCAAATATTAGGTTTGCTAAATGCTTTAAGGTCATAAAGTGCTTCCTTGGCTTTTGAAAACTGTTTAACTTGCCTGCTTTCTAGCTAGGTTAAGGCCTGGGACATGTGGAGTTGGCCACACCTCTAGCTATGCTGGAAACAGTCAAACCTTATAACTTACCAGGTTTTATATTAAAGTTAAAATTGCTGAAATTCACACTTCAGCTGTAAAAGAAATATCCTCTCCATTGGGCATATGCCAAGGAAATGACTTTGTAACTTTCCTTCATCCTCTTCATTTACATAGGGCATACCCGAAGAAGTAGAGGGTATTTAAACTCCCAAAAATTCTGTAACGGGGCCTTTGAGCCCCAATGCTCGGGCCCACTCCCACATTGTGGCATTATGGAGTGTACTTTCATTTTCAATAAATTCCTTCATTCCTTCCTTGTTTGTGCATTTTGTCCAATTCTTTGTTCAAGACATCAAGAATATGAACACTCTCCACCGTTAACAAAAGCATATTGGCGGGGCACGGTGGCTCACGCCTGTAATCCCAACATTTTGGGAGGCCGAGGCCAGCGGATCATGAGGACCATCCTGGCCAACATGGTGAAACGCCGCCTCTACTAAAAATACAAAAATTAGCCGGGCGTGGTGGCGCACACCTGGAGTCCCCGCTACTTGGGAGGCTGAGGCAGGAGAATCACTTGAACCCAGGAGGTGGAGGTTGCAGTGGGCTGAGATTGTGCCGCTTGACTCCAGCCTGGGCAACAGAGTGAGACTCCATCTAAATAAACAAACAAACATGCATATTGATCGGATTTGCAGTGAGGAAACTCAATTTTGACTCCCAGGTTGGCCACTCATCAGCTGGCTAAAAAACGTGTGGTCTATTTAACCTGTCAGTTCTTCAGTTTCCCTGTGAGTAAAATGGGGATGATACCTACAACACAAGATTTTTTTTTCTTCTTATAGTAAGTGGATTAAATAAAAGAATAAATGTGAAAGAAAAGTTTCAGGCAAAGTACTTAAAAATGATTTTAACATCTGAATTCAAGCCACTTATCAAGGACTTGCTATGTGCCAAGCATTGTGATATGTTTTACATACATTATTTAATCCTTACATTAACCCTGTGAGATAAAGCATTCTCATTCCAATTTACTGATGAGGAAGTTGAGGTTCAAAGATATCAAGAATCTTGCTCCAGGTTCTCCAACAGTAGATGGCTGAGCAGGCATTCTAATTCAGGATTCAAACTCCAAGGCTCATGCTCTTGAGAACTTTCCTTTTCCAGGTATTGTTTTCTCTTAAATTAGCTAACGTGTACTAACTTGTGGAGTTTCTTTCTTGGAGAAAGTTAGATGGGTCTCTCAGGGTTTCTTTCTTGGAGCAGGTTATAAGGGTCTTCTCAGGTACTTTTTAGGTAACAAGAAAGCTAAATAGCTTTTTTTGGTAGATACTTGCCAATATTTTGTATTCCTTTTATGTTTGATTTATCCAGAGACTCTAGGAGTTGAAACAGAGAGGACTGTTAGAGAGGGGCTGTTGCCAGATTTTTAGGGGCACAGTCTTTGAAATATATAATGTATGAAAGCTTTAAAAAAATATATAGAAATAATGAATATATATATATGCATATACGTGTGTGTGTGTGTGTGTGT
>NW_012120487.1:5967694-5969910 GCF_000951035.1 Colobus angolensis palliatus
GTGCGCGTCGCCTCGCCGGGCATTTCAAAAGCCCGCCAGCCGGGAGCGGCGCTAGCTCTGTGTGCCTCGCAGGCGTGGTGGGCGCGTCCTGGAAGCCGCCCGCCTGGTTCTCGCGGGATCCGGGCCCCGGCTCGACGCCCGCTCTCTTCTTGACACCCCCGGCGGGGTCGCCATGGTTCATTTCTTGCACCCGGGCCACACGCCCCGGAACATCGTCCTTCCCGACGCTCAGAAGGATGCCCTGGGCTGCTGCGTGGTACAGGTGAGCACCGGGGTTCGGGCTGCTACGCGAAACTGGCGCCACGTCCAACCCTGGCAAGCACGGCGAGTCTCCTGGGACGCTGCCGAGGCACTTGCTGGGGAGTGTGGCCCGCCCGGGGCTGCGGTCTAAATGCCGAGTCCTTTCCTGGCTCAGGCGTAGCCGCGGAGTTGCGTTACTGGGGAGGCGGCTTGGGCGCCGCGGGGCGGGGGACGTTTCTGCGCCGGGCGAAGCGCGTGGACTTTGCGCCCTGAGGCGGCACGGCGAGAGCCCAGTCCCAGAGACCCGGGCGAGCCTCATAGGATTCCTCGCCCCAGTGCAGGGTGCTGTGAGCTTAGACGTAGGTGCAGGGCATGACACTCGGCTTGGCCCGTAGTGGACGGTGTTTTTGCCGTCGTGAACCCAAACGCCCCAAACCTTGACCGTTTCCCCACGCGTGTTGTGGACGCGGCGCCCCGCGGAGGCGGTGACCCTTTGACCGCTACCACCTGAGGCCTTTGGGCCCGGGGCCGGGCGAGTAGGTTAGTTCGGCTGGGGGAACTGGAACCCGAAGTCAGATTCTTTCAGTTCCGCGCGTCCGCCCCCTTCCCGGTCGCGTCCCCGTCCGGTTCCCAGCCTTTGCCGAATGCCTGTTACTCTTAGTTCTCAACAAAATGCAAACCCTAAGAATGTGTGTTTAGCGCCTGCTGTGTGTCGGGTGTCGCCTTTCTTTTCTTTCTTTCTTTTTTTGGATATGGAGTCTCGCTCTGTTGTGGAGTGCAGTGTCTCGGTCTGGGCCAACTGCAACCTCCGCCTCCGGGGTTCAAGCGATTCTCCTGCCTCAGCCTCCCGAGTAGCTGGGACTACAGGCGCGTGCCACCATGCCCGACTCATTTTTTGTATTTTTAGTAGAAACGGGGTTTCACCGTGTTGGCCGGGATGGTCTCGAACTCCAGACCTCGTGCTCCGCCCGCCTCGGCCTCCCATTGTGCTGGGATTACAGGCGTCAGCCACCGAGCCCGGCCAAGTGTCGCCTTTCTAAAGCAGTCTAGTAACCCCTAGTCTTTTGTAGGCTTTGCTAGACTTCATTTTACCGATGTGGGGAAATTGGGAGCTCTGAAATTGAGTTGACTTCCTCGTGAACTTGAATTTCACCTCAGGTGTTCAGACCTCCGACCCCACTTTGGAAAAAACCCACCAAGGGCCACCCTTTGGGAACTCGAGGAATTGAGTGGTCAAGGCTCGACCCAAAGTTTATAGAGAGAAGGAAATGCTCTGATTAAGGTTGTGCTTTACATATTAACGCCTTGTTGAAAGACTTTTTGCCCTGCAGTGATCTAGCCTGTACTCTTTTGAACTCACTTAGAAAAGTTGCTATGTAATTTGTGGATTTGTAATTCACGGAAAACTTGATAATTTTTACGTGTGTACTAGCATCGTCTCAAGCACATTTTTTGCTGCTTGGAATCGAAACAAGATTTCTTGTTTTTTTTTTTTTTGAGACGGAGTTTCGCTCTGTAGCCCAGGCTGCAAGCTCACTGCAAGCTCCGCCTCCCGGGTTCAAGCGATTCTCCTGCCTCAGCCTCCCGAGTAGCTGGGACTACAGGTGCCTGCCACCATGCCCGGCTAATTTTTTTTGTATTTTAGTAGAGACGGGGTTTCACCATGTTAGTCACATGGTCTCGATATCCTGACCTGGTGATCCGCCCATCTCGGCCTCCCAAAGTGCTGGGATTACAGGCGTGAGCCACCGCGCCCGTGATTTCTTTTTATCCTTCTAACTTTTTATTTTTAATTAAGATGGTGGTTTCCCTATGTTGCCCAGGCTGGTCTTTGAACTGGGCTAAAGCAATTCTCTTGCCTTGGCCTCCCATATCCTTTTTCAATTTTTTGCTTCATGAATTTTGAATCTATTAGTAAGTTCATATGCATTTAGGAATGTTAATTCTGCTTGATGAATTGACTCTTTTTTTTTTTT
>NW_012120487.1:5970640-5972382 GCF_000951035.1 Colobus angolensis palliatus
TTTTTTTTTTTTTTTTTTTTTTTTTTTTTTACAGAGGACGGGAAAGTAAACATTTTAATTTTTTAAATTAAAAAATGTATTTTTAAAATTGATATTTGGGGGGAGGAGAGAGTCTCACTCTGTTGCCTAGATTTGAGTGCAGTCTGTGATCATAGCTCATCCTCCCTCCTCAGCCTCCCTAGTAGCTGGACTACAGGTGTGCACCACCATGCCTGGCTGTTTTTTATTTTTTGTAGAGGCTGAGTCTTGCTGTGTTGCCCAGGCTAATCTCAAACTCCTGGCCTCAGCCTCCCAAAGTTCTGGGATTCCAGATGTGAGCCACCGTGCCGGGCCATTCTGTGCTATTTAATTAGAGTAAATATAATTATCAGTATTGTTGGGTTTAAGTCTCCTGTGTTTTGCTATATATGTTCCATTTGTCTTGTTTTTTCCTTTTCTTTTGAATTACTTAGAAAATACCATGTTCTCTTTTGACTTAGTAGTTCTCTCTTTCTCTCCCTTTCTCTCTTTCTCTCCTTTTCTCCTTCTTACCCTTTAATGGTCACTCAAAGGTAGCTGTTTTCAAAGTGTGGATCCCAGCACCTCCAGAATCCCAGAGATCCCATCTCTTCAATGAAACTTAGCCCACCTATCAATGAAATTTGCAAAAATGTAAAACAGTGCTGCTGTTCTCAACTAAGCTAGTTTTTAATTCTTTTGGAAATTATGGCTTTTTAAATTTATTTTATATATATATATAGAAACGAAGTCTCACTCTGTTGCCCAGGCTGGAGTGCAGTGGTGTGATCTTGGCTCACCACAACCTCCTCCACCTCCCAGGTTCAAGCGATTCTCCTGCTTCAGCCTCTGGAGTAGCTGGGACTATAGGTGTGCGTCACCATTCCCAGCTAATTTTTGTATTTTTAGTAGGGTTGGGGTTTCACTATGTTGGCTAGGTTGGTCTTGAACTCCTGAACTCATGATCTGCCCACCTCAGCCTCCCAAAGTACTAGGATTATAGGCAAGCCATCGAAAATGTTATCTATGTTAACATGCTCTGAGTTTTTAATATTTCCTAAGTGAATTAATGTGTATTTTAAAGATTGCTAAGATTTAATTTTTAACGTGGTATATGTTGATAGATATAACCCAATTTTTAAGAGTATAGAGTGGTACAAGGACCACAAAGCTTGGGAGCCATATCTCTAGGCTTTAAAATTACATCTTTGTCTGTTCATATTTACTTTTAAAGATACTACTTAATTTTTTTTTTTTTTATTGAGCCCAAGTCTTGCTCTGTTGCCCAGGCTGGAGTGTAGTCTTGTGGTCATGGCTCAACGCAGCCTCACACTCCTGGGCTCAAGCGATCTACCTGCCTTGGCCTCCCAAAGTACTAACATTACAGGTATATGCCACCACTATACTGTTTCTTACTTTTTTTTTTTTTGAGATGGAGTTTCAGTCTGTTGCCCAGGCTGGAGTGCAATGGTGCAGTCTTGGCTCACTGCAACCTCCACATCCCTGGTTCAAGCGATTCTCCTGCTTCAACCTCCTGAGTAGCTGGGACTACAGGAACCCACCACTACAACTGGCTAATTTTTTTTTTTTGAGACGGAGTCTTGCTTTGTCGCCCAGGCTAGAGTGCAGTGGCATGATCTCAGCTCACTGCCAGCTCCGCCTCCCGGGTTCACGCCATTCTCCTGCCTTAGCCTCCCAAGTAGCTGGGACTACAGGTGCCCGCCACCACACCCGGCTAAGTTTTT
>NW_012120487.1:5973707-5983600 GCF_000951035.1 Colobus angolensis palliatus
GGGGTTTCTCCATGTTGGTCAGGTTGGTCTCGAACTCCCGACCTCAGGTGATCCGCCTGCCTCAGCTTCCCAAAGTGCTAGGATTACAGGCATGAGCCACCATGCCCAGCCTGTCATTATTTTGGGGGGAGCTTAAAGAACTTTTAATACTTCACATAGCATATGAGCTGGCAACAAGTTGTCTCTGCTTTTGTTTATCTGAGAATATATTTCACTTTCACTTTTGAAAGATGTTTTCATGGATCTGACAGTGTTTCCCCTGTATTGTACTTTGTTTTTTTTTCCCTTGAGACAGTCTCGCTCTGTCTCCAGGCTGGAGTGCAGTGGCGTGATCTCGGTTCACTACAACCTCTGCCTCCCGGATTCAAGCAATTCTCCTGCCTCAGCCTTCTGAGTAGCTGGGACTATAGGCACGTGCCACCATGCCCCGCTAATTTTTGTATTTTTAGTAGAGATGGGGTTTCACCATATTGGCCAGGTGAGTCTTAAGCTCCTGACCTTGTGATCCACCCACCTTGGCCTCCCAAAAGTGATGGGATTACAGGCGTGAACCACTGCATCTGGCTAGCATGCTTTGTTTTGATGACAATTCAGTGATCATACCTTTTTTTTTCCTTCTGTGTCCATTCCCCCATCATAAGATTTTTCTCATTGTTGGTTTTTAGAAGTTTCCCATATTGTGATTTTTTTTGTTTGTTTATTCTGCTTTGGGTCTATTTTGCTTCGGAAATCAGTGGGTCTTGCATCTTGCATCTGATTTGAACTTAAAAAAATAAAATGACATAAAGACACACTGGGTCTTGCTTTGTTGCCCAGGCCAGTCTTGAGCTCTGGTCTAAAGCAATCCTCCCACCTCAGCCTTCCACACTTTGGGAGGCTGAGGTGGGCGGATCACCTGAGGCCAGGAGTTCAAGACCAGCCTGGAGAATCTCGCCTCTACCAAACATACAAAAATTAGCCAGACGTGATGGTGAATGCCTGTAGTCCCACCTACGTGGGAGGCTGAGGCACGAGAATGACTTGAACCTGGGAAGTGGAGGTTGCAATGAGCCGAGATCATGCCACTGCACTCCAGCCTGGGCAACAGTGCTAGACTCTGTCTCAAAAATAAAAATAAAATTAAAAGAAAAAAAAATAGAGACATCAAATTTGCACCCAGTGAATTAATTAACTATAACTCAATAGATATTAAACCACAAAGCAATTTTTGTTTTTTTTTGAGACGGAGTCTCGCTCTGTCACCCAGGCTGGAGTGCAGTGGTGTGATCTCAGCTCACTGAAAGCTCCACATCCTGGGTTCACACCATTCTCCTGCCTCAGCCTCCAGAGTAGCTAGGACTGGGATTACAGGCACACGCCACCACGCCCAGCTGATTTTTGTATTTTTAGTAGAGATGGAGTTTCACCATGTTTGCCAGGATGATCTCAATCTCCTGACCTTGTGATCTGCCTCCCAAAGTGCTGAGATTACAGGTGTGAGCCACTGTGCCCAGCCTCTTTACTTTTTTTGAGACCAAGCCTTGCTCTGTCGCTCAGACTGGAGTGCAGTGGCGCGATCTCCGCTCACTGCAACCTTCTGCCTCCTGGGCTCAAGGGACTCCCATATCTCAGCCTCCTGAGTAGCTGAGATTTACAGGTGTGTGCCAACATGCCCAGCTAATTTTTTTATATTTTTAGTAGAGATGGAGTTTCACCATATTGGCCAGACTGGTCTCGAACTCCTGGCCTCAAGTGATCTGCCTGCCTCAGCCTCCAAGTGTGCTGGGATTACAGACGTGAACCACCGTGCTGGCCTAGAGTTTACTTATACATTTCTAACAGGCTGCTTAAGATCGGTTAAGAAGTGCCTTAATTGGGGCACCATGGTTTTCAACTTTTTCCCCAGCCTTTTTCTGTTTCAGTTTGAGTCATTTCTGTTGTCCTGACTTCATCTTTAGTGATCTCTTATTTTGTAGTTCTGATCTGCTGATAATCCTATCTGCTGTTTTTTTTGTTTTGTTTGTTTTGTTTTTTTGTTTTTTTTTTTCCCCAATGTGCTGGGATTACAGACATGAGCCACTGCGCCCAGCTTCTAATTTTTGTATTTTTAGTAGAGACGAGGTTTTACCATGTTGGCCAGGATGGTCTCGATCTCCTGACCTTGTGATCTGCCCGCCTCGGCCTCCAAAATCTTTGGGATTACAGGCGTGAGCCACTGTGTCTGGCCTGGTGTATTTTTCAACTCTAGACATTTCCTTTTGGTCTTTTTCATATCTTCTGTTTTTCTGGTGTTTCCATATTTGTTCTCTTATTGTGTTCATGTTCAGTTTTAAAGCCGTGAATTATAATAGCTGTTTTAAATTCCTGTCTGTTAGGTTATTAAAGTTATTTTGGGATTTGTTTCTATTGACTTTTTTTCCTGCTTCTCATGTCTGATATTTTATTGTAAGCTGAACTTTATGGATGCTACTTTGAGTGTCTATATATATTTTGCAATTCAGAGACTTATAATTTTTTTTTTTTTTTGAGACAGGGTCTCATTTTGTCATCTAGGCTGGAGTGGAGTGGCACAATCATGGCTCATTGCCTCACTGCAGCCTTGACCTCCTGGGCTCGAGCAATTCTCCTGCCTCAGCCCCCCCAGGTAGCTGGGACTCAGGCACACTCTACTACATTCGGCTAATTTTTTTGTATTTTTTGTGGAGACAGGGTTTTGCCATGTTTCCACATCTGGTCTTGAACTCCTAAGCTCACATGATCTGCCTGCCTTGACCTTTCATGCTGGGATTACAGGTGTGAGCCACTGTGCCTGACCAGGAGACTTTTCATAGATGTATAATCATTACCACAGTCAATTTATTATTATTATTATTTTTGAGACAGGGTCTCACTCTGTCACCCAGGCTGGAGTGTAATGGCGCGATCTGGGCTCACTACAACCTTTGCCTCCCGGGTACAAGTGATTCTCCTGCCTCAGCCTCCCCAGTAGCTGGGATTACAGGCGTGAGCCATCACACCTAGCTAATTTTTGTATTTTTAGTAGGGATGGGGTTTCAACATGTTGACCAGGTTGGTCTCGAACTCCTAACCTCAAGTGATCAGCCCGCCTCTGCCTCCCAAAGTGCTGGAATTACAGGTGTGAGCCACCATCCCTGGCCCACAGTTTATTATTTATTTTAATTAATTATTTTATTTTATTTTATTTTATTTTTTATTTTTTGAGATGTAGTCTCACTCTGTCACCCAGGCTGGAGTGCAGTGGTGTGATCTCAGCTCACTGCAAGCTCCGCCTCCCGGGTTCACGCCATTCTCCTGCCTCAGCCTCCCAAGTAGCTGGGACTACAGGCGCCCGCCACCTCGCCCGGCTAGTTTTTTTTTTTGTATTTTAGTAGAGACGGGGTTTCACTGTGTTAGCCAGGATGGTCTCGATCTCCTGACCTTGTGATCCGCCCGTCTCGGCCTCCCAAAGTGCTGGGATTACAGGCTTGAGCCACCGCGCCCGGCCAATTTTTCGTATTTTTAGTAGAGACAGGGTTTCACCATGTTAGCCAGGATGGTCTCGATCTCCTGACCTTGTGATCCGCCCGTCTCGGCCTCCCAAAGTGCTGGGATTACAGGCTTGAGCCACCGCGCCCGGCCAATTTTTCGTATTTTTATTAGAAACGGGGTTTCACTATGTTGGCCAGGCTGGTCTCAAACTCCTGACCTCATCCAACAGCTTCAGCCTCCCAAAATGCTGGCATTACAGGTGTGAGCCTCCGCGCCTGGCCAATTTTTGTATTTTTAGTGAAGACAGGGTTTCACCGTGTTGGCCAGGCTGGTCTTGAACTCAGATGATCCACCCACCTCATCTTCCCAAAGTGGTGTGATTACAGGAGTGAGCCTCTGCACCTTGCCCGACAGTTAATTTTAGAGCACGTTTTTTTTTTTGACATGGCATCTGTCACCCATGCTGGAGTGCAGTGATGCTATCTCAGCTCACTGCACTCTCTGCCTTCTGGGTTCGAGGGATTCTCCTGCCTCAAGGCTCCTGAGTAGCTGGGACTATAGATAGGCATGTGCTACCATGCCTGGCTAATTTTTGTATTTTTAGTAAAAACAGGGTTTTGCTGTGTTGGCCAACCTGGTCTCAAACTCATGACCTCAAGTGACCCACCCACCTCGGCCTCCCGAAGTGCAGGAATTAACAGCTACCATGCTTGGCCAGCCTTTCTGTTTTGTAGAGGAGAAAGGCATTTTTTTGCTTTACGATAGGGTTATGTCCCAATAAAACCCTTGTAAATTTAAAATATTCTAAGTCCAAAATGCATTTAATACACATAACCTACCAAATATAGGTTAGTCTGACCTACCTTAAATGTGCTCAGAACTCTTACATTAGCCTACAGTTGAATAAAATTATCTAACACAAAGCCCATTTCATTATAGTGTTGAATATCTCATGGAATTTATTGATACTGACAGTGAAAAACAGTGGTCATATGGGTACTCACTGTTAACATATACAGCTGAAAGCACACTGGGCCTGAAGAATGTTTGAAGCATTGAACTAAAAGTTAATTGCTGGATGATGGAGAAGCTACATCAACAGGGTCACTAGTTGCCCTTCTAAACATTGGAGCCCACTGACACTTGTTGATGGTTTAGCAGGCATAGTG
The DNA here is from genome assembly GCF_000951035.1 of Colobus angolensis palliatus. Lineage (NCBI taxonomy): Eukaryota > Metazoa > Chordata > Mammalia > Primates > Cercopithecidae > Colobus > Colobus angolensis. The sequence goes on from NW_012120487.1 coordinate 5,978,345, forward strand.
TTCAAGAAGATATCAAGTAGTATTTGTTCACCTTTGTGATCGTGTGGCTGACTGGGAGCTGCAGCTCACTCTGCTGACCAGCATTGAAAGAATATCATATTATATGTCACTAGCCCGGGAAGAGATCAAAACTCAAAATTTCAAGTATGGTTTCTACTTCATACCATTGTAATTCCAAAAATCATGAGTCTGTACATGACTTTATAGCCTCACCTTCCTGTCAGTTTCTTACATTTTCATAGGACTTTGAATGTATCACCATTTGAGGTTGTGAATAGTTTTGGGAGTAGACACATGATAATCAATGAATACATATTCGTTGAATGAATGACCATGTGATCTCTGCTTGACGTGTTCCAAATGTTGCATTGAAATTGTCAATTTCTTGTTCGTATTCTTCAGTAAATGTTAACTCTAAAGGGACTAGAACTGTATCTTACTCATCTCCGTATTTTCAGTGGCTAGCACAGAACAGGTGATCAGTAAAGGATTAAGAGAACTTAATATTGGGGTCAGGTGTGGTGGCTCATGCCTGTAATCCAGCACTTGGGGAGGCTAAGGTGGGAGGATCTCTTGAGCCCAGGAGTTTCGAGACTAGCTTGGGCAACAAAGTGGGACTCTATAAAATGTACAAAAAATTAGCTGGGCATGGTTGGCATGGGCTTGTAGTCGCAGTCACTCAGGAGGCTGAGGTGGAAGGATCAACTGACTGGGAAAGTCAAAGCTGCACTCAGCTGTGATTGTGCCACTGCACTCCAGCCTAGGCGATAGTGAGACCCTGTTTCAAAAAAAAGAAAGAAAGAACTTAATGTTTTTCAAGATGCAATATGTTCTCTCTGACTGTGGGTTCAGTATATGGGAATTCAGCCAACTTTGGATGGAAAATATTTGGGGGAAAAAACCTGCATCTGTACTGAACATGTCCAGACTTTGTTCTTGTCATTCTGTAAACAATACAGTATAAAGCATTTATACTGTATTAGTGCTTATAAGTAATTTAGAAATGATTTATAGTGTATGAGAATGTCTGCATAGGTTATATGCAAACATTACACCATTTTATATAAGGGGACTTGAGCATCTGTGGATGCTGGTCAGGGAGTTCTGGAACCAATCTCCTGCAGGTTTTGAGGGACAGCTGTACAAGAGAAGAGACAACAGATTAAATTTTCCATTCAGTTAACGTTGGAATGAGGTGGTTTCGTTACATATAAATCATTATCAGAGTATGAAGGATGTTTCTTCACATACCCTCATCAAATGGAATATGTATGGCATGACCAGTTTTATGTTGAATTTTTGCAGATGTGTTCTAACAAAATTTGTTTGGGGTTTTGTTTGCTAGGAAGAGGCATCTCCCTACACTTTGGTCAACATCTGCCTGAATGTCCTGATTGCTAACCTGGAGAAACTGTGTTCTGAAAGACCTGATGGAACACTGTGCCTTCCGGAGCATTGGAGTTTCCCTCAGGAAGTAGCTGATCGATTTCTCAGGGTGATGACTTGGCAAGGTAGTGATAAGCCTTCTCTAAAGTCAACTCTTGCAGTACTTTACTATTTGAAAAGCACTTTCACACACAGTTCCTATTGTGATTCTCACAAAGTATTTCCATTTCATTTGTCTGGAAGTTGAGACTCACTCTTTCTGGGATTCCGTGATGGAAATTGTCTTCTAGGCTAGCCTTGCTATTGACGTGGTTTTCCACTCTTCACTTACTAAGTCACTTATCCATCTGCTCTCTAGCTTTCTTTTTTTTTGAGGTGGAGTTTCACTCTTGTCACCAAGACTGGAGTATAGTGGCACAATCTTGGCTCACTGCAACCTCCACTTCCTGGGTTCAAGCGATTCTCCTGCCTCAGCCTCCCAAGTAGCTGGAATTACAGGCGCCCACCACCATGCCTGGCTGATTTTTGTATTTTTAATAGAGATGGGGTTTTACCACATTGGCCAGGCTGGTCTCGAACTCCTGACTTCAGGTGATCCGGCTGCCTTGGCCTCCCAAAGTCCTGGGATTACAGGCGTGAGCCACCATGCCCGGCCTGCTCTTTACCTTTTTCAAAATGCTCTTGCTATTGTCTTGTTTACCATTCTTTTCATTATAGTTATGAGTCTTACCTCCCATTGTAGCTGTGCTTAAAGAACTCCGCTAAAAAAAGAAAGGAAAAAAAGAGCATTTTATTATTTATTTATTTATAACCTGGGATTACAGGTGTGAGCCATCACATCCAGTGTGAGGCACCGTGCCTGGCCCATAATCAATTTTATAACCTCGAAATTTCCATCACTTCAGAAAGAAACATTGTGCCCGTTAGATTTTACTTCGTTTTTCCCACATCCCTCCAGCCCTAAGCAACCACTAGTCTACTTTTCATCTCTATGGATATTCCCACCAGCAGTGTCCAAGAGTGTCTCCACATTCTCACCAAGACTCATCTGACATTTTGATTATAGCCATCCTAGTGGATGTGAAATAGTATCTGTTGGGCTTTTAATTTGCATTTCCCTAATGACTAACGGTGTTGAGCCGCTTTTCATGTGCTTATTGGCCATTTATGTTTTGTTTTGTTTTGTTTTGTTTTGTTTTGTTTTGAGATAGAGTCTCTGTTGCCCAGGCTGGAGTGCAGTGGCATGATCTCGGCTCACCACAACCTCCTCCTCCCCAGCTCAAGTGATTCTCCTGCCTCAGCTTCCAGAGTAGCTGGGACTGTAGGCGCTTGCCACCATGCCCAGCTAATTTTTGTATTTTTAGCAGAGACAGTGTTTCACTATGTTGGCCAGGCTGGTCTCGAACTCCTGACCTCGTGATCCACCGGCCTTGGCCTCCCAAAGTGCTGGGATTACAGGCGTGAACCACTGTGCCCGGCTTCTCTTTTTTTTTTTTGAGACAGTTTTGTTCTTGTTGCTCACACTGTAGTGCAATGGCTTCCCAAAGTGCTAGGATTACATGCATGAGCCACTGTGCCTGGCCTATATATTGTATATTACATAATTGCTTTTTGGATGTTAAACCAACCTTGTATCCCTTGGACAAATCCCACTTGGTCATTTTTATGTGCTACTGCTTTTTTAGTTTTGTTTGTTTATTCTGCTTGATAATGTTTTTGTTTTTGTTTTGAGATGGGGTCTTGCTCTGGTGCCAGGCTGGAGTGTAGTGGCACTATCATAGCTCACTGCTGCCTCGACCTCCTCAGCTCAAGCAGTTTTCCCACCTCAGCCTCCCGAGAAAAACACAAGTTCGAACTGTACAGATCCACCCATACGCAAATCTTTTTCAATAAATATACTGCAGGGTTTGTGTTTGGATATTTGCAACAATTTGAAAAAATTCGCAAACTTTGTAGCATAGAAATATCGAAAGGTAAGAAAAGGATTTGTCATGAATGTATAAAAATATACTGCAGCACTCTTCATAATAGCCAAGGTATGGAATCAATCTAAGTGTCTATCAGTGGAGGAATGTATGAAGAAAATGTGGAATATGCACACAGTAGAATACTATTCAGCCATAAAAAAAAATAAAATCCTGTCATGTGCGGCAACATAAATGAACCTGAAGGACATTATGTTAAGTGAAGTAAGCCAGGCACAGAAAGATAAATACCACATGATCTCACTCACGGAATCTAAAGAAGTTGATCTCGTAGAAGAAAAGAATAGAATAGTAGTTACCAGAGGCTGGGGAGAGGAGAAGAAAGGGGAAATAGGGAGAGATTACTCAACAAGTACAAAGTTAGAGTTAGATAGGAGGAATAAATTCCAGTGGCCTATTACACAGTAGGGTTTCTATGATTAACAATAATGTATTATATATTTCAAAATAGATAGGATTTTGAATGTTCCCACCACAAAGAAATGATAAATGGGTAAGGTCATGGATATACTAAATACCTTGATTTGATGATCACAATATATATACACATATAGAAATATCACACTATACCCCCAAATATATACAATTATGTATCAAAAATAAAATGCAAAAGAAATGAAAGAGGGAACACAACTACTAACCTTATAGAAATGAAATGGATTAGAAAGGAATACTGTGAACAAGTGTATGCCAATAAATTCAATAACTTTCATGAAAGGGACAAATTTCTAGAATAACACAAACTAAAATTTTTACACATATCTTTATGGTAGCATAAAGGCTGAGGCAGGAGAATCACTTGAACTCAGGAGGTGGAGGTTGTGGTGAGCCAAGATCGCACCACTGCACTCCAGCCTGGGCAACAGAGACTCTGTCTCAAAAAAAAAAAGACACAAATGGCCAATAAGCACATGACAAGTTGCTCAACACCGTTAGTCATTAGGGAAATGCAGATTAAAAGCCCAATAGATACTATTTCACATCCACTAGGATGGCTATAATCAAAATGTCAGATGAGCCTTGGTGAGAACGTGGAGAAACTCTTGGACACTGCTGGTGGGAATGTAAAATAGCACAGCCACAAACAACAGTCTGGCAGTTCCTCAAAAAGATAACGAGTTACCATTTGATCCAGCAATTTCACTCAGAGAAATGAAAACTTATATCCACATAGAAACTTTTACACATTCCTGCAGATTCATATGGGACAGAGAAAGTTTAGAATACATTTTTTTTAAGTTTAAAAATAAAATGTGTACACATATCTTTATGGTACCATATTATTCATAACAGACCAAAAGTGAAAACAACACAAATGTCCATCAACCGAAAAACAGATAAATACAATGTGGTATGTCCATACAGTAGAATATGCTACTATAAAAAGGAACGAGTACAGATATACATGTTGCACAATGTGAGCCTTAAAAACATGCTAAATGAAAAAGGTTTGGCACACAAGACCACATACTGGATGATTTAATTTATATTAAATGTTCAGAATAGGCAAATCCATAGAGATGGAAGGTAGACTAGTGGTTGCTTAGGGCTGGAGGGATGTGAGAAAAAGGAAGTAAAATCTAACGGGCACAAGGTTTCTTTCTGAGGTGATGGAAATTTTGAGGTTCTGAAATTGATTATGGGCCAGGCACGGTGCCTCATGCCTGTAATTCCAGCACTTTGGGAGGCTGAAGCAGGCAGTTCATTTGAGGTCAGGAGTTTGAGACCAACCTGGCCAAATGGTGAAACCCCATCTGTACTAATACGGCTGGACGTGGTGGCTCACACCTGTAATCCCAGATTATAAAACTGATCATTTGTTGTATAAAGTTTCTTGTAATAGGTATTTTGTCATATAAGTGCTATGATTTTGACGTGTTCCTCC
>NW_012120487.1:5984105-5987516 GCF_000951035.1 Colobus angolensis palliatus
TGGAGCTTGCAGTGAGCTGAGATCCGGCCACTGCACTCCAGCCTGGGCGACAGAGCGAGGCTCCATCTCAAAAAAAAAAAAATTGGCAGGGCGCATTGGCTCACGCCAATCCCAGCACTTTGGGAGGCCAAGGCAGGCGGATCACCTGAGGGTCAGGAGTTTGAGACCAACCTGACCAGCATGGAGAAACCCTGTCTCTGCTAAAAATACAAAATTTTCTGGGTGTGGTGGCGCATGCCTGTAATCCCAGCTACTCGGGGGGCTGAGTTAGGAGAATCGCTTGAAGCTGGGAGACAGAGGTTGCCTGGGCAACAAGAGTGAAAAAAAAAAATTGTCAGAGTTTCTTGTTGGTTTGACTTTTAGTGGTCATTACTCTCCTTCACCTTTCTGGTTTAGAGTAGTGCTCTGTTTTGTTTTTTTTCTTGTATCCTGGATTACTCTTCCACAATTTCCTTCTGTTCTTCTATCTGTACCTTAAGTATTTTGTGCTTCTTAAGGACCTGTCTTGGATACTTTTCTCACTCTGAACACTCCTTATGTGATTTTCCTTGGTTTATTTTACCTCCTCTACTGTCATTCCCCAGAGTTCCCAGCCCTTTATCCTAAACTCCTGAATCATGTTACCAGTTGATCCCTTGGTGTCCTGCACTTTTCTCTGGGCTGCTGAGTCATCATATTTTCCTGATTTTCTTCCTACCTCATTGAATGCTGCTGCTTTTATTTTTTTATTTTTTATTTTTGTGAGACAGAGTTTTGCTCTTGTTGCCCAGGCTGGAGTGCCGTGGTGCGATCTTAACTCACTGCCATGACTTAGCTCACTGCAACCTCTGCCTCCCAAGTTAAAGCATTTCTCCTGCCTCAGCCTCCTGCTGGGATTACAGGGGCCTGCCACCACGCCTTGCCAACTTTTTATATTTTTATTTAAAATGGATTTCACCATGTTGGCTAGGCTGGTCTCGAACTCCTGATCTCAAACTCCTGACCTCAGGTAATCTGCCTGCCTCAGCCTCCCAAAGTGCTTCAATTACAGGTGTGAGCCACCGCATCCAGCCTATTTTATTTTTTTGAGACAGGGTCTCACTCTGTTGCCCAGGCTGGACTGCAGTGGTGTGATCATGGTTTGCTGTAACTTCAAATTCCTGGGCCCAAGTGATCCTCCTGTCTCAGCCTCCTGAGTAACTGGGACTACAGGTGTGCACTACCATGCCTGGCTAATTCAACATTTTTTTTTGTAGAGACAGCGTGTCCCCATGTTGCCCAGGCGCCTGGGCTCAAGCAGTCCACATGCCTGGGACTCCCAAAGTGCTGGGATTACAAGCATAAGCCACTGTGCACAGCCTAAATTTTTCTTTTTTCTTTTTTGGTTAGCAACAGTCTTAGTCTGTGTCCCCAAGGCTGGAGTGCAGTGGCACCTGCTCAGCTCACTGTTCCGCCTCCCTCCCAGGTTCAAGCAATTCTCATGCCTCAGCAACGAGTAGCTGGGACTATAGGCATGTGCCACCACGCCCGGCTAACTTTTGTATTTTTAGTAGAGAACGGGGTTTTACCATGTTGGTTAGGCTGGTCTTGAACTCCTGACCTCAAGTGATCCACCCGCCTCAGCCTCCCAAAGTGTTGGGATTACAGGCATGAGCCATTGTGCCTGGCCCTAAATTCTTTACTCTGTCACAAAATTGGTGTTTCTAAAAATGTAGTTATAACCCTTTTTTTTTTTTTCAAAGAAGCTACATCAAAATGCGATGACCAGCCAGGCGCAGTGGCTCCCTCCTGTAATTCCAGCACTTTGGGAGGCCGAGGTGGGTGGATCACCTGAGGTCAGGAGTTTGAGACCATCCTGGCCAACATGGTGAAACCCGGTCTCTACTAACAATACAAAAATTATCCGGGCGTGGTGGCAGGTGCCTGTAATCCCAGCTACTGGGGAGGTTGAGGCAGGACAATCACTTGAACCTAGGAGGCAGAGATTGCAGTGAGCTGAGATTACGCCACTGTACTCCTGCCTGGGTGACAAGAGCGAAACTCAGTCTCAAAAAAAAAAAAAAAAAATGTGATGACTATTCATTTTATGGTTAAAAAGTCTTCAATTGTTCCTCATTGTCCGTAGGATAAAAGTCTGAATTTCCTAGCTTTGTGGACAGGACTTTTACCATCCTCTTCATCCTTGCTTCCAGCCATGCCCCCTAACAGGCACTATGTCCCAGTAGTGTTGTTCTACATTTTGAGTGATTTGCTGCTCTATGTCTTCTATTTCTTTGACATACTCACCTGTTCAAGTTTCAGTTTCCTCAGCTACATAATAGTAGTAATAATAATTCCTGTATAGTATTAATGCAAAGAGTACATGAGATAATAATCTTATTAAAGGAGTTTAGAACAATGCTAGCACAGAGCAGTAAATGTTGTCATTATTGTTATTATTAGCATCTGTCTTCTTTGCCACATTTTATCCTGGAAAGACGTGAGATCTAGTTGTCATTATAAGTTGATTCTGGTTCTTTTATAGGCAAGCTGACTGACAGAACAGCAGGCATTTTCCGAAGCAACCAAATGAAACTGAAGCTGGTCAATATCCAAAAAGCTAAAATCTCTACAGCTGCATTCATAAAAGCCTTCTGCCATCATAAGCTCATTGAACTGAATGCTACTGCAGTGCACGCTGACCTCCCAGTTCCAGACATCATAAGTGGACTCTGCAGCAATAGCTGGATCCAGCAAAACCTCCGGTGTCTCCTGTTAGACTCGACAAGCATCCCTCAAAATTCAAGATTACTGTTCTTTAGTCAGCTCACTGGTCTTCGCATTTTAAGTGTTTTTAATGTTTGTTTTCATACTGAAGACCTGGCTAATGTTTCTCAGTTACCAAGACTGGAAAGCTTAGATATCTCTCATACTCTGGTCACTGATATTTCTGCACTGCTTACCTGTAAGGATCGATTGAAGTCTCTTACAATGCACTATCTAAAATGCCTGACCATGACCAAACCACAAATTCTTGCAGTCATTAGAGGACTTACATGTCTGCTTCACCTTGATATTTCTGATCACAGGCAACTCAAATCAGACCTAGCTTTTCATTTGCTACAGCAGAAGGATATCCTGCCCAATGTTGTGTCATTGGACATTTCTGGGGGCAACTGCATCACTGATGAAGCGGTAGAACTATTTATACAACAGCGGCCTGCCATGCAATTTGTGGGACTATTGGCCACGGGTGCTGGCTCTTCTGACTTCTTTACTACAAAGCAAGGCTTGAGGGTTTGTTCTTATCTAAATAAGTTTTGTTTCATTTGTTTAGAATATTATTAAACTTGTGCTATAGACCAGAATTTTTACCAGGCATTAGGGTTACGGAGACAGATAAAAAAATCCTTCAACAGCTTATTTAATAATTAACGATTATTGTGCACCTAC
>NW_012120487.1:5988757-5993501 GCF_000951035.1 Colobus angolensis palliatus
GATCTCCTGACCTCGTGATCCGCCCGTCTCGGCCTCCCAAAGTGCTGGGATTACAGGCTTGAGCCACTGCGCCCGGCCGATTACTCTAACTTTATATGAAGTCTTGAAATTAGGTAATGTGACTTCTTCAACTATGTTATTCTGTTTCATAATTGTTTTGGTTATTCTAGCTTCTTTGTATTTCCATATGAATCATAAAAACAACTTGTCAATATCTACAAAAAGGACTACTGGTATTTTAGTTGGGATTGCATTGAATCTATAGGTCGGTTTGAGGAAAATTGCCATTTAATAACGATTAGTCTCCTGTTGTTTTGAAAAAAAGAGGTGAGGTCTCCACTCTGTTGCCCAGGCTGATCTCATAGTCCTGGGCTCAAGCAACCCTTGTGCCTCAGACTCCCGAAGTGTTGGGATTACAGGCATTAGCCACCATGCCTGGCACTAGTCTTCTGATTCTTGAACCCAGTATATCTCTGCATTTATTTAGATCTTTAATTTTTCTCAGCATATTTTGTCATGTAGCTGGGACTACAGGCGCCTGCCACCACGCCTGGCTAATTTTTGTAATTTTAGTAGAGACGGGGTTTTACCATATTGTTCAGGCTAGTCTCTAACTCCTGACCTCAGGTGAGCCACCTGCCTTAGCCTCCCAAAGTGTTGGAATTACAGGCGTGAGCCACTCCACCTGGCCAACACCTGGAACATTTAATTGAACATCTGTTATTAGTGTCTCAAACACTGGATGCCCCAAAAACCCTGTGCTTAAAAATCAATGGTGAAACCTATTTGGTAACGTCTTTATTTTCAGGTTGCTGGAGGAGCCAGTATGAGTCAGATTTCAGAAGCTCTGAGCCGATACAGGAACAGATCATGTTTTATGAAGGAAGCCCTCTGCAGGCTATTCACAGAGACATTTTCAATGGAGGTAACCATGCCTGCTATTTTAAAGGTAATTGAAGAAAGACAATTTTTATTATTACTTCTTAACTTGGTTCAATTAATAATTATTAACAAACCACACTGAATATAATAAATTATATGCTTTATTCTGTAGTGAGTCAAGTGCTCTCATAGAGCAAAGAAAAGAATGTTAAGCTTAGCCGACAAAGTGTCTTTTGCTTTGAGCATCTGGATTTATGTGGAATAAATTTGAATCAAAACAGTTAAAATTTGGTCTAAGTAAGGGACTAATAGGATCACATGGCTTTCTGAAAGAAAATAAGCACAGAACAAAATAAAAATAATTAAAGGGTGGCCAAATCTACCACTTAAAGTATTTTGTGAATAACATAAAGTTGCCTTTATTGATATAGCCAAACTTAGCTTTGGTTTAGGGAAGGATGCGTTTTATTGTAAATGTAATTACAAGTATTAAGTGGCTTGGGAAAGAAAACTGCAGTTATTTATTTTTCTTTTATACATGTGTTTATTTGAAACATAGTTGTTTTTAGTGAAACATGACAATGAAAGGTCTTAAGAAAAATCTTGTCTTTTATTATTTATAATTTTTTGCAATTCCTTAAAAATATGGATATTTTCCCAGCACTTTGAGAGGCCGAACCGGGTAGATCACAAGGTCAAGAGATTGAGACCATCCTGGTCAACATGGTGAAACCCCATCTCTACTAAATACAATACAAAAATTAGCTGGGCATGGTGGCGCGCTCCTGTACTCTCAGCTACTTGGGAGACTGAGGCAGGAGAATCACTTGAGGTTGCAGTGAGCCAAGATTGCGCCACTGCACTCCCTCCTGGTGACAGAGCGAGACTCAAATAAAAACAAAGATATTTTTACAGCATGGGAGATTAACTTTATTTACAGCTCAAAAGCAATGATGTATAAAGAAAAACTCTGGGTCAGGTGTGGTGGCTTATACCTGTAATCCCACCACTTTGGTTGGGAGGCCCAGATGGGAGGATTTCCTGAGGCCAGGAGTTCAAGACCATCCTGATCAACATTAGTAAGACCCTGTCCCTACAAAAATTTAGAGAGAGAAAAAAAAAAAAGCTCTGACTGGGTGCCATGGCTCACACCTGTAATCCCAGCACTTTTTGGGCGGCTGAGGTGGGCAGATCACCTGAGGTCAGGAGTTCGAGACCAGCCTGGCCAACGTGGTGGAACCCCGTCTCTACCAAAAATACAAAAATCAGCTAGGCTTGGTGGCAGGTGTCTGTAATCCCAGCTACTGGGGAGGCTAAGTCAGGAGAATCACTTGAACTTGGGAGATGGAGTTTGCAGTGAGCCGAGATGATGCCACTGCACTCCAGCCTGGGTGACAGAGTGAGACTCTGTCTCAAAAAAAAAAAAAAAATTAGCTGGGCATGGTTGCACATGCCTATGGTCCCAGCTACTTGGGTGACTGAGATTGGAGGACTATGTGAGCCGAGGAGTTTGAGGCTGCTACAGTAAGCTATGATGGTGCCACTATACTCCAGCCTGGGTAACAGAGCAAGATCCCAACTCGAAAAAATAAAATAAATAAAAAATTCTGGGCCTTTTTTTCCATCTGTAAGGAAGAGATTGAATTAAATGTTCTTCTGTTTTTGTTTGTTTGTTTTTGTTGTTGTTCTTTGAGACAGGGTCTCACTCTGTTGCCCAGGCTGGAGTGCAGTGGCATGATATGATCTCAGCTAACTGCAGTCTTGACCTCCTGGGCTCAAGTGATCCTCCTGCCTCAGCCTCCTGAGTAGCTGGGACTATAGGCGTGCCCCACCATGCCTGGCTATTTTTTTGTTTTTTCTATAAATATGATGTCTTACTATGTTGCCTAGGCTGAATTTAGATTTTCTAAATTTCTTTTCATACTAAGATTCTGTAATTTTTGTGAAAATCACATTTCTTTTGGTTTCTGGATTTCTAAATTGCAGATGATGACAATCTAATGAAACTGAAAAATCAATTTAGCAATATACAAAAAAATGTCATTTTCCATAGCAGAAGTATATCCCAGGTCTGTCTCTGGTAGAGGAAACAGATCACAGTGTCCCTGAATGGCAGAGCAGGTGGGGTCTAAGCTTGGAACAATGCCCTCATTTTACATTTGTGTTCTAGGTCTTCCACAGTATAGCTTCAAGTTGCCTAATGTTTTGTTTTACCATGTTTCAAATTCTTCTCCTCTGTTGGTGGATTTATCCCATCCTTTTTTCCACTTTGTTTTTCTTTTTTTTTTTCTTTTTTTTTGAGGTGGAGTCTCGCTCTGTCGCCCAGGCTGGAGTGCAGTGACGCAGTCTCGGCTCACTGCAAGCTCCGCCTCCCGGGTTCACGCCATTCTCCTGCCTCAGCCTCCTGAGTAGCTGGGACTACAGGCGCCCGCCACCGCGTCCGGCTAATTTTTTGTATTTTTTAATAGAGACGGGGTTTCACCGTGGTCTTGATCTCCTGACCTTGTGATTCGCCCGCCTCGGCCTCCCAAAGTGCTGGGATTACAGGCGTGAGCCACCGCGCCCGGCCCACTTTGTTTTTCTTTATCACGCTTCTTTCCCCTATGAATACCCTGTCCATTCTGCCCCCACATTTATCTCCTCCTGTGTAAATCCTGAGACTCTGCCTAAATGTGCTCTTTCAATGAGTTCTTTCTGTTCTCTCCCAGAAATGACCACTCTCTCCATAATTACTATCCTCAGACATCACTTCATTGATGCGTCTTTTATGGTGCTTTTCTTCCATTTTATTTTTTTGGCATTTCTCACAGTGTTATTACTCTCACAAGGCTTTATGCTAATGAGTGGCTCTCACTCATGTTTGTGTCCCCTGCAGCGCCTGTCACAGTAGCTTGTATGGAGTGAGGCTCAATAAATGATTTTCAGTTAATTTCACAGATAAAGAAACAGAGGTCTAGAGAAAGGAAGTGACTTGGCCAAAGTCGCACAGATAGTGACTCCATTTGGATTAGAAGGCTTTGCTGTAATACTCTGATGTACTAAAGAATAAATGCTTGGAGTAGGGAAAATCTGTTCTTGTCCCAATAAACGAAGATTTCTGCCAACCAAAACATGGACAAGACAGCATAGAGAATATTAGTGGCATCATATGCACTAAAAACAAGTTCATCTTCAGCTTGTGGCTGTAGGAATGAGGAATCACCCGTTGGATTTGCCAGTGCAGTTCACAGCCAGTGCTTGCGCTCTCAACCTAACACGCCAGGGCCTGGCCAAGGGGATGCCTGTTCGCCTGTTGTCAGAGGTCACCTGTCTACTTTTCAAGGCTCTGAAAAATTTCCCCCATTACCAGCAGGTAATTTCAATTGAATATTTGTTTGTGCTTTTTTTGTTGTTGTTGATACAGAATCTCAGCTCTGTTGCCCAGGCCAGAGTGCAGTGGCACTGTTTGTTTTTGGGTTTTTTTGTTTGTTTGTTTTAAAGACAGAGTCTCTCTTTGTCGCCCAGGCCAGAGTGCAGTGGCATGATCTCGGTTCACTGTGACCTCTGTCTCCCGGATTCAAGCAATTCTCCTGTCTCAGCCTCCTTAGTAGCTGGGATTACAGGCATGCACCACCACACCCAGCTAACTTTTGTATTTTCAGTAGTGATGGCTTTCACCATGTTGGTCAGGCTGGTCTCAAACTCCTGACCTCATGAGCCACCGTGTCCGGCAGACGATTTGTATTTTTTAACTTTAGGATAAATATGTGAAAAATATATTATTTAGTTCTGGTTTTTCGTCCTATTAGAGAAAGAGAATAGATAAAAGAATTTGTGTTTGTTATAGAAAAAATAGGAAATATAGATAAGCAGTGAGGTTAAA
>NW_012120487.1:5994551-5995167 GCF_000951035.1 Colobus angolensis palliatus
CTCACCCCACACATGAAAATTAAGCTGAATTGAATCATACATCTAAATATAAAAGCAAGGCTGGGCTTAGTGGCTCATTCCTATAATCCTAGCACTTTGAGAGACCAAGAGGGCAGGCTCACTTGAGGCTAGGAGTTTATGATCAACCTGGGCAACATAGTGAGACCCAGTCTTTACTAAAAATAAAAAAATAAAAATTGGCTGAGCATGGTGGCAAGCATCTGTAGTCCTTGCTCCTCGGGAGACTGAGGTAGGAGGATTACTTGGAGTTGGAGGCTGCAGTGAGCTTTGATCTGAGCCACTACACTTTAGCCTGGGCAACAAAGCAAGACCCTGTCTAACAAAAACTCTGTCTAAACAAGACTCTGTGCCTGGGCTACAAAAACAAACAAACAAAAAAGAAAAGAATAAAACTTTAACAAAACATAAGAGAAAACATTTGTGACCTTGGGGTAAGTAAAGATATCTTAGGATATGAAAAGCACACATTATAAAAGAAAAAAATGAAAGTTCATCAAAATAAAAAGCTGTTCTTTCTCATACACACACACATGTGTATACACACACTTTTTTTTTTTTTTTTCAAATCTCAGCTTTCTCAGTGACCACTTCTTTG
>NW_012120487.1:5995662-6003733 GCF_000951035.1 Colobus angolensis palliatus
TATTTTTTTTGAGATGAAGTCTCACTCTGTTGCCCAGGCTGGAGTGCAGTGGCATGATCTTGGCTCACTGCAACCTCTGCCTCCTGCCTCAGCCTCTTGAGTAGCTGGGATTACAGGTGCACGCCACCATGCCTGGCTGATTTTGTATTTTCAGTATAGATGCCGTTTCACCATGTTGGCCAGGCTGGTTTCGAACTGCTGACCTCAGGTGATCCACCTACCTTGGCCTCCCAAAGTGCTGGGATTACAGGAGTGAGCCACCATGCCCGGCCCCCACCCCCGCAACACACATTTTTAAAATGACAAGGTAAATGATGGACTGGGAAACATGTTCATTTTATATATATGAGAATCGACTTCATTCAGAGTATCTAAAGAACTCAGCTTGTTAATACAGTACAAATAAACCAGTTATAAAAATGATCAAAGGATTTGAACAGTTTGGTAGTTTCTTTAGAAGTTAAATATACACTTTATAAACTACCTAGTCATTCCACCCCTAGGTATTTATTGAAGATAAATGAAAGCATGTATCCATATAAAGATATTTACATCAATGTTCATGGTACCTTTATTTATTGCCAAAAACTAGAAATGTACCAAATGTCCAGCAACAGGTGAATAGATACATTGTAACAAATCTATTTAGGGAAACACTGGTTGGCACACACAGAGATGAAGTACTGATATCTGCAGTGTAGATGACACTCAAAATGTTATATGCTGAGCAAAACAGGCCAAACTCAAAAGAGCAGAACCACATGATTCCATTTGCATAACACCTTAAAAAAACTAATCTATAATGACTGCAATTTTCCAAGGATAGGGTTACAGGGTTGAGATTGACTGGAAGAGGGGACAGTGGAACTCTCTGGGGTGATAGAAGTATTGTATCTTGATTGTAGCAGTGGCTACACAGGGGTATACATTTGTGAAATCTAATTCAAATGTGTACTTTGTAAAGGGAATTGATTTTTTAAAAAATACAATTAGGAAGTAGGTTTTCCTCATTTATTTCTACCTTATTTTTAAAGTTGGAAAATCCTACTCAGTCTTCATTCTTGCATGGCAGTCATCAGTTACAGCATTAAATGAAAATTGTGGATAGGGACAGGTACACAGTGAGCTCTCAGTAAGAAAAGCTCACTAGTAATACTCCCAAATACATAGATCTTTGTTTAGAATGGAATGTTACCTTTGTTCAAAATTATTTTTCTTTATTCTCTAAAAGTTACAGAAGAATTGTCTTCTCTCCTTAACCAATTCCAGGATTCTTGTGGATGTTCCGTTTGACAGGCAAGTATAAGACTTGGTCATTTGATTGGGGTGTTGGCCTTTGGTTATTAAATGCAGGGGCCTGATTAAGGCTGAGATAAGGTGTTTGGAGAGAAGGTTCTGTTGAGCTTCTTCCACATAGAAGTGATTAGAAGTACCCTAATTGAAAATGTCTCTTGAAGTGATTCCAGTACAGGATAGTGGGTAAGAACAGGTTCCGAGAGCCAAACATACTTGGACTTAAGATCTAGCCCTTTCATTATCTTTGCTTGTAAGTTTCCTCATTTGTTAAATAATGGCTCTTACCAGCATTAGATACGATAGTGTCTGTAAAGTACAGGCTATTCTAAAGAATATTAGTAATAGGCCGGGTGCAGTGGGTCACGCCTGTAATCCCAGCACTTTGGGAGGCCGAGGCGGGTGGATCACGAGGTCAGGAGATCGAGACCACACTGGCCAACATGGTGAAACCCCATCTCCACTAAAAATACAAAAATTAGCTGGGCGTGGTGGCGTGCGCCTGTAGTCCCAGCTACTTGGCCGGCTGAGGCAGGAGAATCGCTTGAACCCCGGAGGCAGAAGTTGCAGTGAGCCAAGATCGCACCATTGCACTCCATCCTGGGCGACAGAGCGAGACTCCATCTCAAAAAAAAAAGAAAGAAAGAAAGAAAAAAAAGAAAAAGAATATTAGTAATTTATTCATTTTGTTATGTAATTATTATTTTAATAGTAATTTACTTTTTAATTATTTAGAAAATCATCATCATCCTAGCCATTCCAGAAGGATTTCCCTTGAGGCCTTAGCAGTCTCTCAGATTCACAAGTTTTAAAACATTTATAATAGCTGACAAAAGAGCAGAGAAATGAGGCACGAGCTAACAAGAGCAAAGCCCCTGATTTGTGAATACAAGGTTTAGGCTCAGTCACTTTGTAACTGAGTGATGTTTGCTGCAGCATTTTAGCATTGTCTGCTACTCAGATTACAAATTGCTACCACTCTGGAAACTCCCTTTCTTTTTCAGACCCATCGTAGCAGAAACTGGATGATAAATACATTTTTTCTTAGATTTGCTCATCTTTATGTAAATTCTGTGTATTTTGCTCATGTTCTTATTTGCATACTCTCCTATCCCCTGCCTGGTCTCTCTGCCAAATGCTCTTGGTTTTCATAGCTGAGGATTTAAAAGTCCAAGACTATTTTTGTTATAGAATTACTCGGGGAATGCCAAATGATTTCTTCTGTGTAGTTTCACAAACTTTCTATATGGTTGTGAGAAAAATAAATACTGCTTTTCAGGTTTGATGCTGCCAAGTTTGTCATGAGATGGCTCTGTAAGCATGAAAACCCCAAGATGCAAACAATGGCAGTGAGTGTCACCTCTATTCTAGCTCTGCAGGTATGTGATTTCTTAAAGGCAAGATTTCTGTCTCTCTAGTTTTTATACAGGTTCCATAGTTCACTTGAGTCTTTCTGTTTGCTTACAGCTCTCACCTGAGCAAATGGCACAGCTTGAAGAGCTCTTCATGGCAGTTAAGGTAGGTTCCTTATCACGTTCATAACCTTTTTTTTTTTTTTAAAAAAAAGTCAAATTTATGATTGTAGCTTAAAAAAAAATCAAATCATTCCAAAAGGCCTACTAAAGTGAGAAATCTGAAAGACTTTCTCCCCAGAAGAAACTTTCTAATTTTGTAGTATTTCTTTTGATATATACCTCTACGTATCTTTTTTTTTTTGAGACAGAGTCTCACTCTGTCGCCCAGGCTGGAGTGCAGTGGCGCAATCTTGGCTCACTGCAACCTCTGCCTCCTGGATTCAAGCAATTCTCCTGCCTCAGCCTCCTGAGTAGCTGGGATTATAGGCATCCCACACCTGGCTAATTTTTGTATTTTTAGTAGAGATGGGGTTTCACCATGTTGGACAGGCTGGTCTTGAACTCTTGACCTCGTGATCTGCGCGCCTAGGCATCCCAAAGTGCAGGGATTACAGGCATGAGCCGCCACGCCTGGCCATACCTCCACATTTCTAAATAAAATGCTTATACTATAGTTTCTTGATTGAGCAGTTTTAGGTGTTACTGATTTTGCTACTACTACGGTAGGTAAGAACTTAGCTCTCCTACATATCTTTCTACAAATTACTTCCTCCTCTAGTCCCCAACAAATTTATATCACAATTTAAAATAAATCATTAATCAGTATTTATGTTATGATTATGTTAACATCTTTCACTAAAAAATTTATCTCATTGGGCCGGGCGTGGTGGCTCACGCCTGTATTCCCAGCACTTTGGGAGGCTGAGGTGGGTGGATCACAAGTCAGGAGATCAAGACCATCTTGGACAATGTGGTAAAACCCCCTCTCTACTAAAAATACAAAAATATAAAAATTAGATGGTTGTGGTGGTGCGTGCCTGTAATCCCAGCTACGTGGGAGACTGAGGCACAAGAATTGTTTGAACCCAGGAGGTGGAGGTTGCAGTGAGCTGAGATCGCACAGGTGCACTCCAGCTTGGTGACAGAGTAAGACTGTCTCAAAAAAAAAAAAATCATTGTTTTATTCTGTACTTTTTATTTTTATTTTATTATATGAATTTTTTTCCTCTTGTCACTCAGGCTACTGTGCAATGGCACGATCTCGGCTTACTGTAATCTCTGCCTCCTGGGTTCAAGCAATTCTCCCGCCTCAGCCTCCCAAATAGCTGGGATAACAGGCATGTGCCACCACGCCCGGCTAATTTTGTATTTTTTGTAGAGACAGGGTTTCACTATGTTGGTCAGGCTGTTCTTGAACTCCTGATCTCAGGTGATCCACCCAACTCAGCTTTCCAGAGTGCTGGGTTTACAAGTGTGAGCTGCCGCGCTCAGCCTGTTATATGAATTTTTATCATTAATGTCTCAGCATGTTTTTGTACTTTTTTTTATGGCATTTGAGCCATCTTTTTTTTTTTTTTTTTTTTTGAGCTGTGTGGTCTCTCTTTATAGCCCAGGCTGGAGTGCAGTGGCATGATGATGGCTCACTGCAGCCTCGACTTCCTGGACTCAAGTGATCCTCCCACCTTAGCTTCCCAAGTAGTTGGGGACACAGGTGCATGCCACCAAATGACTGGCATATATATTTCTTTTAGTTACTTGTAGAGATGACGTCTTGCTGTGTTGCCCAGGCTGGTCTTAAATTCCTGGGTTCAAGTGGTTCTCCTACCTTGGCCTCCCAAAGTGCTGGGATTACAGGTTTGAGCCACCACAACTGGCCTTTTTTTCTTTTTCCTCAAGAGTTATTTATTTATATATTTATTTTTGAGATGGAGTCTCGCTCTGTCGCCCAGGCTGGAATGCAGTGATGCAATCTCAGCTCACTGCAACCTCTGCCTCCCGGGTTCAAGCGATTCTCCTGCCTCAGCCTCCTGAGTAGCTGGGATTACAGGAGCGCACCACCATGACTGGCTGATTTTTATATTTTTAGTAGAGACGAGGTTTCACTATGTTGGTCAGGCTGGTCTCGAACTGACCTTGTGATCCACCCACCTCGGCCTCCCAAAGTGCTGGGATTACAGGAGTGAGCCACCATGCCCAGCCGAATCATTTGTGTTTTTTGTAAACTGTCTGGCTTTTTTCTACTTTACAGGATTTTTTATACATTAAGGAAACAAGCCTTTGACTATGATATTGGGTGCATGTATTTTCTCCCATTTTACTGTTTATTTTTAATTCATTTATGGGATGTTTTATGATGCAGTAATTTTTTATTTTCATGTAGTTGAAATCATTCTCTTTTATTGTGCATCTGGGATTGATGGCACACTGCAAAGTATTTCCCTCCATCATGAAGTATTTTAAAAAATTCTTTGTTTTGTTTTGTTTGAGAGACTTGATCTCATCCTGTGCTGAAGCTGGTGTGTAGTGGCAAGTGGTATGATCATGGTTCATTGCAGCTTTATCCTCCTGGGCTTAAGCGACCCTCTTGAGTAGCTGTGTTGGTAGCCACCACATTCAGCCTCCTCACGTTTTTAATCCTATGATTTCTGTTCTTTCTTTTTTTTTCTTTGGAATTTTTTTGAGATATTGGGTCAGTTCAAGTTTTCTTCTCTGTGTGTTTCTACTTGCCTTTGCACTCTTTATGCTACCTTTATCATATTAAATTCCCCTGTATATATCTAGTTTTAGACTTTATTCTGTTCCATTAATTTGCATGTCTGTCTACTCACTAACTTTTATCTTTTTTTTTCTTTTTTCTTTCTTTTTTTTTTTGAGACGCAGTCCCGCTCTGTTGCCAGACTGGAAGTGCAGTGGCACCATCTCGGCTCACTGCAACCTCTGCGTCCCGGGTTCAAGTGATTCTCCTGCCTCAGTCTCCTGAGTAGCTGGGATTATAGGCGTGTGCCACCACACCCAGCTAATTTTTGTATTTTTAGTAGAGATGGGGTTTTACCATTTTGGTCAGCCTGGTCACTAACTTTATCAATACATAAATATTTAAGATCTGTCCTCAGAATTCTTTCAGTTATCCTTATCTATTTGTTTTTTCTGTGCAGACACCAGAATTGGCTTCCTGTTTCTTAGGGGAAAGAGCCCATTTTCTTTGGGATTGTATTATAGATTGATGTAGGAAAATTGAAATCCTGTAATTTCCCCTATCTTGGAACAAGAGTGTGTTTATTCAAGTCTTTCATGTCCTTCAGAAGTATGTTCAAGTGTTTGTCATGTTATTATATGCTTCTTACATTTATTCTAAGGGTTTTACTTTTTGCATTGCTGTTACGGATGGAATCTTATGCTTATGAGTATCTAATATCTAGTGTTAGGTTTATTTTGTCTTGTTAGCTTGTATGTCTTTTTACAATAGAGATGAAATCAAGAATAAAAATCAAGAGTGATTTTGGATGTGTTCATTACTGAGATGCTTGAGATGTCAAGAAGGCAGTTTGAATTTTTTTTGAGACAGAGTCTGCCTCTGTCGCCGAGGCAGAAGTGCAGTGGCCCCATCTTGGCTCACTGCAACCTCCACCTCCTGAGTTCAAGCCATTCTCCTGCCTCAGCCTTCCAAGTAACTGGGATTACAGGTGTGTGCCACCATGCCTGGCTAATATTTTTGTATCTTTAGTAGAGATGAGGTTTCACCATGTTGACCAGGCTGGTCTCAAACTCCTAACCTCAGGTGATTCACCCACCTTGGTCTCCCAAAGTGCTGGGATTACAGGCATGAGCCACCGCACCTGGCCCAGTTTGAATTTTTAGTACAGACGGGGGGGTTTCACCATGTTGGCCAGGCTGATCTCGAACTCCTGACCTCATGATCCGCCCGCCTCGGCCTCCCAAAGTGCTGGGATTACAGGCATGAGCCACCGCACCTGGCCCAGTTTGAATTTTTAGTACAGACGGGGGGGTTTCACCATGTTGGCCAGGCTGATCTCGAACTCCTGACCTCAGGTGATCCACCCGCCTCGGCCTCCCAAAGTGCTGGGATTTTAAGTGTGAACCTCCACACCAGGCAAGATGTGTTTCAAAATGTTACTGCTCATTGATAATGCACCAGCCACCCAAGAGTTCTGATGGAGATGTACAAGCAAGGAAGTTAATATTTTCCTGCTTGTTATACAGTATCCATTCTGCAGCCCATGGATCAGAGAGTAATTTATTAATTAATTATATTATTTATTTATTATTTAAGAAACATTTTATGGCCTGGTGTGGTGGCTCACACCTGCAATCTCAGCATTTTGGGAGGCCGAGGCAGGCAGATCAGTTGCGGTCAGGAGTTTCAGACTAGCCTGGCCAACATGGTGAAACCCCATCTCTATTAAAAATACAAAAAAATAGCCCGGCATGGTGACACACGCCTGTAATCCTAGCCACTCAGGAGGCTGAGGTGGGAGGATCGCTTGAACCTGGGAAGCGGAGGTTGCAGTGAGCTGAGATTGAGCCACTGTACTTTAGCATGGGTCGTGACAGAGTGAGACTCTGTCTCAAAATGAAAAGAAAGAATAAAGAAACATTTTATAAGACTAGACCTGCCATAGATAGGGATTCCCCTGACGAATTTGGATGAAGTAAACTGAAAACCTTTTGAAAGGATTCACCATTCTAGATACCATTAAGAAAATACATAGCGGTAGCTCATGTCTGTAATTCTAGCACTTTGGGAGGCCAAGGCGAGCAGATTACTTGAGGCCAGGAATTTGAGACCAGCCTGGGCAACATGGCGAAACCCTGTCTCTATAAAATGTTAGCCAGGAATGGTGGCATGCATTTGTACTCTCAGCTACTTAGGAGGCTGAGATGGGAAGATCACTAGAACCCTAGGAGACTGAAGCTGCAGTGAGCGGTGATTGTGCCATCGTACTCCAGCCTGGGTGACAGAGACAGACCCTGTCTCAAAAACAAACAAACAAAAAGAGTATTCATGATTCTTGGGAGGAGGCCAAAATATGAACATTACCAGGAGTTCAGAAGTTGGTTGGAATCCTTATGGATAACTTTGAGGGGTCCAATTCTTTAGTGGAAGGAGTAACTGTAGATGCCAAGAGAACTAAAATTATAAATGGAGCCTGGAGGTGTGACTGAATTGCTGCAATCTAAAACTTTAACACATGAAGAATTGCTTGTTAGGGAAGAGCAAAGACATATTTTGAGATGGAATCTAGTTCTGGTGAAGATTCTGTGAACATTGTTGGACTTTGACTTATTATATAAACCTAGTTGGGGCCAGGCACGGTGGCTCAAGCCTGTAATCCCAGCACTTTGGGAGGCTGAGACGGGTGGATCACGAGGTCAGGAGATCGAGACCATCCTGGCTAACACGG
>NW_012120487.1:6004618-6014084 GCF_000951035.1 Colobus angolensis palliatus
TTTTTTTTTGATAGAGACAGGGTCTAGCCATGTCACTCAGGTTGGTCTTGAGCTCCTGGGCTTAAGCGATTCTCCTGCCACTGCTTCCCAAAGTGCTATGATTAAAGGGGTGAGCTGCTGCGCCCAGCCATAAAATATTTTTAAATTAAAGTATCTACATTGGGCTGGGTGTGGTGGCTCATGCTGTAAGCCCAGCACTTTAGGAGGCTGAGGTGGGCGGATCACGTGAAGTCAGGAGTTTGAGACCAGCCTGGCCAACATGGTGAAACCCCATCTCTACTAAAAATACAAAAACTAGTCGGGTGTGGTGGCACGAGCCTGTAATCTCAGCTACTTGGGAGGCTAAGGCAGGAGAATCCCTTGAACCCGGGAGGTGGATATTGAAGTGAGCTGAGATCATACCACTGTACTCCAGCCTTGGCAACACAGTGAGACTGTCTCAAAAAAAAGGGTATCCACATTGTTTTTTAGACACAGTGCTATTGCGCACTTAGCAGACTACATTATAGTGTAAATATAGCTTTTGTATGCAGTGGGAGAACAAATTTGTGTTATTTGTTATTTGATTGTGGTAGTCTGGAATTGAACCCACAGTCTCTCCTAGATGTGCCTGTTTATTGAGGGGGGGAAAAAAAGGATGAACCAGAAAAGGAGATTGAGAAGGAGCATCCAAAGTGCAATAGAAGCAAAACCGAGAGAGGGTGTTTTAGAATCCAAGAGGAATGTTTCAGGAAAAATTGGGCCATTATATCAAATACTACTGAGTGATGGAGTGACATGAGGACAGAGTTGACCATTGGATTTGGTGAGAGGAAGTCATTAGTGAACTTGCTTATTTCAGTGGGGTGGTAGGCCAAAACCTGATTGGAATAGGATGGAATAGCAAATGGGAAGTGAGAAATGGGTGTAACTTTTTGATATAATTTAATGAGAAGGAAAGCAGAGGTGGGGTCAGTCTTTAAAAAGATCGACTACATTAAGACATATTTTGTGCCCACGAGAAGAGTTCTAAAGAGGGAGAAGTTGATGCCACAAACAAAATAAAAGGAAACAGTTTTGGTGCTGAATCTCTGTATGTGCAGAAATTGGGTTTAGAGTAAAAGTAAAGATGTTGACTTTAGATTGGAGCAGAAGGGAAGGCAGAGTATGTTGATGCAAGTGCAAGCAGTTGGTAGCTTTTGTTAGGACGAGTGGGTGTATTTCTCAATGAAAAAGAAGATGAAGAAATCAGATGAGGGGAGTGAGAAGATGGTGATTGAAGTTTGAGGAGAGAGAAGTAGTAGTAGTCTTTGGAGAAAATTCATTAGGAAATAAAGTAGTACTGACAAATACAGTTAAGTGCTCTTTTGAAATTTATGAGCAGATGTTGAAATTGAGACCAGGTGAACTCAGTCTTTTTCAACATTAATATGTTGAATGTTGGGAGGTATGAAGTAACTGATAGTTACGTTTAACTCAAGTAGGAGTTTTGCCATATAATGTTATGGAGGAACATATCCCAGGAACATAAAGTTGCTGGGAGGGGTAACAGGACTAGTTAAGATACAGATAAAGCGAGCAGGCTAGGCACTTGTCATAGACAACGGATAAGTCTCCTCTGTGTCTTAGATTTTTCATCCGAAAAACGGGTCTCAGTTGAAAAAATGACATCTGTCATAGTAGTAACAGTGCACAGTCATTTTGAGTATCATTAAGCTAAATTGTGTGATCAAGGGCCTGGCCACTGTGATACGCTCAGGGACAGGCTCACTTCCCGAGCTCCTGGTCTTGCTCTCATTCATCTAACTAGCTGCTTAGGTGAGTGCACCCATCTCATCTGCCACTCTTTTCTTCTCCTCTTGACTTTCACAGATTTATTTTTGTGATGAAGTCTCTTGACACATTCTCAACTGATTGGGCAGAATATTTGAGGTGGTCTCATTCTTCTTGAACATACACATTCTGATTTGTTTGGTGCTTTGTTATATTTTATGTATCTTTTCATCAGCTGGTTAAAGTGAAAATTGTTTGTCTTTTTCCTCTCGCATGACAGTCTGATATTGAAAGAGACCGTAAATACTAGCTTGACTTCTTTCTTGAAATGTTGATCTCAAAAGGTACTTTGCAGTCTGTCAAAGTGAACCAGTGGCCTCTTCAAGATGTGAGATCATGTGATGGAACACTGTCCTGGTGTTCCAGCCCCACTGACCTGCTCAGTGGCTTAAAGCAGCAGACTTTCCTGCCCCAAACTTTGCCTGGCATGTGCTTCCTCCCCATCTCCCCCGAGCCCCATTCCTGCCTGTCCCCATTTCTTATTGGGCTGGTTTAACCTCCTTTTCTTCTGGTCTCAGTTACATATTATTTTTGTATGGAGGCTCCCTTCTCCCATCCTTCCTAAAGCCTAAATTTTAGGCTTTTATGTGTTTCCATCAGATAATTAACCAAAATTTAAAATTCTTTTATTTAATTTAAAAAAGTCAACTTTTTTTTGTCTGACTTCTACCCCCCCACCTTTTTTTTTTCTTTGTACTTGGTTTAAAGAAGGTGTCGAGTAAGTGTTCTAAATAAAAATAATGGAATAGCTAATAATGTACTTGATTATTAACTTAATGACCATATGCCAAGAACTAGACTAAGTGCTCACTAAACTTAAATTTTTTTCATTTAATCCTCACAAAAACTGTAAAAAGTAGTTGTAATTTATTTTCTAGAAAGAAAATAGATGACAAAGCTACCAAGTGGCAGAACTTGGGTTTAGAACCAAGGTTTGATGCATCTTAACATTGCTTTCTTTATACTGCAATTGATTATTCATTAGAGCATCTAACTCCCTGTCTCTTTGGTTTTTAGGAACTTCTAGCAATAGTAAAACAAAAGACTACTGAGAATTTAGATGATGTCACCCTCTTGTTTACTTTGAAAGCACTTTGGAATCTTACAGATGGGTCTCCAGCTGCCTGCAAGCACTTTATTGAAAATCAAGGATTGGAAATCTTCATCCAAGTCTTGGAGGTGGGAAGACAGGATTGAGTTTATATGTAAAGTTCTTTTCTTCATGATAAAGTAACCTGTATATATCTATTTTTTTGACAGACCTTTTCAGAGTCAGCAATACAAAGCAAAGTACTTGGTCTTTTGGTAAGGTGAATTGTTTTGAATTAATTTTAATTGCTTGAAAACAAAAGCTAACACTTATATAGTACCTACTGTATGGTAGGCACTAATGTAAGCAATTTACATGTATAAACTCATTTAATCTTTACATTAGCCCTACAGAGTAAATACCATTGTGTATCAGTTATCTATTGTTATGAACAAACTATAGCTTAGTGGCTTAAAACAGTAGCTGTTTAATTTACTTATGAATCTGTGGGTCAGTAGTTTGAGCTCAGCTCAGCTGTAAAGTTCTTCTGGTCTTTCTGGTCTCATGTGGGGTCACTTATGTAACTGCAGTCATCTGGTGGCTTGACTGGGGCTGGAGGGTCTAAGAAGGCCTGACTCTCATGTCTGACAGTTGGTGCTGCTTACCAGCTGGCAGGCTTTTTGTCCACGGGCTTCTCCACGTGGCAGTCTCAGAGGGCAGGCCCCACTGTCCAAGTGCTTTTTAAACCTCTGCTTATGTCACCTTGCTAATGTTTCATAGGACAACACAGATTATATATTTAAACCCAGATTAAAGGCAGTAAAGTCACATTGCTATGGGGAGTATATACAGGGATAGGAAAAGTTGTGTTATTTTTGTATTCTACCATACACTGTTATCCATGTTTCATAGAGAATCTGAGTCTCAGAAATGCAGTTTATCCTAATTAGAACTCAAACTCAGCTGGGCACAGTGGCTCATGCCTATAATCCCAGCACTTTGGGAGGCCAAAGTGGGTGGATCACCTGAGGTCAGGAGTTCAAGACCAGCCTGGCCAACAAGGCAAAACCCTGTCTCTACTAAAAATAAATACAAAAATTAGCTGGGCATGGTAGCACATGCCTGTAATCCCAGCTACTCGGGAGGCTGAGGCAGGAGAATCGCTTGAACCTGGGAGGTAGAGGTTGAGGTGAACCAAGATCGTGCCACTGTACTCTAGCCTGGGCAACAAGAACGAAACTCTGCTCAAAAAAAAAAAAAAAACACTCAGGCAGTCTGGCTCCAGACCCTCTGATACTAATCAGTTTACTATACTACTTTATCCAGGCAGTCCATATTTTTTAGCAATTTCTTTGTTGATACTTATATACTGCCTCTCAATCAAGATATTCTACAATTGAGACATTTCTTTGTTTCCTAAAGCTAAAGGTGAAGATTTTTCAATAAGTAATAAAGCCATATAGTAAGCACCTTCACTTTGCCATGCCGTGTGCATTGGAAAGACACAGATGCATGAAATATGTCAAGGTGATGGTGCTCATAACTTTGGGAAGGCAGTGTTAGACATGTGTACAAATAGGTGTCTGATTTACGACTGACAAGTGAGTGCTGCAAGAGAGGCACTGAGTCCATTGGGAGCCTTGGTCCTGAACTCATGGAGGGACTGTGCCCTATCTTCATGTATCTCACACATACAGGACTCACAACAAAGTAGATGTGAAAGGCCTCACAGAGAGGAATAAATGATTAATATTGGAAATCTGGAAGGTACGGAAAAGTATAAAGAAGGGACAAAGTCATTTTTGGCTAGGGAAGATTATTTATAATGTAATAAATAAGTGTAATCATTGAGGAACACTGTAAAATGGAATGGTTAGAATTTGGGGAAAAAGTAGGAAGGTGAAAAGGAATGGGAAATAATGCCAGAAAGTTGGATTGATGCCTCATATATCCTAAACAATTCTACATATCCTACTAGCTGACCTAAAAGATAGTCCACTTTTCTTTTTTTTTTTTTTGTCTCATTCTTGTCACCCAGGCTGGAGTGCAATGGCGCGATCTTGGCTCATTGCAACCTCTGCCTCCAGGGTTCAAGTGATTCTCCCACCTCAGCCTCCCGAGTAGCTGGGATTACAGGCATGCACCACCACGCCTGGCTAATTTTTGTATTTTTTTAGTAGAGAGAGGGTTTCACTATCTCTACTAAAAGAGAGGCCAGGATGGTCTCAATCTCTTGATCTCGTGATCTGCCTGCCTCAGCCTCCCAAAGTGCTGGGATTATAGGTGTGACCCACCACACCCAGCCCACTTTCTTTCTTTCTTTTTTTTTTTTTTTTTTGAGAGATCCAGAATGTGAGGATTTATAAGAAAAATCTTGGGACTCATCTGTGGTGCCCCTGTCAGTTGTGCTAAGAATGTCTTGTTAGGGGGTAACATGATAGACTTAACACTGAAATCATGCATTGATGAGGGATATAGCTGGTCTTGGGAAAAACAGGCGTGGGGGGACATCTCGATATCTGCTTCAATCTTTAGTGTCCTATGTGCCTCAATATAGTAGTGTCTAGGGTGTGCTTTCCTGAGTGGTTCATCAGAAGCAGCAGTTAACACTAACACAAACTGCTGTGTTTACTTTGACTGTTTTACCTCATTAAACCTTTGGTTTTTCATTTTTGTAGACAGATTCTCCCAGTGATTCCAGCCTCCTGAGACTGACATCCCCTACCCTTGAGTGTGGGCAGGACCTGTTTCTTGATTCTGGCCAAGGGAATATGGCAGAGATGATAAGATATCACTCCCATGATTATGTTGCTATATACTTATATATATGTAATCTGTCCTGCTAGCAGGCCCACTGTAGGGACTCTTTCTCTGTGGCCCTGACGGAGCAAACAGTCATGAAGTAAGTGGTTGGAGGAGGGAGGAGCCCACAGTTTAAGGAACTTGGGGCAGCTTCTAGGAGCTAGAAACTGAATCACTCAGTCCTGCAGCCACCGGAAATGAATTCTGCCAGCAGTCTGAGTGAGGCTGGCAGTAAATTCTCCCCCAGTGGAGCCTCCAGGTGAAAATGCAGCCCAGCCAGCACTTTGATTGCAGCCCTGTGAGATCTCAGAGAAGAGGGTCTAGCTAAGTCATGCCGAGACGCCTGCCCCACAGAAACCAGGGAATCATAAATGCATATTGTTTTACGCCACTAAGTGTGTGGTAATTTGTTACACAGCATAGAAAATTAGTGTAACATATAAAATAAAGAAAATACTGCCTGACTTTCATTGTTATTATTAAGAGATAACGTAACCTTGAGCAGACCTTCAGTAATGTTAAGTATTTGAGTTAGGCCTTGATTTGTACTCTAGTTCATCCAGTTATTAGCAGTGTGAACTTGACAAGTTTGTCATGCTTAGTGTCACGTTTCTTTGTAGTAGTATTTTAAAGATTAAATGAGATAAAGTAGATAAAAAGACAATTTTATTTATCTAGTACTGTGCCTGGCACTTAGTAAGTACCTATTTAGTGACTGTTGTTAATGATCATCCTCATCAAGGGAGTTGGATTGTGGGCTTTAGGCTTGCTTGAGGCGGAGGTGGGTATAGGAGTAAGTGTTCTGAATGTATCTGACCTGAGAAGCAGGAAAGTGAAAAAAGTCAATTCCTGATTCTCCCCTCCCTTCTCGTCTCTGGGGTTCTCTGCTCCACCTGACCTGTAGAACAACATAGCAGAAATCAGAGAGCTCTCTTCCAAGCTGGTGACCGAAGATGCGCTGAAGCATATCAACAGTTTACTCTGTAGCAGGGAAATGGAAGTCAGCTATTTTGCTGCAGGTATCATAGCCCACCTGACATCTGACAGACAACTTTGGATATCCCGTGACTTCCAGAGGCGTGCTCTTCTCCAAGATCTGGTACAGGACCCACATTCTTCTTTACAAAATCCAGAGTAATCTCTAATTACAGAAAATGTAGTTTTCTAAATAATAATAATATGATTATAGAAAGTGGGAAAAATAGGCCAGGCGCGGTGGCTCATGCCTGTGATCCCAGCACTTTGGGAGGCCGAGGCAGGCAGATTACAATGTCAGGAGATGGAGACCATCCTGGCTAACACAGTGAAACCCCGTCTCTACTAAAAATACAAAAAATTAGCCGGGCGTGGTGGCGGGTGCCTGTAGTCCCAGCTACTCGGTAGGCTGAGGCAGGAGAATGGCGTGAACCCGGGAGGTGGAGGTTGCAGTGAGCCGAGATTGTGCCACTGCACTCCAGGCTGGGCAACAGAGCGAGACTCCGTCTCAAAAAAAAAAAAAATGGGAAAAATATAGAAAAACTTATTACTAACCCATATCTTTCCACCCAAAACTATCTCTGTTAACATTTTGTTGCATATGACTTATTTCGGTCCTCTTTCCCATCAGCTTTTTTAAAAAATTATTTATTTTGTTGGTTTTTATTTTATTTTTGAGACAGGGTCTGTCTCCCAGGGTGGAGCACAGTGGCACAATTCATAGCTCACTGCAGCCTCAACCTCCGAGGCTTAGGCAGTCCTCCCACCTCAACCTCCCAAGTAGCTGGGACTATAGGTGTGTGCCACCACAGCCAGCTAATTTTTGTATTTTTTGTAGATGGGGTTTTGCCATGTTGGTCAGGCTGTTCTCAAATTCCTGAGCTCAAGCAATCTGCCTACCTCGGCCTCCCAAAGTGCTGGGAATACAGGCATGAGCCATTGCGCCCAGCCAACTTCCTTAATTCTAAATAACATATTATGCTGCTGTTTTTGACTTCATCGCTTTAGGAATCTATCAATTCATTTTCCCACTTTGGGAAACTAAGATTCTTTTTCTTACTGTTTCTATGCACAGCCTTTCTAAGTGTATACTCAAGGTATAAATCTTCATACATATTCTGTACACTTCACCTACTCAGGATTTTCTTTCCCAGAGCCTTTGCGTTCCTCCCATGTGGTCTGCTTATTTTGTATACCGTATATGGTGAATTGCTGTCATCCTCAGATATTCCTTTACTGTCATCCTCGGGGACCCCCTTTGCCTCTCTCGTGTTGGATTCCATGTTTCCTGGCTTATGTGCCTCCTTGTATCTTGGTTTACTCCCACCTTTTGTTGGATCATATTCTCCAGTAGCTTCCTAAGAAGAGAGTCATGAAAATGAGACCATACCTGTTTAAAAAGGCCTTTATTTTACCCTCACATTTAATTGATCAAATGGCTGGGTATACAATTCTAGCTTTGAAATATTTTTCCTTCAGAATTTAAAAATGTTTGCTCCATTGTCTTTTACTTGTCAGGATCACTGTTGAGAACTCCTGTGCAATTTTTTTTTAAGCTTTAAGATTTTTGCCCTTTGTCCTCAGTGTTCAGAAATCACAATGGCTTGCCTTGTGGGGTTTTTTTGATTTTTTTGTTTTTTTTTGTTAATTTTTTAAATTTTTTGTGGGTTTATTTTCATATATTGTGTTGGGTACTTATCAGTCAGGAAGCTCATTTCCTCCCTGGGACATTTCTTTAATCATTTTTTTCTGGAATGTTGGCCTTCCCAGACTCATCTTTTCATATCTATCTCATTTATCTTTTTTGTTCTGAATCCTCTTCTAAAAATATAATATCCTGTTTTTGTTTCATAGTTCCTATATCTATTTTTCTCTTATCTCTTTCAACATAATAATAATAATTTAAAATTTTATTTTATTTTTTGAGACAGACTCTGACTCTGTTGTCCAGGTTGGAGTGCAGTGGCACAATCTCAGCTCACTACAACCTCTGCCTCCTGGGTTCAAGTGATTCTCCTACCGCAGCCTCCCAAGTAGCTGGGATTACAGGTGTGGTAATGCACACTTGTAAAAACACAGTAATTGTTGTGTTTTTAGTAGAGATGATTTCACCATGTTGGCCAAGCTGGTCTAGAACTGACCTCAAGTGAGCCACCTGCCTTGGCCTCCTGAAGTGCTAGGATTACAGGCGTGAGCCACCATGCCTGACCAATTTAAAAAATAGATTTTGTTTTGTCTTGTTTTGTTTTGAGATGGAGTCTTGGTCTGTTGCCCGGGCTGGAGTGCAGTGGTGTGATCTCAGCTCATTGCATCCTCCACCTCTTGGGTTCAA
This sequence comes from Colobus angolensis palliatus, assembly GCF_000951035.1. Taxonomy (NCBI): domain Eukaryota; kingdom Metazoa; phylum Chordata; class Mammalia; order Primates; family Cercopithecidae; genus Colobus; species Colobus angolensis. The sequence continues at coordinate 6,013,570 of NW_012120487.1, forward strand.
GTGATCCTCCCACCAGCTGTGCCACCACACCTGGCTAACTTTTTAATTTTTAGTACTGACAAGGTTTCACTATTTTGGTCAGGCTAGTTGCAAACTCCTGACCTCAAGGGATCTGCCCACCTCGGCCTCCAAAAGTGCTGGGATTACATGCAGGAGCCATCATGCCCAGCCTAATTTTTAAGTTTTCCTGTTCCTCCAAGGCTTCTGTTTCCTGCAAGTTGCTTTTTTTTATTATTTATTTTGTTCCTTTGTGTTAAGATTTTCTTAAAGTTATGGTGATCCTGAGCTGTCTGTGGGGACAGTTATGAGTGGGACTGATTGAAAACTGCAGACAGGTAGAATGTGTCTTATTCCGTCGCCCAGGCTGGAGTGCAATGGCACAATCATAGCTCACTGCCACCTCTGCCTCCTGGGTTCAAGGAATCCCTCCACCTCCCGAGTAGCTGGGGTTACAGGTGCCTGCCACCACGCCCGGCTAATTTATATATATATATGTATATATATATATATTTTTT
>NW_012120487.1:6014134-6019917 GCF_000951035.1 Colobus angolensis palliatus
ATATATATGTATATATATATATATTTTTTAGTAGAGATGGGGTTTCATCATGTTAGTCAGGCTTGTCTCAAACTCCTGACCTTAGGTGATCCACCCACCTCAGCCTCCCAAAGTGCTGGGATTACAGGCATGAGCCACCACGCCTGGCCTAGATTTGATCTTTTAATAGGTGTTCCCTGGTGGTAGTGTTTTTAGATCTTTTGTCCTAAACTGGTTGGAACTTACCTAGAGAAGAAACTTCTATTCTTTTATGTGCAAATTATAAGCTTGGCTGGGTACGGTGGATCATACCTGTAATCCCAGCATGCTGGGAGGCCAAGGCGGGTGGATCACCTGAGGTCAGGAGTTTGAGACCAGCCTGGCCATCATGGTGAAACCCCGTCTCCTCTAAAAATACAAAAAATAGCTGGGCATGTTAGTGCATGCCTATAATCTCAGCTACTCGGGAGGCTGAGGCAGAATTGCTTGAACCCGGGAGACCAAGGCATCAGTAAGCAGAGATCATGCCACTGTACTCCAGCCTGGGTGGCAGAGCGAGACTCTGTCCCCAAAATAAATAAATGAATAAATAAAATAAATAATTTTTTTTTTTGAGATGGAGTCTCACTCTTGTCACCCAGGCTGGAATACAGTGGCGCGATCTCAGCTCACTGCAACCTCCAGCTCCCGGGTTAAGCGATTCTCTTGCCTCAGCTTCCCAAGTAGCTGGGACTACAGGCACGTACCATCATGCCCAGCTAATTTTGTATTTTCAGTAGAGATGGAGTTTCACCATGTTGGCCAGGCTGGTCTCGAACTCCTAACCTCAGGTTATCTGCCCGCCTCAGCCTCCCAAAGTGCTGGGATTACAGGAGTGAGCCACCACGCCTGGCCAATAAATAAAATTTAAAAAATATATATATAGCCGGGCATGGTGGTAGGCACCTGTAATCCCAGCTACTTGGGAGGGTGAGACAGGATAATTGCTTGAACTCGGGAAGCAGAGGTTGCAGTGAGCCGAGATCGTGCCATCGCACTTGAGCCTGGGCAACAAGAGTGAAATTTCATCTTCAAAAAAAAAAAAAAATTTGTAAGCTTCATTGCCAATAGTCTGAAAGCCTAGTAAAAGAAGAGAGTTGAGGGGCAGGGAGTCTCAACGTTTAGTATTTAGATTTTAACTCCAGACACATCCCTGTTTTTAGCACGGTGTTCCCACCCTGAATTGTTTATGCGGTTGCCCAGTCCAGGCGTTTTTATTCAGGATCATGGAAGAAATCTGGGAGTCCTAATCCTTTGAACCTGTCTTCCTATTTTCTTTTTCTTTCTTTTTTTTTTTTTTTCCCCAAGATGGAGTCTTGCTCTGTTGCCCAGGCTGCAGTGCAGTGCAGTGGCACCGTCTCCGCTCACTGCAACCTCCGCCTCCCAGCTTCAAGCGATTCTCCTGCCTCAGTCTCCTGAGTAGCTGGGATTACAGGCACACGCCACCATACCCGGCTAATTTTTGGTTTTTTAGTAGAGACAGGGTTTCACCATGTTTTCCAGGCCGACCTCGGACTTCTGACCCCAGGTGGTCTACCCGCCTTGGCCTCCCAAAGTGCTGAGATTACAGGCATGAGCCACCGTGCCCGGCCCAGTCCTCCTGTTTTCAACCCAACCTGTAATTTCACTTCAGGAAGTACCTCATGTGCCAAATTTTTAAGTCTCTTAGGGGTTCTCTTCAAATTGGTTTGTGTTTTTTGTTTTGTTTTGATACAGAGTCTTGCTCTGTCGCCCAGGCTGGAGTGCAGTGGTGCGATCTTGGCTCACTGCAAGCTCCGCCCCCGGGGTTCACGCCATTCTCCTGCCTCAGCCTCCCTAGTAGCTGGGACTACAGGCACCTGCCACCACACCCAGCTAATTTTTTTTGTGTGGGTGTGTGGGTTTTTTAGTAGAGACAGGGTTTCACCATGTTTTCCAGGCCGACCTCGGACTTCTGACCCCAGGTGGTCTACCCGCCTTGGCCTCCCAAAGTGCTGAGATTACAGGCATGAGCCACCGTGCCCGGCCCAGTCCTCCTGTTTTCAACCCAACCTGTAATTTCACTTCAGGAAGTACCTCATGTGCCAAATTTTTAAGTCTCTTAGGGGTTCTCTTCAAATTGGTTTGTGTTTTTTGTTTTGTTTTGATACAGAGTCTTGCTCTGTCGCCCAGGCTGGAGTGCAGTGGTGCGATCTTGGCTCACTGCAAGCTCCGCCCCCGGGGTTCACGCCATTCTCCTGCCTCAGCCTCCCTAGTAGCTGGGACTACAGGCACCTGCCACCACACCCAGCTAATTTTTTTTTTTTTTTTGTATTTTTAGTAGAGATGGGGTTTCACCATGTTAGCCAGGATGGTCTTGGTCTCCTGACCTCGTGATCTGCCCGCCTCGGCCTCCCAAAGTGCTGGGATTACAGGTGTGAGCCACCGTGCCTGGCCCAGTGTTGTGCTTTTCTTCAAGGCTGTACTCAGTGATACAGTGATGACGTGTTACAGTCAGTTAGCCTTATGTTCAAATCCTATTTCTCTGTGATATTGGGAAAGTCATTTCTAGAAAGTCAGTTTTCCTTGTCTGTAAAATGAGGCTGACTGTGTAAGATTGAGGATGCAGTGAGATATTGAACGTATAAAGTGTCCAGTACAGAATGCAGTTTCTTAAATAATAGCTTCATTGTATGCTCGGTCACAGGGAGGAGTTGACCCTATGGGGAAAATGTTGAAAATTCTTTTTTTTTCAACCCTTTGAGACAGGGTCTCGCTCTGTTGCCCAGGCTGGAGCTGGAATGCAGTGGCAAGATCACATCTCAATGCAACCTTGACTTCCCAGGCTCAAGTGATCCTCCCACTTGAGAATCCTCCCACTTGGCACCACAGGCATGGGCCACCAGGCCCAGCTAATTTTTTTGTTTGTTTGTTTGTTGCCCAGGCTGGTCCTGAATTCCTGAGCTCAAGCGATCCACCTGCCTTGGCCTCCCAAAGTGCTGTGATTACAGGCGTGAGCCACTGCGCAGCCATAAAAATTATATACATTATTATATTAATTATATAGTATTAATTATTATATCCCTAAATACTGGCCTGAGTTCTGGATTAACATCTTTGTACTTTTTTTTGTTTCAGATCTCTCAAGACATTTTTCCCACTCCTTGGCAACTTCTCTCAACCAGAGGTTCAGCTCTGGGCACTATGGGCTGTGTGTCATGTCTGCAGTAAAAATCGTGTGTATTCAACATATATTCAAAACATAATAGTTTTCCAGCTATTTTTCTGTGTAATGATTAAGTTCAAGGTGGATGTGCAAAAATTGTCTACTTCTGTCCTCTGAGTTTAGGTATGTTTACAAAGAAACTGAAAAAAGATCTTACTAGCTTAAAACAATGCTTCAGAATTAGTAATCTATTTGAGGGTAGATAGCAAGCAAAATAGAAGATAAAAGTTTGCTCCTACTTGTATTCCCCACAGACAAGCACCGTTAATAATTTAATAATCTCCCAGATACTTTTCTATATCCATGCTATATTTAGTATGTGCTGTGTATGTGAAATACAGTTTTTAACAAAGTGGGCTCATTCTGTGCATGCTGTCCTATAGCTTGGTCTTTTCACTCAACAGTTTATTGCTGACACTCTTCCTTTAGTAAAACATGGACCTGCTTCTGTGTAATGGTCTATGGGAGATTGGGAGGCCAGGAGTCAGGGGTTATTTCCCAAACACATTAAATATTTTTTGCATGTTTTGCCGTTTAAAATCCCTTTTGAGGCCAGGTGAGGTGTCTCCCAAAGTGCTGAGATTACAGCACTTTGGGAGGCTGAGGCAGGAGATCGCTTGAGGCCAGGAGTTTGAGACCAGCTGAGGCAACATAGCAAGACCCCACCTATGTTTTTTACATGAAAAATAATCAGCCAGGTATGCGTGGCATGCATCTATAGTCGCAGCTACTCGTGAGGCCAAGGTGGAAGTATCCCTTAAGCCCAGCAGTTCGAGGCTGCAGTGATCTATGAGAGTGCCACTGTACTCTGTCTTAAAAAAACACAATCCCCTTTGAGAATTTTCCATTGATATCTTTTGTTGAGAATTGGTATACAATTTTTCATTGTATTATAGGAGATACAAGCTATTATTTTATAACAGGAAACCCAAGAGACAACTTTTAGAATTAAAAGTTTAGCTTGTTGACTAGCTGTAAAGCAAGTGTATAAAAACCAATAGTTTTATAATGCCAGCAAAAATCAGAAAATATAATTAAGGGAAAGTATACCACCACTCACATTATTAACAAAAACATAAAATATTTTAAAATGCCTTTAACAAGTAATGAGACATATGCAGAAAACTATGAGATAGTTTAAAAGCCTGAAATAATTATAAGAGCATTCAATTTTCTAAGATGGAATGACCTATTAGACATATAGATGTCATTTCTTTTCTGTTTATTAATGTAATATAATTCAAATGAATAGGTAGGAGATGGAGGATCTGAAAATTATTCTAAAGTTTATCTGACAGAATCAACAGGAAAGAACAAAGAAAAATGTTTGTTTGTTTGTTTGTTTGTTTCTGAGACAGAATTTCACTCTTGTTGCCCAGGCTGGAGTGCAATGGTGCTATCTTGGCTCACTGCAACCTCTGCCTCCTGAGTTCAAGCAATTCTCCTGCCTCAGCCTCTCAAGCAGAGCTGGGATAACAGGTGCCTACCACCACACCTGGCTAATTTTTATATTTTTGTTAGAGATGGAGTTTCACCATGTTCGCCAGGCTGGTCTCGAACTCCTGACCTCAGGTGATCTGCCTGCCTCGGCCTCCCAAAGTGTTGGAATTACAGGCGTGAGCCACCGTGCCTGGCCAGAAAAATGTTTTTTATGGGCTCAGCCTGGTGGCTCGTGCTTGTAATCCCAGCACTTTGGGAGGCCAAGTCAGGAGGATCACTTGTGCAAGGAGGATCACTTGTGCAAGGAGGATCACTTGTGCAAGGAGGATCACTTGTGCAAGGCCACAGTAAGCCATGATCATGCAACTGCCTACTTCCAGCCTGGGGAACAGAGCAAGACTCCTGTCTCTAAGATAAGAAAGAAGGAAAGAAATGTGGTTTTTAGGAGCTTGCCTGTAGACTTCTCTTAACATTGTAAAATGGTGCCATGAGTGGTTCTGACATATGAATAGATAGATAGCAGGTGACTGGATCAGAATAGCCCTGAAACAGACTCATACAGTTATAACAGGAGAAACTAACCGCAACTGGAATTCAGTTGAGTACTTATTATGTGCCAGGCAATGTTGTAAGCACTTCATGAATAAATCATTTAATCTTCACAACAATTAGAAGGGTAAGCATCTTATTTTATTTTTAAAATTTATTTTATTTTTATTTTGTTTATTTTATTTTTGAGACAGGGTCTCACTTCATTGCCCAGGCTGAAGTGCAGTGGCTTGATCACAGCTCACTGCAGTCTCAGCTCAGGTGATGCTGTCACCTCAGCCTCCCAAATAGCTGGGACTACCGGTGTATACCACCATGCCTGGGGTTTTCCCCCAAAACAGCAACCCTTACGGTATTTTTATCAGCATTATGTTAGAGTTATAAGTCAACCTAAAGAAAATTCCCATCTCTATGACAAATGAGTATTTCTTTAGAAAAATGTATTTAATTTTTTTTCTTTTAAATTAAAAAAAAAAAAAAACACTTCAAAACAAAAAGCGACAGGGTCTTGCTATGTTGCCCAGGCTGGTTGTGAACTCCTGGGCTTGAGTGATCCTCCTACCTCAGCCTCCCAAAGTGCTGGGATTACAGG
>NW_012120487.1:6021437-6031642 GCF_000951035.1 Colobus angolensis palliatus
GCCAGGCTGCTCTCCAACTCCTGACCTCAGGTGATTCACCCACCTCAGCCTCCCAAAGTGCTGGGATTACAGGCGTGAGCCACCGCACCCGGCCAACTGGGTCTGAATCTGCTCTTGGACTAAGTCTTTAATTTCAGTGATATATTTTTAAATGTCTGAACGTTTTATTTGCTTCTTTTTCAGATATTCCTATTTTTTTCTTCTTTAAAAGTAATTATTTTGTGGTCTTTATCTGATCTTATTATGTGTGTTATGTTGAGTGGGGGCAGTTTTGGATTGTGAAGTCAACTTTATCAGGGCTTGTTTTTCCGAGAATTCATTCTAGAATGGATTGGCGTGTCCCTGTGGCAGTTTTGTATTCGCTTCTGTGAAGTGCTCCAGAGGTTTCCCTAGGCTTGTGCTAGATTTTTTATATTAATTTCTCAGCAACATTCAGGTAGTGTAAATTCAAGCCTTATTACCCACTTGGGATTGTGATCATGAGAAGATTTCTCCTCTCCTACTCTCGTATACCCCTACAGCCCCATCTACGACAGAGATGCTTCAGTATCTTATCCCTTCTCTTATCTAGCCCTTTGTGGGTCTACTTTTATGTATGGATTTTGCCTCCACCTCTGCAAGCTGAAATTTAAATGCCTCGATTACTAAGACCACCAGTTTCTTTCTGCTGCAGGCTTAGCTGCAGGTTAGCTTACACTAGCTGAAGTACTCTTTGTTTCCAGCTCCTGGAAAATTCCTTTAGTTTGTACATTGATCTATGCATTAACATTTATGAATTATATTTTATTTAACATCTGGTGTTTTCAACATCATTTAGCTAGGATTAAAGATGTTTGGGCCAGGTGCGGTGGCCGCCTGTAACCCCAACACTTTGGGAGGCCGAGGCAGGTGGATCACCTGAAGTCAGGAGTTCAACACCAGCCTGACTAACATGGTGAAACTCATCTCTATCAAAAATACAAAAAAATTAGCCAGGTGTGGTGGCGCATGCCTATAATCTCAGCTACTTGGGAGACTGAGGCAGGAGAATTGCTTGAGCCTGGGAGGTGGAGGTTGCAGTGAACCGAGATTGCGCCACTACACTCCAGCCTGGGCAACAAGAGCAAAACTCTGTCTCAAAAAAAAAAAAAGAAAAAAAAATGCTTGAAGATAGAGTTGTCTGGGCCGGGCGCGGTGGCTCAAGCCTGTAATCCCAGCACTTTGGGAGGCCGAGACGGGCGGATCACGAGGTCAGGAGATCGAGACCATCCTGGCTAACACAGTGAAACCCCGTCTCTACTAAAAAATACAAAAAAAAAAACTAGCCGGGCGAGGTGGCGGGCGCCTGTAGTCCCAGCTACTCGGGAGGCTGAGGCAGGAGAATGGCCTGAACCCGGCAGGCGGAGCTTGCAGTGAGCTGAGATCCGGCCACAGTACTCCAGCCTGGGCGACAGAGCGAGACTCCGCCTCAAAAAAGAAAAAAAAAAAAAAGATAGAGTTGTCTGGAAGTAAACATACCAAAATGAGCAACTGTTATCTCATACAAGCCAAGCATTATTTAAGTTTTGACATACTGCTTTAGAATTGATTGACTCATTTTTGTCTGTTAATTCCTAGACCAAAGCACTTAAATCTTTGTATTCTTTCTTCATCAAGGTGAATGTGGTGACATGGGAATATTTAAAATGCCAGTTGTCCATGGAGTGTCTCTGCTTGATTTTCTTTCAGCCAGCAAATACTGCAAAATGTTAGTTGACGAAGAAGGATTGCAGCTTTTGTGTGATATCCAGGAGCACAGTGAGGCAACTCCCCAAGCACAGCAGATTGCAGCCTCCATTCTGGACGACTTCAGAATGCATTTCGTGAATTATCAGAGGCCCACTCTGTGTCAAATGCCCTTTTGAACCTAAGGGACTAAGAGGTCTGCACTCATCCTCAGTGTCCGGTGTTCTGCCCTGGCAGTAATTGCACATCAGTTGTCATTGGAGTTTGTGAGTTGGCTGTCTCATTGGCCTTTGATTGTTGATTTTATATATGTTACAAAAGGTTAGATTTGCATGATAGCCATAATCCCAAGTCAGGTTGGACTCATGCTGCAGCCTTTCAGCAGCAATTTTGAAGACTCAAACTGTGGACTCTGGGAAGACCTGGGAGCTTGTGTTGGAACAGCTATGCCAGTTACTTTTCTCTGGCCCTGGACAATTTTTTCACTTTGGGAGCTTATCATGGGAGCGGGACGTGTTCACCTAGAAGAGAAAAGAAAGACCTACAGGGAGACTTTGATATTTATATTAAATTTCCTTAGTTGTTATTGTCATGTGAAGCTATGAGAAAAGTGTGGGAAGCATATGCTTGACAATGTGGTGTTTAGAAGGCAGAACCCCCGTTGGAGAGGGGGAAAAGGAATTTATTTATTTATTTATTTATCTATCTGTGGCTGGGTGTGGTGGCTCACGCCTGTAATCCCAGCACTTTGGGAGGCCAAGGCGGGTGGATTGTCTGACCTCAGGAGTTCAAGATCAGCCTTGCCAACATGGCGAAACTGCGTCTCTACCAAAAAATACAAAAATTAGCTGGGCGTGGTGGTGTGCACCTTTACTCCTAGCTACTTGGAGGCTGAGGTGGGAGGACTACTTGAGCCCAGGAGGCAGAGGTTGCAGTGAGCCGAGATTGCACCACTGTGCTCCATCCTGGATGACAGAGTGAGACCTCATGTCAAAAGAATAGAGGGGTGGAGGAAAGAGAAATATATTTTTTTACTTTTTTGTGTGTGTGTGTGACGGAGTCTCGCTGTGTTGCCCAGGCTGGAGTGCAGTGGTTCTATCTCGGCTCACTACAACCTCCGCCTCCCAGGTTCCAGCAATTCTCCTGCCTCAGCCTCCTGAGTAGCTGGGACTACAGGCACATGCCACCACATGCAGCTAATTTTTGCATTTTTTAGTACAGACGGGGTTTCACCGTATTGTCAGGCTGGTCTCAAACTCCTGACCTCGTGATCTGCCCTTCTTGGCCTCCCCAAGTGCTGGGATTACAGGTGTGAGTCACTGCACCTGGCCTTTTTTTTTTTTTTTTTTTTTTTACAATTTTGGGTGTCTATCTTTGGCATGTTTCCTGTTACGTGAGCATGACATGCTGTTTATGTGAGTGAGTTTGTAGGGCATGGTGAGACTTACGCACTTGCAGTGTTTAGATGAAAGATTATATGTAATGATATATCTGAATCCCTCCATTTTATTTGGGTGGGACCATGACCAAAACTGGCAGAAGAGGAAAGGCCAGAAAGAGACTTTGCCAAAGAGTTCACCGAGTTTTCTTACCCAGCATGAAACTTGTCTGAAACCAGCTTCAACTACAGTATAAACTGTATCAGAAGCTTATTTCATAAGCCCTGCGGAGCTGCTTTGAGGAATAGAGTGTGAATTCCTTCCTCGCCTTATTGTTGACTATTCATGAACATGTTTTGTCATTTATCTGTTTAAGTTTTTCAGAAAATAAAAGTAAATTTTTGTTGATTAGCACATTTTAAGACTAGATTTTTGTGCTTTTAGCCGGCTTGGTTCAGATTCTTAACTAGAGTACCATATACTGTCTTTTGAAATCAAATGAGGAAGAAGCTTATTCTTATTCTAAACCATGTCCCAAACTATTACCAGAGTCCAACCAGGTAAGCAGAATTTGTAACCTTACTTCCTTTCATAGTCCTTAAACTGTACTGTATTTTTTCACACTCTTACATGATTCCAAAAGGATACCTTCCTGACCTGGGTTCCAGCACTTCAGAACATTGTTATCAGATGCTAGCCTATGCTGATGTGAGGATGTGTTATGGGAACCAGTGTGTTAAGTCCAATTCTGTACAAGACATCCCTTCAAGTTCTGTGTCATTCACAACAATCCTCATGGGTAGGTGAGTTTTATTTTCCTCACTTAACAGATGAGAAAAAGGAAGTTTAGTAAGGTGGTTAGTGTCCTGGGTTGTCACAGCTGGTGTGGTTTGTGCTGACTGTAAAGGCCTGTGCTCTCCTGTGTTACTCTCCCTTCCAGGATGCAAGCATAACCCTGGGAGCACATTTGTATTTTGCAGAAATAGGCAATGTTATTTACATTGTATCCATGCTCATGGTTTAGTGACTCTAGGCCAGGCCAAGGCTCAGCTTAGCCAGAGCTCAGATCCAGTTGGAGGATGACTGCAAGGCCATAGCTTAAGATGTAGCCTTGGTACTAGAGGAGGGAGGGGTACTGGGACCAGTATGGTTATGTGTCAGCCTGCTCTTGGTTTTCTAAGTGTATCATCCTCTTCCTCACCTTTGCTCATGCTCTGTCAAACTTCCTCTTCTGTCCTTGAAATGTTCCTTAATCCTTCAGGCTTCAATTCCAGTGTTACTTGCCCATTTCCGGATCCTCCCTTCTTTCCATTAGAGTTAGTTGCCCCCTTCTTCTCAGTGCTCCTAACTGCTATCAGAGAGTCTCCTGGAGGCTAGGTGTAGTGGCACACACCTGTAATCCCAGCACTTTGGGAGGCCTAGGTGGGTGAATTGCTTGAGCCCAGTAGTTCAAGACCAGCCTGGCTGACATGGCAAAATCCTGTCTCTACAAAAAATGCAAAAATTAGCTGGGCATGGTGGTATACGCCTATAGTCCCAGCTACTCCAGAGGCTGAGGTGGGAGGATCACTTGAGCCTGGGAAGTGGAGGCTTCAGTGAGCTGAGATCACACCACTGCACTCCAGCCTGGAGCCTGAGTGGCAGAGTGAGACCCTGTCTCAAAAAATAAAAAGATTTTTCTGCCACCCTATAGTTTACAAAGGGTTTCACAGTGATGATTTCATTTGGTTCTCACAAAAACACTGTAAGTTAACAATTAAAATGTATTTATTGACTATGAAGTGTTTTTATTTTGCTAAATCTTCACAAGTTTTGTTTTGTGGGTGAGGAAGCTGAGGCCGAGAGCGTTTAAACAATTTGTCCAAGGTTATACAGCAAGTAACTGGCAGAGACTGGGATCTGCAGTTTGACTTCTGACACATGTTCAACCATGTCAGAGTTTATTTATTACCTCTTGTCCACAGGAAGAAACTAGGGGTACCTTAAAATCTTTTGACAGCTCTAGTGAGTGCCTGATAACTGAGAGAGGTCAGGGGCTGAGAGCCAATGAGACCAAGACTCAGAGAGATCTAATTTAATTCTTTATCATTCAAGTAGAGAGACAGGCATTTTCCAAAGCAAACCCAACCCTCGTGATTATTTCTAGCCAGGGTGAAGCTAATGAAGGCAGCAGTAGGTGGTAGGATCAGCACCTTGGTTCTAGGCATCACGCCAGCCATTTTATCTCCATTATCATCCTTGTGAAGAAACGGAAGCCTGGAGAGGTGAAATAATGAAGGCAGTCTGGCCACAAATCTTGCTTCTGGATCCTGCTCTTCAGGGCATACATCTCCCAGGCTGAAGGTTAAAATGGGGGTCATTCACCAACAAATGTGGGAGGCCGCTTCTCTCTGAAGGCTGCCATGCCCTCTAGCCGGTCCCGGGTTGGAATGTTCTGCAACAAGGTACAAAATATTAGTTTTGGGGGAGCAGGGCCAGAGGCCCAGAAAGAGTTGCTTAAGCTTGTCCAGCCCATGACAAAGCCAGGGTCCCAGTGTTTCCATTGTCTCTGGACTCTGGTCTTGAGACATGCAAAGGTGTAAGCCTCCGTGGCTGCTTTGTCTCCTGGGGAAGACAGGCCAGCCTTTGTATCTCTGCGCCCCATCTGCATTAGCCTCCCCTTGCACACTGCTTTCATGCTTTCATGCCTCCAGAGAGCTCACTGCCTTCTGCAGTGTCTGACATGAGGCTGCTCAGTAGAGAAGAAAAATTCTTTGCAGTAAGAAATCTGGCTTTGAATCCAGGTTCACACTAGTTTCTCCAAGTCCCAGCACCCCTTAGGAGTATTTTGGATATCTGTTAACCTGGAGATTAGCATTTTTTACTCACCTGTGAGTAAGAGATTTAAGAGGTCAGTCCCAAGTGTACACCCTTACATTGAACACAGCCTGCAGGCTACAACCAAGCCCTTGACCTCCCAACTCCAGCCTGGCCTTTACAGTGGCAACTGATACAGAGGCAAAAGAAGTGCTTCTTCCTCTTAAGGACCTGTGTTCTGTGATTCTTGGCATTAAGTGGGCAGGATGTACCCCGATACATTAGATGGTTGAGGGAAAAGTCCCAGAGTGAAGCACTGTGGCTCTCCTCAAGCCACTCCAAGTGACTTATGCGAGAGGATGGATGCGGTCAGACTGTTTGTGTTGAGAGGAACCTTCTAAATTGGTCATGTATTATACAGAGTCCCTCCAGCCTGGCCCAGCCTATGTTAACAAGCAGGCATGGGCTACATACCTGGGCATAGCACATCCCTTCAATGGCCATCCCAGATGCAATGTCCACCTGCAAGAAAGAAGTGCTCCCTGGATTGGTCTGACCTTGTCCATCTTCACCCACACTGGAAGCCAGCCCACCCTGTTACCTACAGACATCTATATGAGCAGAGATAGCTATGAGAAGGAATTTCCTTCCTAGAGAAGGAACACTGTAACTATGACAAAACAGTGCTGGGAGAAACCAGACAGACTGAGACATTTTGCCAGAGGAGTTCAGTGTTCCTCCTTCCCATCTGGCTGCCTCACCACGCTTCCTGTCACCCTTGTTAATTCCCGGACCTTTATGACCTCACCCCTGGCAATTGCTCCAGCCTCTAGGGCTCACTGACTGGCACTTAAAAGCCTCGTTCTAAGAGAAGTACCATGTGTGTGAACTTAATTTTCACAGCAAGGGTTAGTATCCCTATTCTACAGCTGAGAAACCTGAGGCATAGAAAGGTGAAATAGTTCGTTGAAGTTCACAACAGTACGTGGACCCAGACAGCCCAGTGCCAGTGCCTCGAACTTGTACACTGTCTTCTTCCCTCACTCTCATCTGGTCAAGCTGCTTGCTTATCCTCCTCTGTGCCTTTCCTCATACGTTTCCTCTGGAATTCTTATCCTTCCCGCAGTCCAACTGTAGAAAACATTCTTTAACCCAGCACTGCCCAGTATGGTAGCCACTAGCCACATGTGGCTGTCAAGCACTTGAACTGTGATTAGTGGGAAGGAGAAATTGAGCATTTTACTTTTAATTTAAAAGCCACACGTGACTATCATAATGGACCACAAAGCTCTAACCTCTCTGGGGTGTCAGCATGGTGCCATTATCCTAGATTTGTGTCTGTTATCTGCCCCCTCCCATCTTGGGGGCAGTGACCATGTTTAACTCATCCATCTGTATCCCAATTGCCAGCTTTGGTCTGGATTCAGTATGTGATGAGTGAATGGATGGGTGAGTTGAGGTGGGCAGATGGATCAGCCACACCCCCAAGCCTGTCCTGAGGCCACATTACTGACTGCCAGCACAAACCTTGCCGCATGGACTGGGAGCCACACAGACCCGGGTTCTTCCTACTCACTTCCTCTGAGACCTTGGGCAAGTCATTTACCCCTTCTGAACCTCAATCTCCTCCTCTCTCCAAGGGAGAAAGATGAGGATAGAATGTAAACAATAATATCATCTGGCCAAACTTCCAATTTGCAGATGGGTAAACTGGGGTAGAGGGCGAGGTCAAAGTCTGTTAGAAGAGTCCACTTCCTGAGTTCTTTCCAGCTGTGCTGTCAGTCTGTCTGAGCTCTGAAAGCATTGTGTCCCAGCCATGACCAACTTTAGTGGCCCCAAGTCCCAACCCAAAACCCTCTCACCTCCATTCCTCGGTCAATGGCTACTTTGCCCAGCCGCACAGCAATGGGGGCCTGGGGAAAAGCAAAGTCTTGGTTGAGGAGGGGATCAAGGCTGATAGTTGCAGGTCTGAGGTGCACAGCTTTGTTTTGAAGGAGGGAGGCAGATGTCTGGGTCTAGTTCCAGCCATTCTACTGACACGTAGTTTCTTTAGCGTTCGTCCTATAACCTGTTAGCTGAGGTTCTTTTTCTATCATGAAATAAGCCAGACTCTGACCCTGAACACCTGGGTTTCAGGTGTCCTTCCAACATGCACAGCATAACTAGTTTACAAAGTGCTTTCCTCCCCACGGACTCATCTAATGGTGCTACCCACACTTGCAGCTGGTGTCATCACTGATCACCCATTTTACAGCTGGGAGATTGCAGTGCAGGGAAGTGAAGCACTTGGCTGTGTTTATCCAATCATTGGTGAGACTTGGATTGGACTCCCAGCCAGCTTTCCCACTTCCTCAACCTCATTTCAGCAAATGCCAGCCTCTGTGGTAAGCAGGTTTTACCCCAGCAGAGTGAAACAAAGTCAGGGTTAGGAACTTGGGCTTTCCAGTCGACAGGGCTGAGTTGAAATCCTGGTCTGTGGGGCAGTGCCGGGGTGGGGGTGGGTGCATTTTAATACGGCCACAGAGAAGCAACAGTGTCTGCTTTGTCACTGGCCTTGGTTCCCACCAGCCCTAGCACTCCAGTCTCAGCCCTACTTCCAGGCAAGGAGGAATTACTCCCTACATATTATTTGAAGTCTTTAAAACTTGCTCAGGAAAAGTCGATTTTTAAAGTCTATTAGCATAAAAACTATAAATGAAAAAGCTAGCTACATAAAAATGAAGAACTTCCAATTGGGAAAAACACCGTGAATAAAAGACAAAAGTAAAAAACTGGGAAAAACAGCTGGGTGCAGTGGCTCACGCCTGTAATCCCAACACTTTCGGAGGCCAAGGAAGGTGGATCACTTGAGGTCAGGAGTTTGAGACCAGCCTGGCCAACATGGCGAAACCCCATCTCTAATAAAAATACAAAAATTAGCTGGGTATAGTGGTGGGCCCCTGTAATCCCAGCTATATGGGAGGCTGAGGCGGGATGCTTGAACCCGGGAGGCAGAGGCTGCAGTGAGCTGAGATCGGGCCACTGCACTTCAGCATGGGTGACAGAGTGAGACTCTGTCTGGAAAAAAAACAAACAAACAAACACTGGGAAAAAGAATTATAATGCTTATGACAGATGAATGTCCTTGATTTACAAAAATGTTAGTATAAAGTAACTTTTAAACCATTTACAAAAGAGTATGTAAAGGTCCTTCACCGGAAAAGAAATATGAACATGAAGGATGTCCAGCAGCTACATGCTTGAAAGCCAAAACAGTGACGTACTGTGCCCTTTCACCTCAGACCAGCAAATACTAAAATATCAATAGGCCTACTGCTGCCCAGACTGGGGAAACCAGTATTTACATACATTATTGATAGAAAAGTAAAAGAGTATGCCTCAGGAGAGCAATTTGGCAAAAACTGGCAAAATGCAGGTGTGCATGCTCTCTCAGAGCTGTGGCTCCTGTAGGCACTTTTATATTAACTCCACCTGTCTTGTGGTAGCAAAAAGATAGGAACAACAGAAAGGTTTAGTGTTAGGGTACTGGTTAAATGTACCCTAAAAAAGGGTAGGGAAGAATAGAAAACAAAACCTTTGTTTCGTTTTATAAATGAAGGTTTATAAATGTTTTGTTATATAAAATGAAGGTTTTGTTTTCTATTCTTCCATGTGTGAATTCTTTACTATGCATATTTAAAATTTGTTAGAACCAGATTAGCCTCAAAAGATATTTCTTGTCATTAAAAGGAATTTATTTAAATATGTAAGCATATGTGCATAATACACGTCCTTCCATATGCAATGGAAATTTCTGGAAGAGTATGGAAGCTTAATAATGATGATCTGGGAGGAGAGAGGGATTGGGGAATGAAGGGCTGTTTGGGTTTGCTTGTGACTGAAGGGTTACTGGGATGTGGGACTTCCACTTTTAAAACTGGGATAGCCACAGGTAAACCAGGACTAGCTGGTCATCTTGCCTTTGATTTTTACCTTATGCCCTTCTTACTCCTCTGTTCTTTTAGATTTGCTTGCCATATGGATTATTATTTAGGTAACTACCTAATAAAGTAATCTTAGCCAAGTGCTGTGGCTCACACCTGTAATCACAGGGCTTTGAGAGGCTGAGGCAGAGGATTGCTTGAGCCCAAAGAGTTTGAGACCAGCCTGGGCATCACCGTGAGATCCCATCTCTACAAAACATAAAAAATTAGCTGGGCGTGGTGACTTGCACCTGTAGTCTCAGCTACTCAGGAGGCTTAGGTGGAAGGATCACTTGAGCCTGGGAGGTCAATGCTCCAGTGAGCTGTGATCATGCCACTGCACTCCAGCCTGGGCAAAAAAAAA
>NW_012120487.1:6032992-6033579 GCF_000951035.1 Colobus angolensis palliatus
GCCTGGCTGACCCAGCTAAATTTTATAATTTTAGTAAAGATGGGGTTTTGCCATGTTGGCCAGGCTGGTCTCAAACTCCTGGCATCAAGTGATCCTCCTGTCTTGACCTCCTAAAGTGCTGGGATTACAGCAATGAGCCACTGTGCCCAGCTTCTTTTCTAATACAAATGAGGTCTCACTATGTTGCCCAGGCTGGTCTAGAACCCCTGGTCTCAAGCAATCCTCCCGCCTCAGCCTCCCAAAGTGCTGGGATTATAGGCGCACCCAGCACTTGAGCCACCATGCCAAGCCAAAATGGTTACTTTTGTATGATTAATTCAATATATGTCAATATTAAAATGATGTATGGTTAACTTTGTTTTGTGATATGTTTGTAAATGTTTATATTTGAAATGCATTAAATATTTAGTTTCAGTTTTTAAAATTTTGTACATATTTTACTCTTTTCTTTTTTTTTTCTGAAACAGAGTCTCACTCTGTCGCCCAGGCTAGAGTGCAGTGGCACGATCTCGGCTCACTGTAACCTCCACCTCCTGAGTTCAAGTGATTCTCCTGTCTCAGCCTCCCAAATAGCTGGGACTACAGGC
>NW_012120487.1:6033629-6042686 GCF_000951035.1 Colobus angolensis palliatus
TGTACACTTAAAAACAGTTAAAATGGTAAATTTTGTGTCATTTATATTTCACCACAATTTCTTTTCTTTCTTTTTTTTTTTTTTTGAGATGGAGTTGTGCTCTGTCACCCAGGCTGGAGTGCAGTGGCACGATCTCGGTTCACTGTAACCTCCATCTCCTGGGTTCAAGCAGTTCTCCTGTCTCAGCCTCCTAAGTAGCTGGGATTACAGGCGTGAGCTACCACACCCAGCTTACTCTCTTTAAAATCCCTTTTTTATATTGCATTCTGTATTGTGCAAAATAAATGCCAAAATACCAGTGTTTTTTTTTCTCTAATACTGCAATCACTCTTTGTGACCTTGATGAGCAAGTCATTGAACTTTTATGGGTTTTCTCACAAATGAAATGGAGATAATCAGCTCAACTGGATTATTCTAAGAGTTGAGACACTGTATTAAAGCACCTAGCATTGTAGGCTAAGACAAATTTATTATAAATTAGTCTAACCTAGCTCCATTTCAGCCACTTTTAATCTTTATGGAAATTTGGGATTTCCTCTACTCAACCCCCTCTATCCTGGGTCCCTTAGAGTTGGGAGAAGCCAGCAGACCCTCGCAGGGCCTTGGAGACCCCAGACAGCCAGATCCCAGATATCCCTGCTGAGGGCTTTGGGCCCTCAGCTGGTAGGGTTGTGCCTGGGCAGAGCCTGACCTGCTCCCTAGTGAGCATGGTACCTTTTTGGGGTACCATGCTGAGAGGTTATTATTTGAGGATTTTTTATTTTGTTCTTTTATTTCAATAGATTTTAGGGAACAGGTGGCTTTTGATTACATAGATAAGTTCTTTAGTGGTATTTCTAAGATTTTGGTACACTGTACCCAATGTGTAGTCTTTTATCCCTCACCCCCTCCCATGCTCTTTGAGGATTTCTTTAATGAAGGTGTTTTTTTGCTTTTTGTTTGTTTTTAGCAATGGGATTTCGCTTTGTTGCCGAGGCTGGAAGTGCAGTGGTGTGACCAGCTTACTGTAGCTTTGAATTCATGGGTTCAAGCAATGCTTTCTCCCAAATAACTGGTGTTACAGGCTCGAACTACCACATCTGGCTAAAAAATGAGTCCTGGCCAGGCACGGTGGTTCATGCTTGTAATTCTAACACTTTGGGAGGCTGAGGTGGGAGGATCACTTGAGCCCAGGAGTTTAAAACTGCAGTGAGCCATGATTGCACCTCTGCACTCCATCCTGGATGACAGAGTGAGACCCTGTCTCTTCAAAAAAAAAAAAAAAGCTTAATACATGTCCTGCATGTTGTATTTCAAGAATATCTCCAGCAGGCAATATGGTAGGAAATATGGGTTGGAAGTTCTGCGTCCATTTTAGAATCTTGCTTTTCAGTCTTTGGGGTTTAAGGCTGTGCTATACAGTATAGTAGCCACAAGCCACATGTGGCTATTAGCATTTGAAATGTGGCTAGTGTGAATGAGGAACTACACTCATTTTCTCTAATTTAAATCATTTGACTAGTGGCTCCCATACTGGATAAGCACAAGTATAGACCATTTATCTCATCTCAGAATGGTCTACTGGACAGTGTTATATTCAGAGGGCTTTCAAGCCCATTTGGTTCTAGTCCTTTGGAATTCCATTTACATTACATTTTAATTCAGAATTAAAATTTGACTTGTGTTTACTGGATTGTTAAACTCCGAAGAAGGCTAATCATATGTCTCTGGGTGAATGGAAGTGCAGCCCAAGGGGCACCCTGACCGACACTTGCCTCCCCTGTGACTCCGGCCCTCCCTGCAGTGCCGAGCTGTCACCACACCTGGGGCAGGATCTCCTGGGCCAGTGCCCGTGCCCGGTGGTAGGCGGCGTCACCCTCCTCATTCTGGGCCACAGCATGATTCACCAGCCCCAGTGCGTGGGCCTCTGTTCCACTCAGTCGTCGGCCCGTGAAGATGAGCTCCTTTGCCAGGGCCACCCCCAGACAGCGTGGCAGCCTCTGAGTCCCTCCTGCCAGGATGGAGGGGGCAGGGTGTGAATCATCATGGGAAGTGGGAACCCAGAGAAGGCCCAGGCTGGGACTTAGCCGAGACTTCTCAGAGGAGCAGAGTTCAGATAGGAGGGCAGAGCCCGGAACAGAGGGCAAAAAGAAAACAGCGAAGGACCCTGGATGGGGTGGAATTGGGCAGGTGCTGTAGTTCCAATTACCTGCCCCCGGGAGGAGCCCTCGCGTGGTCTCAATCAGTCCCATGATGGCCGAGGAAGCTGCTCAGATAGAACAGAGTGAGGCCTCTCTCCCCAATCCGGTCCCTCAGTGCTAATCCCTGGGACCGCACCTGCCTCTGCTCTCTACTCGCCCCTCTAGCCACTTCCCGCATGGTCTGGCCACAGCCAGGACTCTCCAGACTATGACTTTGGAAGAGCCCTAGCCCAGAAGTCAGGAGCCCAGGCCCTTATTTCACCAGGCCCCTTTGGTGGAGTTGTGTCACCAGCAAGTCTCTCACCCTTCCCAAGCTTCAAAGGTGGAAGAAAGATGGCTGGCCCTCTTCTGTGTGCTTCAGAGAGCTGCTAAAGATCACACGAGGTACGATGCTGGGAACAGACAGTTCCCAGGAGTGCCCCATACCAATTTGTGGATTACTATTAATAGGTTCTCTGGCTTAGCCCTGGCCTGACCTAGAGTGTCAGTGACTCCTGCTCCTGCTACGGTTGTCTCTCCCAGCTTTGTCACAGCCTGAAATTGCCCTGACTGTTCCAGTCTGTGTCCTCCTGAGTTCTGCTTCCTTCCTTCGAGAAACTTGCCTTGACTGCCGCACGCCCCCAGGTCTGTCTTCTTTTCTGAATTCCCTCAGCATGGGCCATGTGAATGTGGGCAGAAGGGAATGGGTTTTACATTCACTCCCTCTTAGTCTTCCCCAAACCCTGTGAGTCAGTCGCCTGAACACGGGCATGTGAGAAACAGAGTTGAGGCTAGACCAGCCTGGTATTTGGGTGTCTGGACACCTGGTCAGTTCCTTCTCTTTGACCTGCATTGTGTAGACAGAAGCGACTTTCATGCCTGGAGTTACACATTTTTATATGTCTCCTGGGGTGGCAAGAGAGAGCAGGTAGGGGGAGAAGAGAGGACATTCAGACTTTGCCTAACTGCATCCAAGAAGGCTGCTCCTAATCACCAGGTCAGTCACCTGAAAAAATGATCTGGTTATCTTCTTTGTCCCCTCCCACTCTTCAAACAAAGCTCAGTTGCTCAGAACGAGTAATGCAGATTTGGCTGGTGTCAGTATTCCTGCCCAGGCACCTTTGTGATTAACTCAGCCACTGACAGACTATCCCTGGGGCTCACCTTTTTCCGAAACATGGTAGGTAAGTCTGACTTGGACGGAATGGAAAGATTGGACATTGCTCTTTGACCTCCTGGGCTCCTAACAGCAATTGCTCTGAGGTTGGTCAAATATTCCCAAAATGAAGGAAGCAGGTTCTGACAGGTCACAGATACTACAGCAGTTAGTGGCTGCACCAGGAGGGGAAGCAGCTTCTGCCTGAGCACCCTCTGTGCCCTGCCTTGCCTTAGTTTTGCTTTTGGTTTGAAGCCAAGAACAGTGGCTGACTGCAGAGTGCCCAGACTCACCATGTTTCACTCACCCCCAACTCCCTAGCCCCACCCTCTGCCCCCAGTCCTGGCCCAGTACCTGCCACTCGGAGGTCACAGGCCAGGGCAAGCTCCAGGCCTCCGCCCAAGGCAAACCCATCCATAGCCGCAATGGTGGGTGCAGGGAAGGCTGCTGTGGAGAGGAAGAAGGGCTCAGCCTGCGAGGCCCTGGTGGGACCAGGACAGAGACTCAGACTCAAGGCTGGGGAGGGGCCAGGCGCGGTGGCTCAAGCCTGTAATCCCAGCACTTTGGGAGGCCGAGACGGGCGATCACGAGGTCAGGAGATCGAGACCATCCTGGCTAACACTGTGAAACCCCGTCTCTACTAAAAAATATAAAAAACTAGCTGGGCGAGGTGGCGGGCGCCTGTAGTCCCAGCTACTCAGGAGGCTGAGGCAGGAGAATGGTGTAAACCCGGGAGGCGGAGCTTGCAGTGAGCTGAGATCCGGCCACTGCACTCCAGCCAGGGCAACAGAGCAAGACTCCGTCTCAAAAAAAAAAAAAAGGCTGGGGAGGGGAAAGCTGGTTGGGACAGAGGCCTCAGTGGACCCAGGTCTGGGGACATTACATGGAGCCTCAGCCAGATTTATTTATTTATTTATTTAATTTTTTTTTTTTGGTATGGAGTCTTGCTCTGTCACCTAGGCTGGAGTGCAGTGGCGCAATCTTGGCTCACTGCAACCTCTGCCTCCCAAGTTCAAGCGATTCTCCTGCCTCAGTCTCCTGAGTAGCTGGGATTACAGACGTGCACCACCACACCCAGCTAATTTGTTGTTGTTTTTTTTTTTAGTAGAGACGGGGGTTTCATCATGTTGGCCAGGCTGGTCTTGAACTCCTGACCTCGTGATCTGCCAGCCTCGGCCTCCCAAAGTGCTGGGATTACAGGAGTGAGCCACTGTGCCCGGCCTCTTTCTTTTTTTTTTTTTTTGAGATGGAGTCTTGCCGTTGTCGCCCAGGCTGGAGTGCAGTGGCACAATCTCGGCTCACCGCAACCTCTGCCTCCCGCAGCCAGGTTATCTTAGAAGCCAATTTTCCCTTGAGGGAAAGTTATGGAATCAGCCAGGGAACAGGAATGGGAGGATGGGCTGGATGA
This sequence comes from Colobus angolensis palliatus, assembly GCF_000951035.1. Classification (NCBI taxonomy): domain Eukaryota; kingdom Metazoa; phylum Chordata; class Mammalia; order Primates; family Cercopithecidae; genus Colobus; species Colobus angolensis. Next base: position 6,038,353 of record NW_012120487.1, read on the forward strand.
TCCCTGTGTAGGCCTAATCTGCCGGCCTCCCTGGGACCTGCCTTTCTGTGTGCCAAGCCCTGTGCTGGGTGCTAGGAACTGGGAACACAGAATGAATCAGACATAGCCCTTGTTCCCATGGGGCTCAGTCTCATGGAGAAGACAAAGTGTATCAGGCATTAGTGACCCAGGATCATCAGTGCTCCAATAAAAGGAAGCTCGGAGGGTGGGTTGGGAAGGCTTCCTGGAGGAGGAGGTACTGGGGGGCTTGAAGGATGAGTAAAAGTTCAAGTAACCAAGAAGGGGTATCCCAGGCAAAGGGAACAGCAATTGTCAAAGCCTGAAAGCATGCTTGGGGAAACTGACCTGCTTTGGAATGGCCAGGCTTGAACCCTGAGGGTAGACGCAAAAGCTGGGAGAATTGCCCTCTGTCATCCTCTCCCATCCCCCTGGGAGAGGCATCTGTCTTCCCACAGAACTCCCAACAGAAGGAAGACTCTCCTTAGATGCTGGTGGGGGTGGCGGGGCTGTCATCGGCAGGGACCCCCAAACCCCCTCCTCCACCCCACACCCAGATCCTCACCGATATCATTCATCAGGCCCCGGAGTCGCTGGACAAACACCCCCACCTCTGCTTCACTCATCTGTTCCCGCTCCTTCAGGTCTGCACCTGTAGATGGCAAGGGGTTGGTACCAGCCCTCAGGAAAATGGCACTTTATGGAATCCCAGGTGGTTAAAGGATCCAGCAAAGAAGACCTGAGGACAAGCAGCCAGCGAGGAAGGAGAAACACCAGGAACCCGGCCAAGGAAGTCAAGGGAAAAGAGGAGCATCAAATGAAGGTGTGACACAGCAGAAAGGTGAACTGGACTCCATCAAAACAGAAACCTTCTGTGCATCAGAGGACACTATCAACAGAATACAAAGACAACCCACAGAAATGGCTGGGTGCAGTGGCTCGTGCTTGCAATCTCAGCACTTTGGGAGGCCAAGGCAGGTACATCACCTGAGGTCAGTAGTTCAAGACCAACATGGTGAAACCTTGTCTCCACTAAAAATACAAAAATCAGCCGGGCATGGTGGCAGACACCTATAATCCCAGCTACTCAGGTGGCAGTCAGGAGAATCACTTGAACCCAGGAGGTGAAGGCTGCAGTGAGCCAAGATCGCGCCAACTGCACTCCAGCCCGGGTGACGAGAGAGACTCCGTCTTAAAAAATAAAAAAGAAAAGACAACACACAGAATGGAAGAAAATATGTGTAAATCATATATCTGATAAAGGATTAATATCTAGGATATATAAAGAACACCTCCAACTCAACAACAAAACAACCCAATTCAAAAATGGGCAAAGGGCCAGGCACAGTGGCTCACACCTGTAATCCCAGCACTTTGGGAGGCCGAGGTGGGCACATCACCTGAGATCATGAGTTCGAGACCAGCCTGGCCAACATGGTGAAACCGTGTCTCCACTAAAAATACAAAAATTAGCCAGGTGTGGTGGCGGGCACCTGTAATCCCAGCTACTAGGGAGGCTGAGGCTGAGGCAGGAGAATCGCGTGAGCCTGGGAGGCGGAGGTTGCAGTGAGCCAAGGTCATGCCACTGCGCTCCAGCCTGGGCAACAGTCTCAAAAAAAAAAGAAGAAGAAAAGGAAGGAAAAGGACTTGAATAGTCATTTCTCCAGAGGAGATAGACGACAGATGGTCAATAAGCACTTGAAAAGTTGCTCAATATCATCGTCATTAGAAAAATGCAAACCAAAACCACAATGAGATATTACCTCATATCTATTAGAATGGCTTTCAAAACAAACAAAAAGTTGGCATGGATGTGGAGACATGGAACCCTGGTGCATTGCTGCTGGGAGCGTAAACCCATGCAGCTTCTGTGGAAACCAGTTCCAAAAAGTTAAACAGAATTACCACACAATACTAGTCCTAAGTATATACCCAAAAGAGTTGAAAGCAAGGACTCAAACAGATACAGTCTCTCCTTATCCGTAGGGGACTGGTTCCGGGACCCCCTCAGATACCAAAATCCACAGATGCTTAAGCACCTTGTATAAAATATTGTAGTAGTTGCAATATGACCTATGCTCCTGTATACTCTAAGCCAGGGGTGTTCAATCTTTTGGCTTTCCTAGGCCACATTGCAAGAATTGTCTTGGGCTACACATAAAATACACTAACACTAACGATAACTGATGAGCTAAAAAAAAAAAAAAAACCACCAAAAAAACTCATGTCTTAAGAAAGTTTACAAATTTGTGTTGGGCCACATTAAAGGCCGTCTTGGGCCACATGTGGCCCAGAGGCCAAGGGTTGGACAAGCTTGCTCTAAATCATCTCTAGATTACTTATAATACCTAATACAATGTAAATACTGTATAAACTGTTGTACTGTGTTGTTTTTATCTGTATCATTTTTTATTGTTGCATTGTTATTTTTGTTATTAACATCTTCAATCTGAGGTTGGTTGAGTCTGGGGGTGCGGAACTCGCAGATGTGGAGGGCTGACGGTGCTTGTACACCAATGTTCTTGGGGACATTCTTTGCAGTGGCCAAAGGTGAAAACAACCCAAGTATCTATCAACAGATGATTGGGTAAACAAAATGTGATATATACACAATAGAATGCTATTCATTACAATAGAATGTTACTCCGTAAAAAGGAATGGAGTTCTGACACTTGCCACAACTTGGAGGAACCTTGAGCACATGTTAAGTAAAATAAGCCAGACACCAAAAAACAAATACGATATGATTCTACTGGTATGAGGTATTTAGAATAGATAAATTCATAGAGACTAAGTCCCACAGAGGTTACCTGGGCTGGAGGGGAAGGGGGAAGGAGTCACTGTCTGAACAGGCTGAGTTTGTTTGCTATGATAAAGAACTTCTGGGAGTGGATAGTGGTGACATTGTACAATATTGTGAATGTACTTAATGCCACTCTGAATTGTACACTTAAAAACAGTTAAAATGGTAAATTTTGTGTCATTTATATTTCACCACAATTTCTTTTCTTTCTTTTTTTTTTTTTTTGAGATGGAGTCTTGCCGTTGTCGCCCAGGCTGGAGTGCAGTGGCACAATCTCGGCTCACCGCAACCTCCATCTCCTGGGTTCAAGCAGTTCTCCTGTCTCAGCCTCCTAAGTAGCTGGGATTACAGGCACTGGCCACAACACCCGGCTAATTTTTATATTTTTAGTAGAGACGGGGTTTCACCATATTGGTCAGGCTGGTCTCGAACCCCTGACCTCAGGTGATCCACCCACCTCGGCCTCCCAAAGTGCTGGGATTACAGGCATGAGCCACTGCACCAGGCCTACAATTTCTAAAATACGTAAGTAATAAGAAAATTAAAAATTAATTAATTGACTAATTTTTCCAGGCAGAGTCAGCAAGGTCCAAGAAGGCTGAGAGTTCTTTTTTAAAAGTTAAGTAAAAGAGAACAGAAGCGGGCACAGGACGCGGCGGCATGCAGGTGGGCAAGCGCCTTGGCGGGAAGAGTGACCATGGTGGGGTGCTCTAAGGCCAGATGCAGGGGTGAGCAGCAGTAGGGGGTAAATAGACTCTTCCAGTCCTAGGCTATAGGAAGTCAGCTGGGAGAGCCTTTGGAAATCTTTGATCAGTTCCAGCCCTTCTGTGAGAGATGGGGAAACTGAGGCTCAGAGGGGTAGGAACTAGCCCAGGAATTCTAGAGCTAGTTGAGGCAGATCTGACCCTCATGCAGCCCCTTCCTTCTCTGTGCTTAGCTGGGAGAGTGACGAGCGAAGCTAATGGGGGAGAGTAGGTGTGACGTGACCTTCACAGAGGTCAGAGATGGAGCCAAAGGAAGAGGCCAGGGTAGGGTAAAGACCGCAGGCAGAGCAGCTGGGTCAAGCCAACTGGTCTGTGCACTTGTCAGCACAGACCCCAGGCTGGGCACCCTGACCCTGACAGCTCAGACCTAAGGGCTGAGCCACCTCCCCTTGAAATCTGAGCATCATGCTACCCCTTTCCCATCCCTCCACAGTCCCCTCCTGATCCACAGTGGCCCCTGTCAGCCCCTCCCCAGCCACCCTCCAGAGTTTGTTCTCAGCTCAGCTCTACTGGCAGCTGACTTGCTTCTTGTGGGCCTGGTGTGCGTTTTTCTCCAATCTCTAAAATGGAAGTTCATGGTGCTCGCCCAGTTGTGAGGACCAAATGACACAGGGACAGTGGAAGGCTTTGGTGACAGGGAATAAGATCCTATTGGTAGGCAAAGGGGCATAGAGTTCCACCTTGGCCACTGACCTTATGAGCATCTTTGGGCTCCATTTTTTCTCTTTTTTTTCCCCAGGCTGGAGTGCAGTGGCACAATCTCGGCTCAC
>NW_012120487.1:6043495-6070478 GCF_000951035.1 Colobus angolensis palliatus
TGGCCACTGACCTTATGAGCATCTTTGGGCTCCATTTTTTCTCTTTTTTTTCCCCAGGCTGGAGTGCAGTGGTGCGATCTTGGCTCACTGCAACCTCTGCCTCCCAGGTTCAAGTGATTCTCCTGCCTCAGCCTCCTGAGTAGCTGGGACTACAGGTGCCTGCCACCATACCCAGCTAATTTTTGTATTTTTTAGTAGAGAAGGGGTTTCCCCATGTTGGCCGGGCTGGTCTCGAACTCGGGCCTCAAGTGATCTACCCGCCTCGGCCTCCCACAGTGCTGGGATTACAGACGTGAGCCACTGCACCTGTCTTGGACTCCATTTTCTTATTTCCCCCGTGAAGGGTCAGAACAAAGCATGGCATAGCTGAAATAACTAGGATCTAAGGGTTAGAGGGGCCAAGTTCCAACTAAAGTCTATCCTACCTCTTACTAGCTATGTGATCCTAGGCAAGGGAATTTTCCTCCCCGAGTCTCTGCATTCACATCTGTAAAACGGCAACAATGAATCCCATACTGGAGCTGATCTAAGGCTTCCCCCAACCCCTGGAGGCTGGTGGGCACCACGCAGAGCCCGGATGGGGGCAGGAGAAAGAACCTACCTGCACAGAACACACCCTTCACTCCACTTCTGAAGAGCAGGACACGCACTTGCCGGTCCTCCCGCAGCTGGGCCAGAGTTTCCAGCAGCTACAGAGGACACCCAGTTAGATACTCCTAGCCCATCCCCAGCCCACCCTGGCGCCCACCCTTTCTTACCTCACTGACGAAGACGTTCCCCAAGGCATTGCGGGCACGAGGTCTGTTCATCAGAATCTCGGTGATCCCTGTAAGGAGTCAGGGCAGCCATGGGCAAGTAGCTGGCTCTGCCTAATCCTGGGCTGTGGGCTGGGGACTGGAGGCAGGAGGCCTGGGCTCTGGGCAGCCTCTGCCCTAGATGACCAGAGTGACTTGGCACAAGTCACACTCAGGCAGGCCTCAATTTTCCCAACCATAAAATGGAGGGAAAACCCCTTGCTCTTTCTGCCTCAGAGAGAAAGTGGAAGGGCTTGTAAACCGTGGAGCAAAATGGGGAGGGGAAGAATGGCCACCACAGTAGCCCTCGCCTGCTTCTGCCATTGTTAGACACACACACACACACACACACAAGCATACATGCACCTATGCACCTTCTTTAATTTGACAACTCCCTCCCTCCATATTAATCTTTTCTTTTTTCTTTTTTTGGGGGGAGAGCTTTTCATTTTTTCTTTTTAGACTGGGTCTCAACTCTGTCACCCAGGCTGGAGTACAGTGGTGTTAACATGGCTCACCGCAGCCTCAACCTCCTGGGCTCAAGCAATTCTCTTCCCTCAATCGCCGAAATAGTTGGGACTATAAGTACACGCCACTACCCCTGGCTAATTTTCGTGTTTTTTTTGTAGAGACGAGGTTTCGCCATCTCGCCCAGCCTGGTCTCAAAATCTTGAGCTCAAGCAATCTGCCTGCCTTGGCCTCCCAAAATGCTGGGATTACAGGTGTGAGCTAACGCGCGGCCTTAATCTTTTCTTCACAGCAGACTTCTTCCTCTAGAGTTTGAGGAGTTATGATAAGGCCAATACTCTGAAAACCACCACCCGAATCAAGAAATAGAACTGTGCTGGCCACCTCAGGAACCTCACCACATACCCTGATTCAATCATAGCTCCCTCCTTCCCCCTGAACAAGTAACTCTTTGACTTACAGTAATCACCTCTGTATATTTCTTTATAATATTTTTTTTGGAGACAGAGTTTCGCTTTTTTTGCCCTGGCTCACCACAACCTCTGCCTCCTGGGTTCAAGTGATTCTCCTGCCTCAGCCTCCCGAGTAGCTGGGATTACAGGCATGTGCCACCACGCCCAGCTAATTTTGTATTTTTAGTAGAGACGGGGGTTTCTCCATGTTGGTCAGGCTGGTCTCGAACTCCTGACCTCAGGTGATTCACCCACCTCAGTCTCCCAAAGTGCTGGGATTACAGGCGTGAGCCACCGGGCTTGGCCATTTCTTTATAATTTTATCACCCAGGTGTGCATCCTTAGGTATCATAGTTTAGATTTGCTAATTTCTAAAATTGCCATGTGTCTTTTAAATCCTGTTACAATCCTGACGTGCTCCCCACGACCCCGTCTTTCCCTCAGAGATTATCTGTGGAGGGGCCTGGTGCATTTCACCTATAGGGTTTCTCAAAGCCTGGGTTTTGCTAACTGCACAGTCATGGGGACAGATCAATATGATCCTCTGTCATAAGAAGTTAGCAACTAAATACAGAGGCTTGGTGTTCTGTCCTGTTTGACAAGACGGTAACCCTGGCCCCGCCTGTGTAATGTACTTTCACCAGCAACAGCCAAGCTTCTTGGTAGTTTTCTATACTCATTTAGTCACTTTCTTACCTTCCATTCGCTCAAACCTTCTCCAACCTAGGTTCCAGCACCATCACTCATCAGACATTATTCTCATTAAAGTGATGAATATAGCCACATCACTAACCAAGGGACACGTTTCTCTCCTTGCCTCAACCTCTCGGTGGCAAAAACTTCTGCTGACATTAACACACTCCGCTTGATCATTTTCTGCTTTGGCTTCTTAGAATATTTATTTATAAACAGATTATTACTATTATTTTTTTTTTTTTTGAGACGGAGTCTGGCTCTGTTGCCCAGGCTGGAGTGCAGTGGCTGGATCTCAGCTCACTGCAAGCTCCGCCTCCTGGGTTTACGCCATTCTCCTGCCTCAGCCTCCCAAGTAGCTAGGACTACAGGCGCCGCCACCTCGCCCGGCTAGTTTTTTGTATTTTTTTAGTAGAGACGGGGTTTCACCGTGTTAGCCAGGATGGTCTCGATCTCCTGACCTCGTGATCCGCCCGTCTCGGCCTCCCAAAGTGCTGCGATTACAGGCTTGAGCCACCGCGCCCAGCCAATAGATTATTTTCTTAGAGCAGTTTTAGGGTCACAGCAAAATGGAGTGGAAAATACAGTTCAATACAGTTCACATATATACTCCCTGTCCCTACACAGGCACAGCCCCTTCCCCAATCCCCATCCCCCACCAGAGGCACATGTGTTGCAACTGAGGAACCTACATTGATGCACTGTCACCACCTGGGGGCCCTAGTGTACACTGGGGTTCGCTCTTGGCGGTGTACACTCTGCGGGTTTGGACAGATGCATAATGACACATACCCGCCTTGGCTTTGGCAGGCCCCCATTTTCCTTCCTTCTGCCTTTCAGGTGATGCCTCTGCACTCCTTCACTGCTTCTCTTCTGCCCAATCATTTTAATTGCCTAAGTTCCTTAAGGCCAATCAGATGCTCTTCATTCGCTCATTTGTACATTTATATATTTGCCGTGTGCTGGCCTCTACTAGACACCATGATTCCAGAGACCAGGACAGACTCAGGGCCTGTCCTCATGGAACCTACAGCCTAGCGGGAAAGACAGACATTAAACAATTACTATTTGTGAGGAGAACTTGGAGAAAAAGGACAAACAAGTAAGGGGCATCCAGTGGGCAGAGGGGAGCCCTAGTATAGAAGGTCAGCAATGAGTTCTCAGAGGACGAAATTGGCCTTTAAGCTGAGAGCTGACAGGAGAGTAGGAACTGGCCAGGCAAAAGATGTAAGAGTGCATGTGTGCATGTAAGTGTGCATGCATGGGTGCATATGTGAGCATGTGCACGAGTGCCTGTGTGTGTGCATGCATATTGGCAAGGTGCAGGGAAGGGGACAGTCCAGGAGAGGAGCCTGTTGCAGGCAGAGGGAGTGGCAGAGAAGAGGGTCCAGATGTGGGACTGCAGGGTGCCTTCCAGAACTGGAGGAGTTCAGGCGGAGGGAGAGCAGGATAAGCTGAGGCAGGAGAGGCAGGAGGGACCTCCCTTCCACAGCTCACACACACCTGCCTCCTGTACATCCAGGGCTCCCATGTGTGCCCAGGAGCCCAGAGCTCTCCTCTGCACCCCAGGCCTGAATAGCCAAATGCCTACTTGATATCTCAACTGATATGTCCTGCTCCATTGGTGAGCCAGTGACCTTGCTATCAACCCAGAAGTTGATCCTGTCACCTCGCTCTTCCCTCACCTACAAAATGCACTCAGTCACTGAGGCCTCTAATCCAGCCTCTTAAAGACATCTCAGGCCTCTCGGCTCACACCACTTCTCACAGCCATTAACCTGGCACAGGCTCTTTCCTGCATCCCTCGGATCACCCACCTGACCCTCGAGTCCTCAGTCTTGCTCCCTCCCAACACACACATTCATTCTCCACACTTGGGTCACAGTCATCTTTCTTACCCCAATCTGACCACGTCCCTCCCCTTTCCCCTTCTCTTCCTCAAAATAAAGTTCAACTTCTTAATATCAACCACAAGGCCCCCACAATCTGGCTCTTGCACCCACTCTGGCCCCAATCCTTTGGCCTTCAAAGACCCCTTATTATTATCTCCCAGGGTCCTCAGCTTTGTCTGTGAACAAGCAGTGTTTATGAAGTAGGCATTCTCAGTGGAAGCTGATCGGAGACACAGAAGGGCCAATGAAAACTTCAGGGCTCTCGAGGGACAGGGTTTTCAGCCAGGAATTATAGAACTATGGCTAGGGGCAAAACTGTAACATTCAGGCAAACTGGACTTCCTTAGCCTCCCCAGAAACCTGCAAAGAGCTCTTAGAGCCCAGCAGGTCTGGAGGCTCCAGAGAGGTGTGCAGATGGCCATCCCGTCACTTCCAGCTCCAGGGCTCCAGGAGAGAAAATGGGGCAACTCTGGAGAAGAGACTGCAGTGGATACAGAGATGCCAGATCTGGAGGAGTCAAGGACCCTGACCCCCGCAAACTTCAGAACAGTCTAGATCCAAGATCCCCAGAGTGGCCCTCGTGTTTACAGTCCAAATAATCCCCTCCCTTGCATGTGGGTGGGACCTGTGAATTGCTTCTAAGCAATAGTATACAGCAAAGGTTAGACAAGGTCACTCCCGAGATTAGGTTATCTGGCAAAGGTGATGCGACTTCGGTAATTCGGTTATAGTATATAAAAGGCTCTGTCTTATTAGAGAAACTCATGGGCCTAAGGAGAGCGTCAAGTAGCAAAGGACTGCGTGCAACCTCTAGGAGCTGAGGGTGGCCCCCGGCCAACAATCAGCAAGAAAATAGGACTTCAGTCCAACAACCCCAGGAGGTGAATTCAGGTCTCAGCAACCTGAGGACCTTGGAAGCAGATCTTTCCCATCAAGCCTGGCCAACTCCCGACTGCAGCCCCGCCTGGCAAGACCTGAAGCAGAGAACTCTGCTAAGTTGTGCCTGGACTTCTGACATACAGAAACTACAAAATGCTAAATGTGTGTGTGACTTTGAGCAACAAAGTTTGTGATCATTTGTTAGGTAGTAATAGAAAGCTGATAAAAGTGTGGTGTCCTGGGACTGGCAGACACTCCTCTCTCTGCTTTCCTGTTCTTTCCTTCCATTCTCTCTGGCTGACTCTCTCTTATCTTTCAGCTTCATCTCCTGTCTCCACCTACATCTCCCTCTTGCAATACTGACTGCCAAATCTTACAGCCCTTAGCTTAAGCCACAACTCAGCCACACACCCGCCCCATGGCCTCGGGCAAACCACTTCACCCTTCTGGCTTCAATTTCCTGATCTGTAAGAGAAATAATAAAAAGGTTATTGTTAGGATTAAAAGAGATAATGCACATAAGTATCTAGCCAGAGTTTGTGTAAAACGCCCAGATACTAGGGCAAGTCTCAGACCTAATACAGTGTCTGAACTTTAAGCTGGGAGCCCCCCAGGAGCCAGGCAGGGTGTCTTTGGCTGCCAACATTCAATTGTGCAACATTCAATTTGCACTACCACATGCTAGGTCCTGGAGAAATGGAGAGGAATCAGCCAAGGTCCCTGTGTTCTTAGTCTAGCCCCGATGCTGGGAACATTGCCCTTCTGGCCCCAGTAGTGGGGATGGGGCTATGCTGCACCCTTCCCACTCTTACCGAACCTACCATAATACTGAGCAGCTGACCTAGGATAACTTCTGTCCAGAGGGCTTGGGTCACAGGCTAGGTGGTGTGGGTAGGAGTCAACAGAAACCACTGGAAGGGTTGGGCGCGGTGGCTCACGCCTGTAATCCCAGCACTTTGGGAGGCTGAGGTGGATCACCTGAGGTCAGGAGTTCAAGACCAGTCTGACAAACATGGTGAAACCCCATCTTTACTAAAAATACAAAAATTAGCTGGGCATGGTGGCACATCCCTATAATCCCAGCTACTCGGGAGGCTGGGGCACGAGAATCGCTTGAACCCAGGAGGCAGAGGCTGCAGTGGGCCGAGATCACGCCACTGCACTCCGGCCTGGACAACAGAATGAGACCATCTCAAAGAAAAAAAAAAAAGGAAACCACTGGAGGGTAGTATGGAGAACAACTGGTTTAACAACCAACCCTTTACTATACAGAAGGGGAAACTGACATCCGGAAACAAACAGGATTTGCTCAAATAACAGCTGGACCCAGCTGGCAATCCTCACTCTCAAAGAGCCAACAGCCTAGGAGGGAGACAAATTCAGAAACATGAAGCATAAAAGGACAGTGTCAGGGAGAGGGCCGCAGAGCAGGGAGTTCCAAAAAGATTCCCACAGGCAGAAAAGAAGGGAGAGGAGCCAAGACAGGGCACAGCTAGAGCAAAACACAGAGGTAACACAGCTTCAGATGAGCCATGGGTAGAGGAGGGAGGATGGAAGGTCAGCTTGTGGTGGAGAAACCCTGAGTGCCCAGCCAAGGAGTTGAAGGAGAGCCATTAATTACAGTCATGCACAGCATATTTTAGTTGGTCAGCTACAGACCACATATAAGACATATAAGTCCCATCAGATTATAACGGAGCTGAACAATTCCTATTGCCTAGTGCCACTGTAGCATCATAGCGCAATGCAACACTCAAATGCTTGTGGTGAGGCTGATGTAAACTAGCCTGCGTTACCAGTTGTACAAAAGCACAGTACATACAATTAGGCCCAGAACATAATACTTGATAATGATAATAAATGACTATGTTTTGGGTTTATATAGTTACAATATTATTTTTTACCATTATTTTAGAGTGTATTCCTACTTTTTATTTTTAATTTTTTTGAGACAGGGTCTTACTCTGTTGCCCAGGCTGGAGTGCAGTAACATGATCATGGCTCACTCATGGGTCACTTTGGGCTCACTTGCAAATATCAGGAATCCTTGATATCGGACAGCCTTGACCTCCCCGGCTCAAGCCATCCTCCCACCTCAGCCTCCTGAGTGGCAGGGGCTACAGGTATGCACAACCATGCCTGGATAATTTTTTATTTTTTGTAGATAAGGGGTTTCACCATGTTTCCCAGGCTGGTCTCAAACTCCTGGGCTCAAGCAATCCGCCCGCCTTACTTACCCTCTCAAAGTGCTGGGATTACAAGAGTGAGCTAAGTGAGCCACTGTACCAGGCCTGGCTGAGTGTACACCTACTTATTAAAAAAAAAAAAAAAAAAGTTCAGTGTAACACAGCCTCAGGCAAGTCCTTCAGTAGGTATTCCCGATTGTTATCATAGGAGATGACAGCTCCATGCATGTTATCGCCCCTGAAGACCTTCCAGTGGGACAAGATGTGGAGGCGGAAGACAGTGATAGGCCTAGGCTTGTGTGTGTGCTTGTGTTTTTGTTTTTAACAAAAAAAAGTTTAAGAATTAAAACTTTAGGCCGGGCGCGGTGGCTCAAGCCTGTAATCCCAGCACTTTGGGAGGCCGAGACGGGAGGATCACGAGGTCAGGAGATCGAGACCATCCTGGCTAACACGGTGAAACCCCGTCTCTACTAAAAAAATAAAAAAAAGTCAGGTATGGTGGTGTTGAGCCAAGATTTGGCCACTGCACTCCAGCCTGGGCGACAGAGCGAGACTCCGTCTCAAAAAAAAAAAAAAAAAAAAAGAATTAAAACTTTAAAAAGCTTATAAAATAAGGATCTAAAGAAAGAAAATTTTTTTTGTACAGCTGTACAATGTGTGTTTTAAGCTAAGTGTTACTACAAAAGAGTCGAAAAGTTGAAAAAAATTTAAAAGTTTATAAAGTAAAAACAGAGTAAGCTAAGGCTAATTTATTACTGAAGAAAGAAACATTTGTAAAGTAAATTTACTGTAGCCTAGGTGTACAGTGTTATAGAGTTTACAGTAATGTACAGTAATGTCCTAGGCCAGGTGTCCCCTACCCCCAGGGCTGTGGACCCATCCCAGTCTGTGGCCTGCTTGGAACTGGGCCACATAACAGGAGGTGAGCAGCTTCATCTGTATTTACAGCAGCTCCCCATGGCTTGAATTACTGCCTGAGTTCCACCTCCTATCAGATCAGTGGTGGCATTAGAGTCTCATAGGAGTGTGAACCCTATTGTGAACTGCGCATGTGAGGGATCTAGGTTGCTGCGTGCTCCTTATGAGAATCTAATGCCTGATGATCTGAGGTGGAACAGTTTCATCCCCAAACCATCTGTCCCCCTGCAAGTCCGTGTGTTTTCCATGAAAACAGTCCCTGGTGCCAAACCAGTCCCTGCTGTCCTAGGCCTTCACATTCACTCACCAACTCACCCAGAGCAGCTTCCAGTCCTGCAAGCTCCATTTATGGTAACTGCCCAATACAGGTGTACTATTTAAATAATCTTTTCGACTGTATTTTTACTGTGCCTTTTCTGTGTTCAGATACACAAATACTTACCATTGTGTTACAGCTGCCTACAGTATTCAGCCCAGTCCCATACTGTCCAGGTTTGTATTCTAGGAGCAACAGGCTATACACCACGTAGCCTCGGTGTGCAGTAGGCTATCCCATCTAGGATTGTGTAGGTACACTCTGTGATGCTCCCACCATGACCACATCACCTAATGATGCATTTCTCAGAATGGAGCCCCGTTGTTAAGCAACACATGACTGTATGAGAAATAAAGCCGCTAAGAACAGTGAAGAGTGGTTCACCACCCAACCTCAAGTTCAAGGGCAGCAGGTAAAATGTAACAGTACTCTGGTGCCATCAGCCCCAGTGGAAGGCAGAACCCGCAGCTTCTAATGTGAACATCAAATGACCCCAACTCATTCCCTGGGAGGGCTCTGTGTGTGATCTCGTCCCCATGCCTCCTCCGCACTGTCATCTTGGTTTCTGTCTCTCTTTCTCTCACTGACTTTTCCTGCCCTTCGTGCTCTCTGGCAGGGGCAGAGGCTTAATCTGCTGATCGTTGTCATTATGTTTTGGATAAAATGATTCCCGACATTTGCAAGTGAGCCTAAAGGTCTTTAACCCATGATACTTTTGTATTTACAGATGTACAAGTCTGTATTTTGAGTCACCGAATTACTACAAGAGCCAGTGATTACCTAATGGTTGAGAACACAGGCTTTGAAATCAGACCTGATTCAAATAACTTAACCTTGTGCCTCAGTTTTTTAATCTGTAAGTGGGGAGAATAATCTTGACTGTCTTTTTTTTCTTTTGAGACGGAGTCTCACTCTGTCACCCAGGCTGGAGTACAGTGGCGCGATCTCGACTCACTGCAAGCTCCACCTCCCGTGTTCACGCCATTCTCTTACCTCAGCCTCCTGAGTAGCTGGGACTAAAGGCGCCCGCCACCTCGCCCCGCTAATTTTTTGTATTTTTAGTAGAGGCGGGGTTGCACCGTGTTAGCCAGGATGGTCTCAATCTCCTGACCTCATGTTCCACCCGCCTCGGCCTCCCAAAGTGCTGGGATTACAGGCGTGAGCCACCGCGCCCGGCCTAATCTTGACTGTTTTAAGAGCTGTTGCCAGTTGGGTAGTGAACTAAGCATGAGATTGGCGGTATAAGGTTCAGCAATCCCACCTGGTCAAGGAAATTCTCATCAAGTGGGACACTAGGTGGCCTGTCCGTGTCCACTGAAGGTGGTAGATGCACACTTGGGAACAGTGGGCAACAGCAGGGGGCAAGTAACTGGATTTTATGGCAAAGCCCCCCCTTCAAACTTGGTGTTAAGCCAGTAAAAAGGAACCAATACAACGAAATGTACAGTACAATGCCATCTGTGTATCAAATGCAGGGAACAGGGAATGAGATGGGGGGAGGAGACCCAAGGCAGGAGAAGCGAATGAGGAGCGTTATCAGCACCACTGAATGCTCCAAAAGTCCAAACAACAACAAAAACGCAACAGGCAATCGGAGGCGTTTTCCGCCAGTGACCCGCGAACTTTGACCGCCCCCTCCCCATACTACCCTCGATCTTGGCCAAAAGACGGAGAAGCAGCAAACTTTTCCCTGGAACCAGATGACGCAAAAGTTCGCTAGCGGCCCAGGGCAGGGGCGCAGCTGAAGAAGCACCCTCTTCACTCCGCCCCGCTGCCGCACTGGGCTCCCAGCTGTCGTCGCACGCCTCCCGGGATTGGCTCCGCTGCCTCCACCCCCGAACCGGTCAAGTGGCGGGGGAGGGGAACGCGCACTTGACCGCTCCTGGCCTGGGGGCCGCTGGGCCCAGTCCTATCTGTGCGGACCCCGCTCCCCTTCCACGCAGTCGGAAGACCCCAAAGGGCCTTTGAGGAGACCGAGGTTGCCAGAGGCCTCCCGCCCCCAGCTAGAGTCGGGAGCCCCTAAGGTGGCCGCTCACCTCTCGGGCCTGGAGCGGCTTGGGGCGCATAGAACTGTGAGGGAGGGACTGGAGATCGAATCCTTCAACGCACTGAGCGGCCCGCCTGCCCGCCCCCGGCTGCCTCCGGGCTGGCCTCGTTCCAGTCGCGTCATGGGCGCGCCCCCGGACGGCGCATTTACCTTGGTCCGGACCCGCCAGGGTGCGCACTTGGATCTCGGAGCCCCCGGCCGCACTGTCGGAAGCGCAGCCGCGGGCCCGAAGGGGCCTCCAGGGACGCAGGAGGCACAGGACGCGCAGCATCGGGGCGCAGGCTGGGAAAGAAGGCGCTTCTTGGGCCCTGCACCGTCTCGGCTCCCGCTGAGAGCTCGCAGTTCCGGCGACGGGCGAAGCGTTTGCCAATTGCTCCACCTATGGGCCAAGGGGCTGTTGCCTCCGTCCGCACCTCTTGGGGACAGGGAGACTTGAGCAGAGGAGGTGGGGGGAAGCCCAGCTCCTCCATGTGATTTGGGGTAACCCTGTCAACCTCCCAGCGTCAGTGTTTTAATCTTGTAAAATGGGGATAATAGTGACTACCCCGTGGTGGTGTGAAGATTAAATGGGGTGTGAACCTTGCTTGCACATATGCTCAATTTCATTTTTTAAATGAAATGACATTTAATGAGTCCTTTGAGCGTATCTACACTCGCGAACTTCACTGCCTCACCTCCCATTTGCGCCTTATTTTGTTTTTGTTTTTGAGATGGAGTCTCGCTGTGTCGGCCAGGCTGGAGTGCAGTGGCTTGATCTTGGCTCACTGCAACCTCCGCCTCCGGGTTCAAGCGATTCTCCTGCCTCAGCCTCCCGAGGAGCTGGGATTACAGGCGCGCGCCACCACGCCCAGCTAATTTTTTTTGTATTTTTAGTAGAGGCAGGGTTTCACCCTGTTGGCCAGGCTGGTCTCAAACTCCTGACCCCAAATGATCTGCCCGTCTCGGCCTCCCAAAGTGCTGGGATTACAGGGATGAGCCACTGTGCCCGGCCTGTGCCTCAAATTTAATGGGAGTAAATTTAACTTGAGTCCCAATTTAGTGCTCAATAAGTTGGCTCACAAAAATATTTGTGAATGTGAATCTTTGGCTTCTAACCCCATTGTCCACCCAAACTGCCTTTGCAGAGGTCAGCAGTAGCCTTGTTTAGTTCATTCAGGGTAGATCAATAAATAGTATTCAGTGCATACTCTGTGTTCCCCAATCTCCTACTTGGGAGACATGTCAAAGATCCCAAAGCCACTAACAATCCTGGCCTGTTGGTTAAAAACATCAAATGGTGAAAGCATTAAGGTTCATTTTATTCAATCTTGTTGAAGATTATAAACCAGGAGGAGTCTTGCAGAGAGTATCGATCAGACTGCTCCAAAGCCGTGTTTCAGCCCACAGCTTATATACAGGTTGTGGAGGTTTTTCATGTACTCAGAAATTGCATCAAATGTGCTCAGAAGTTACATTAGAGAAAAGTCTTTTCAAAGTTTTGGCCTGAGAGTACAGCTGATAATAGAGTACAGAGGAATAATCATTAATCTTGTCAAATGTTATTTTATGTACAGGAAAAGGCAAGGGTTAGGATCATTGAATTTATCTTTTCTTGCTGTTTTGTTTTGTTTTGTTTTAAGACACAGAGTCTCACTCTGTCACCCAGGCTAGTGGGTAGATAGGATAGCACAGTGGCACTATCATGGCTCATTGCAGCCTTGACTCCCTGGGCTCAAGCAATCCTTCTGCCTCAGTCTCCCAAAGTGCTGGGATTATAGTTGTGAACCACTGCAGCCAGCCCTATTATTTAATTTAGCATAACCTTATGATTTCAAATTACATGAAAGTTAATATATAGACATTTATGGCTGCTCTATTTACTTTTACTTAATTTTTACAATTTACCTAGATTATTTATGACAACTGAGATATTAGGCAAAACTAGTCATCATTTCAAGTTATTTTCTGGTTAACCACTTTTATAGCCTGTTAATATCAGTTATTAAGTAAGAATCTTAAAGTTGAATACTTGGGTATTTTGCCAATAACTCAGAAGATTCAGCTATTTTCATTAAACTAACAATATTAAATTAGACTTGATTATAAAAAAAATCACACAAACAAAAATCATTATATTTTGGGCTGGATTTATAGTTTTATAAACTTTGTGCCAAACTCTGACACCTTAAAATATCTAGCAAAGGCAAGTATAAAACTGTTAAACCACTATACCCAGGCAAAAATGTATGCTGACAATTCTGAAGACATTTCAATTCTGAAACATCTTCATTTTATTTTATCAACAATTTAAAACCAACCTTATTTATTAAAGATTTACTTAAGTAACAAGAGCATGGAAAATATTTGGATTTACTAATTTAGGAACACTTATTTATTTGCAAGTCAATTTGGTGGTACCAAGTAGACAAAATAGATACTGATACGTACATATATGTAAACACATCTAGATACATACACACATACAAATAAAGAGCTTATAGCTTTCACTTAAGAATTTTAGTCATGAGATAGTGATACAAACTCACTGGTTTATAAAAGACAGTTGGATCCAAATTGTTTTTTTAAATAAAATTGGGACTTACTTTTATGGCTAAACTTTATTTGCTCCAATAGGTCATCTAATGAGGGACCAAAATTTTGAAAGCTATAAGGTCTTTATTTGTATGCATCTAGATTTGTTTACATATATGAACATATCAGTATCTATTGTGTCTTCTTGGTACCACCAAATTAATTGATTTAAAAATAAATGAGTGTTTGTGAATTAGTAAGCCCACATATTTTCACTGGAGTTTGATTTTAAAAACTTATTTTGCCCCTTCTTTTCCCTTCAGTTTCAAATGAGTTTATGGTTAAATTTTGAGTGTTTACATTTTAACTACAACCAGCTTAATTGCATAAGAAAAACAACATCTCCATGTAGCCTGGAATTAGTAATACCATAAACAGTGAGTTTTATCTCAACATCAATAGAAGAGTCGACAGATTAAAAGTAGTCAGGGAAAAATACAGTGAGATAGAGAACTTAGAAGACTCCACATTTTAACTCTGTAGTTGCAGGTTGCTGATTTGAACTCTGAATTTTCCTTGATGTAAGTCGCCCATCAGTTTAAAAATATACACAAGAATGGGCCATAATATGCAGCCAGCTGGAGTTCCAGAAAATATCTTGGCATGTCTTTGAACTTTCCTGGGCTAATTTAATCTAAAGCCTTAAATAAAGTAGGAATTTCTCCAGAGTTTGTTTGTTTAACATGAAAGCCACCAGAGCATCAGAAGGTGGCTGATCAGAGACCATTCCCTTAGAACATGGGTTACCCACTGCACTGACCTGAAGAAGGCATCCCTTCCAGTGCCCTTAAATGTGAACACACTTACAAAATCAGAAACATGAGCATACCCCACAGAGCATGAGCACACCCTGCAAAAATGTGAGTGTACCACACAAAGGGTGAGCATTTCCTGCAGGGCCCTACATAGGGTCAGGCTCTCTGAAGAAAACAAAGTCTCCCAGACTTTCACCTAAAAATCAGAGGTCTTGGATCAGAGAGGGCTTACCTGATTTCTCCCCCATGTAGATAGGATGACACCTGAGCTCAAGGGGCTTGTGCAGGTGCTCATGCATTCGTCCAGATGATGCTTGGAAGGAGCTAGGGGTCACTTTGTATCCCATCTTCCCTGCCAAGAAATGTTAACAAACGATCATGAGATCTGTGGAGGAAAAAGAGAAAGCTTCACTTTCTTTCTTTTCTTTTTTCTTTTTTTTGAGATGGATTCTCACTCTGTCATCCGGACTGGAGTTCAGTGGCACAATCTTGGCTCACTGCAACCTCTGCCTCCCGGGTTCAAGTGATTCTCCTGCCTCAGCCTCCCAAATAGCTGGGACTACAGGCGTGCGTCACCACGCCCAGCTAATTTTTGTATTTTTAGTAGAGGCGGGGTTTCACCATGTTGGCCAGGATGGTCTCGATCTCTTGACCTCGTGATCCACCTGCCTTGGCCTCCCAAAGTGCTGGGATTACAGGCATGAGCCACTGCACCCAGCCTTTTTTTTTTTTTTTTTTTTTTGAGACAGTCTCGTTTTGTTGCCCAGGCTGGAGTGCAGTGGCAAAATCTTGGCTCGCTGCACCTTCCATCTCCTGGATTCAAGTGATTCTCCTGCCTCAACCTCCCAAGTAGCTAGGAATACAAGCATACACCACCATGCCTAGCTAATTTTTGTATTTTTAGTAGAGATGGGGTTTCACCATGTTGGCCAGGCTGGTCTTAAACTGTTGACCTGAGTTGATCCGCTGACCTTGGCCTTCCAAAGTGCTGGGATTACAGGTGTGAGCCACCGCACCCAGCCTATTTTCTTAAAAAACAGAAACAATCTGCAGATTGGGGAGACACAGCCTCTGGTGTAAATTGCACCACATTCTGGAGAAGAGGGGAACTGGCCTAAACAGGAAAAGTTTCCTCTGTAGCTCTACATATGGAAATAAAGGATTTAAATTTCAGTCCCCATTGGCTGAAAATAACTGAGTCCTGATTGGGTAGTTTCTTTGTTTCCTCCTTCTACTTTCCTTTTAGGCTCCAGGGGTACATGTGCAGGTTTGTTGTTGTTACATGGGTAAACTGTGTGTTGCTGAGGCTTGGTATACCAAGATCCCATCACCCAGGTAGTAAGCATAGTACCTTAGAGGTAGCCTTCTAACCTATGCTCCCTTCTCATCCTCCCCACTCAAGCAGTCCCCAGTGTCTATTATTCCCACCTTTGTGTCCATGTGTATTTAATGTTTAGCTCCCACTTATAAATGAGAGCATGCGGTATTTGGTTCTGTTTCTGAGCTAGTTTGCTCACAATAATGGCCTCCAGCTGCATCCACATTACTGCAAAAGACATTGAGTTCATTCTTTTTTATAGAGGCATGGTGTTCCATCGTGTATATATGTATCACATTTTCTTTATATAGTCCACCATCGATGGGCATCTTGGTTAATTCCATGTTTTACTATTGTGAATAGTATGGCAATGAACACATGAATGCATATGTATTTTTGGTAGAATGATTTATTTTCTTTTGGGTATATACCGAGTACTGGGATTACTTACAATGGAATCGTAGTTCTGTTTTAAGGGTTTTTTTTGTTTGTTTTGTTTTTGTTTTTCTTGTTGAGACAGGGTCTCGTGGCTGGCAGTGGTACAATGTTGGCTCACTGCAACCTGTGCCTCCCAGGCTCAAATGATCCTCCCACGTCAGCCTCCCGAGTAGCTGGGACCACAGGCATGCACCATCACACCCGGTTAATTTAAAAAAATATTTTTTTCTGGAGAGATGGGGTTTCACCCTGTTACCCAGGCTGGTCTCAAACTCCTGAGCTCAAGCGATCTGCCCATCTCTGCCTCCCAACATGCTGGGGTTACAGGTGTGAGCCACTGTGCCCAGCCTTAAATTATCTGAGAAATCTCCACGCCACTTTCCACAGTGGCTGAACTAATTTATATTCCCACCACAGTCTATAAGTGTTCTCTTTTCTCCACAACTTTCTTAGCATCTGTTGCTTTTTGACTTAAACAAAAAAATTTAATTTTGGCTGGGCATGGTGGCTCATGCCTATAGTCCTAGCACTTTGGGAGGCTGAGGCAGGCAGATCACCTGAGGCCAGGAGCTCGAGACCAGCCTGGCCAATGTGGAGAAACCCCATCTTTATTAAAAATACAAAAATTAGCTGAGCATGGTGCATGCCTGTAATCCTAGCTACTTGGGAGGCTGAGGCAGGAGAATCACTAGAGCCTGGAAGCCAAGATCACACCATTGCACTCCAGCCTGGATGACAGAGAGAAACTCTGTCTCAAAAAAATATGTGTCAAAAAATTTAATTGATTTTTTTTTTCTTTTTTTGTCCCCTTTTCACTTATACAATGTTTTTGACTTTTTAGTAATAGCCATTCTGACTGGTGTGAGACAGGGTTTTGCATTTATCTAATGATTAGTGATTTTGAACATTTTTTCATATATTTGTTGGCTCTCTATATGTCTTCTTTTGAGAAGTGTCTGTTCGTGTCCTTTGCCCATTTTTAATGGAGTTATTTGTGTTCTGTTTGAACTGTTTAACATTCTTACAGATTCTTGACATTAGATCTTTGACAGATGCATAGTTTATGAATATTTTTCTTTTTTTTTTCTTTTTTTTTTTTGAGACAGAGTCTGGCTCTGTCGCCCAGGCTGGAGTGCAATGGCCGGATCTCAGCTCACTGCAACCTCCGCCTCCCGGGTTCACGCCATTCTCCTGCCTCAGCCTCCTGAGTAGCTGGGACTACAGGCGCCCGCCACCACGCCTGGCTAATTTTTTGTATTTTTAGTAGAGACGGGGTTTCACCGTGGTCTCGATCTCCTGACCTTGTAATCCGCCCTCCTCGGCCTCCCAAAGTGCTGGGATTACAGGCGTGAGCCACCGCGCCTGGCCAGTTTATGAATATTTTTCCCATTCTGTAGGTTGTCTGTTTATTCTATTGATAATTTATTTTGCTGTGCAGAAGCTCTTTAGTTTTAGTTGGGTTCCACTTGTCAATTTTTGTTTTTGTTGCAATTGCTTTTGGGGACTTAGTCATAAATTCATTGCTAAGGCCAACATCCAGAATGGTATTTCCTAGGTTTGCTTATTGAAACTGGACCTCTTCATTTACCACAGGCAAAAGTTAACTGAAGGTGGGTTAAAGACTTAAATGTAAGACCATGTGGGTAGTTTCTAAGTCCAAAAACCAGGAGTGCCTGTTGGATGCTCTTTTCAGGCTAGTGGGAGGAGTTTTCGGGTCACAGTGTCTGAGCTCCAATTTTAGGAACCCTCTTAGCTCAGAGATGCAAAGAGGATATTTGTTTGGAGCTGCCCTCTCTGAGAATAAAGAGTGCATGAATGCCCTTCTCTCACTCACCATGGCCACTGGGTTCCTATTATCTTAATTTGGGTGTCAATCAGCCACAGAAAGTCCATCTCATCTGAAGATGTTGGGGTCTTATTTAGTTTCATTTCACTATTATATGTCAATTAAAAAAATAATAAAAGCACAACATTGGATTTGGCAGTGATTTCCTGGATATTACATTAAATACACAGGCAACTAAAGAAAAAACAGAAAAATTATACTACTGTCCTTAGCCAACAGGTCACCTGGGGCCCTGGAGAAAAATGAGAGAAGGGGAGCCTTAATTGAAAAAGGCATTCTGGAGCTGACTTTAGAAGGTTGAATCTGCCATTTAAGAGTGCAGGGAGGGGGAGCTAATCTCCATAACACCTTGGTGCTTCTAGGTTTTTAAGTAAACTTTCAGGATTCCCGTTTACATGACAGCTTTTACATAACCTCCAGGGGAAAACAGAGAAGGAAACTTTGAGGTTGAAAGCAAAGATGTGATTTTTGTTTCTTTAGATTTATCAATCCTGGTAGCAACGAAGTTCAGGAAGGAGAAGGCGTAGTTCTTACTTAGGGTTAAAAGTTGGGTTTTGC
The DNA here is from genome assembly GCF_000951035.1 of Colobus angolensis palliatus. Classification (NCBI taxonomy): domain Eukaryota; kingdom Metazoa; phylum Chordata; class Mammalia; order Primates; family Cercopithecidae; genus Colobus; species Colobus angolensis. Next base: position 6,061,627 of record NW_012120487.1, read on the forward strand.
TGTCAGTCAGCCTTTGGCCCAAGCCTTGGCTCTATGACTTATTTGTGATGTGTCCTTGGGCAAGTTGCTTAACGTCTCTGAACCCCATTTCTTCATCTGCAAAATGGAGTTAATAAACCAACTCCAGAGACAAGAGTTGGGAAGATTCACCATCGTTCTCACCATTGTTAACACTTATACTTCACATTTGCTAGACAATCCTGTGGGGTAGATATTATTATTATCCCGATTTACCGATGAGGGGAAACCAAGACTCAGAAAGGTGATGTAACTTTCTCGAGGACAAACAACTAGCAAGTAATTGGGTTTAAATTTGATTCCAGGAAATTCGACTCCAATAGCTCCTTAAATTTAATGTTATTTTTAGGCTGGCACGGTGGCTCACGCCTGTAATCCCAGCACTTTGTGAGACTGAGGCGGGCGGATCACCTGAGGTCGGGAGTTCGAGACCAGCCTGGCCAATATGGAGAAACCCTGTCTCTACTAAAAAAATACAAAATTAGCCAGGCATGGTGGCGCATGCCTGTAATCCCATGTTACTCATGGGGTTGAGGCAGGAGAATCGCTTGAACCTGGGAGGCAGAGGTTGTGGTGAGCTGGGATCGCCACTGGACTCCAGCCTGGGCAAAAGGAGCGAAACTCTGTCTCAAAAAAAAGCTTTAATGTTATTTTGCCTCTAAGATTAAGTAATGTATATTAAATCCTTAGCACCATGCCTGGGTCACCATAAATGTTGAATTATTGTTAGTGAGGCAGGAGGAATAGGGTCTGGAGACAGGGAGCCATCACTTCAACCTCCATTTAGTTGAAGTCTTCATTTGCATAGGGTGTAACTTCACTTCAGCTGCTGATTGGTTGTGAGCCAAGTGTATTAGTTCGTTTTCATGCTACTATGAATAAATACCTGAGATTGGGTAGTTTATAAAGGAAAGAAGTTTAATTGACTCACAGTTCTGCAGGGTTGGGGAGGCCTCAGGAAACTTTCAATCATGGCAGAAGGAGAAGCAAACATGTCCTTCACGTCGTGACACCAAGGAGAAGTGCAGAGTGAAGTGGGGTGGGGGGAACTCCTTATAAAACCATCAGATCTCATGATAATTCATTCACTATCACAAGAACAGTATGGGGGAAGCTGCCTCCATGATTCAATTATATCCACCTGGTCCTGACCTTGACACATGGGGACTATTACAATTCAAGGTGAGATTTTGGGTGGGGACACAGCAAAACCATATTACCAAGTCTTCATTTACATAGGGTGTAACCAACAGGAAACCTCTAAAGGGTACTTAAACCCCAGAAGATTTTGTAATCAGGGCTCTTGAGCTGCTTGCTCCAGCCTGCTCCCACTCTGTGGAGTATACTTTCACTTCAATAAATCTATGATTTTGTCTTCCATTGCTTTGTGCATTTTGCCCAATTATTTGTTCAACATGCCAAGAACCTGGACAACTCGTAGTCAAGACCCTTCACTGGTAACAGTAGTAGTTATTATTTGGATTATCACCCAAATCCTCCAGCTTGCTGAAGTCATTTTAAGGTTGTTTTTTGTTTGTATTTGTTTTGTTTTTGAGACAGGGTGTTAAATATGAATTCTAAATTTCTCTTCAAAGAATTAATATGTCAGTATGTTCAATGTTCAATTCCTTGCCTTATACTTTTAAACTTCCTTGTAAAGCAACCTTTTTCGATTACTACTCCACCCTGAGTCATTCCGATCACCTGCTCCACCCTGACTCATTTCAATCACCTGCTCCACCCTAACTCATTTCAATCACCTGCTCCACCCTGACTCATTTCAATCACCTGCTCCGCCCTAACTCATTTCAATCACCTGCTCCACCCTGACTCATTTCAATCACCTGCTTCACCCTGACTCATTTGAATTACCTGCTCACATACTGCTGCAACGACTCTGTGCACAGACCAAGGAAGGAGAAGCTGCGGGAGCTGGTAAAGTATTTCCTTGGTGGTAGGGACTAAGGTAAGAAAGCCTTGGGGTTGGGCGGTGAAGTATTCCTTGGTTGGAGTGGCTTAGAGGTTAAAAAGAGGCGAGACATCCCCACTAGGGGGGATTGAACCTCACACAAACCTCTAGTAGTAGAAAAGGCAAGATATTTCCAGTGGGGGAAACTGAGCCTCACCCCAAAAGGCAAGAAGTTTCCAGGAAGGGAAGCTGAACCTTGAACCTTACCCCAAAACCATCAAGATGGGAAATGCCCCAAGCAAGACAGGGAGGAAGATGGATAAAGATGGTAACAAAGATACCGCCGGGGATAGCCCCCTGGGTCTCATGCTAAAACACTGGAAGGATAACGAAAGGACTAAACATAGGATAACGCAAGAAATGATAAAATATTGCTGTTTTGTTTGGACTCAGGGACCCATCCTCAAACCCTCAATCTTCTGGCCAAAGTTTGGGTCGAATGAGGATGTAATGTGTCAGCTTCTAATCGATATGTTAATGATAAAAGTCCAGTGTCTCAAGAAGAACTAGGCTATCCCCTTTGTTGGAGGCAAGGACCTGCCCTCCTTTCCCCCTTAAAAACAAAGAGGAAAGAACCCAGTCTGGCACCTCAAAATGAAGCGTCAGAGGAGCCAGCTCTCATGCCTAAAGACTCCAACAAGGCCGGGCGCAGTGGCTCACGCCTGTAATCCCAGCACTTTGGGAGGCCGAGGCGGGCGGATCACGTGGTCAGGAGATCGAGACCATCCCGGCTCACACAGTGAAACCCCAACTCTACTAAAAATACAAAAAAAATTAGCCAGGTTACTCGGGAGGCTGAGGCAGGAGAATGGCGTTAACCCGGGAGGCGGAGCTTGCAGTGAGCGGAGATCGCGCCACTGCCCTCCAGCCTGGGCGAGACTCCATCTCAAACAAAACAAAACAAAAAGACTCCAACACATGGGATCCCCTAGACTACCTTCCCCCACTCAGCGTCCCCAATCTTTCCCCTTAGACAGCCACTGCTGCCTCAGATCCGGTTCCAAATTCCCCCTCTACTCACCTTATCCCTTCTCTTGATAACCCTGACTCTTGGGAATTACCATCCCATCAGCTTGTTCCTTCCCAACCTAAACACCCCTCTCTAAAAGGACTCCAGCATGAGGCAGGACAATGTAAAAAAGATATAAAGAATTTCCCATTTCCCTCCGTACCTAAGAGGTCAGCCCTGACCCTCTTCCCTTTGAAAGGGGTACCACAAGGAGACGGGACCATTGGCTTTGCAAATGTTCCCCTAACCAGTTCAGAAGTCTGGAATTTTAAAAAAGAGCTTAAACCGCTACTAGATGACCCTTACGGAGTGGCAGATCAAATTGACCAATTCTTAGGACCTCAGTTATACACCTGGGTCGAGTTAATGTCCATCTTGGAGTATGATTCATATGTAGGGCTGCTAGGGTAGTTTGGGAACGTGAGCACCCTCTCAGTGAAAATGTTCCTACCGCGGACCAGAAATTCCCTGCCCGAGACCCCCGGGGGAACAATAACAATGGAGATCACAAGGAAAATATGCAGGACCTACGGGAGATGATAATAAAAGGAATTCTGGAATCAGTACCCCGAACCCGAAATCTTTCTAAAGCGCTTTATATACAACAGGAAAAGGATGAAGGGCCTATGAGATTCCTAGACAGACTGAGGGAGCAAATGAGGCAATATGCAGGCCTCAATTTGGATGATCCCCTTGGACAAGGAATGTTGAAACTCCAATTTGTCACTAAAAGTTGGCCAGACATTTCAAAAAAGTTACAAAAGATAGACAATTGGGAAGACCGTCCTCTAAGTGAGCTTCTCAGGAACGCTCAGAAAGTGTACGTGAAAAGGGACGAAGAAAAACAGAAACAAAGACAAAACTTATGTTTTCCACCTTCCCACAGATGGTTCCAAAACCAGGTACTTCTAGGCAGAGTTTCCAGGGAGCCAGAAACGGTAAAGGGTACTCCTTTAAAAGAGTCCTCCTTTAAAAGACCCCAGCCTCCCTCTGGAGGACCAAGATCCTTGTATTAGGCTCCCTAAAGATATAGGGGAGCAGGGTTAAAGAATCCCAGAACTAAGAGGGAGGAAGGACAAGATAGGTGCTATAGATGTGGAAGAACAGGCCACTTCAAGAGAGGTTGTCCTGAACTGAGAAAGGAGAAAGAAGCCCTTCCACTCATGACTTTCCAGGAAGAATAGGGGGCTCAGGGGCTCTGTCTCTTTTATCTTGAGTCCCACCAAGAGCCCTTGATAAATTTGGAGGTGGGACCTAAACATGAGCTTATCACCTTTTTAGTCGATTCAGGGGCTGCTCGCTCCTCTGTTTCCCCCCGTCTAATGTTGTCTCCTCCTCAGAGGAACTTTTAGTCTCTGGAGTAAAAGGGGAAGGATTTAGAGCAAAAATTTTAGAAAGCACCCAAGTTTGATACCAGGATTGCTCAGCTTATATTCAGTTCTTGTTAATCCCTGAAGCAGGAACTAATTTACTGGGGAGGGATTTAATGTTAAAGTTGGGCATAGGTCTACAAGTCAGCCCAAGAGGATTCCTCACCTCATTAAACCTACTCACCACTGCAGGTGAAAAATATATTAATCCTAACGTCTGGTCCAAAGAAGGAAACCAAGGAAAATTCCAAGTCCCTCCAATCCACATCAAGCTAAAAACCCCGGGGAGAAGTAGTAAGAAAGAAGCAATTCCCCTAGAAGGTAGGATAGGGTTGAGACCTATGATTGAAGGCCTTATTAAGGATGGGCTTCTTGAGCCCTGTATGTCCCCTTATAACACCCTAATATGGCCACAAGAAATCAGACGGGTCATACCGACTAGTATAGGACCTTAGAGCTATCAACAAAATAGTCCAGACTACCCACCCCATTGTCCCCAATCCTTACACCATTCTCAGCAAGACTCCATATAATCATCAATGGTTTACTGTAATAGATTTGAAGGATGCTTTTTGGGCATGTCCCCTTACTGAAGATAGCCAAGATGTATTTGCTTTTGAGTGGGAGGATCCCTACTCAGGGCGGAAACAATAATACCAACGGACAGTCTTGCCCCAAGGGTTCACAGACTCCTCTAATCTTTTTGGCCAAATTTTGGAACAAGTACTAGAAAAAATTGTCATCCCAGAACAAATATGCCTTCTTCAGTATATGGACAACATTCTTATAACTGGTGAAGATACAGGGAAGGTAAATGACTTCTCTACACATATTCTTAACCATCTGCAGTTTGAGGGGCTACGAGTCTCAAAAAGAAAGCTTCAGTATGTAAACCCCCAAGTTAAATATTATGCCACTTAATAAGTGCAGGCAAATGAAGAATAGGGCCTGGATGAATTGAGGGAATTGTGTCCTTACCCTTGCCTCAAACTAAACAAGAACTCAGGAAATTTTTAGGGTTAGTCGGATACTGCCACTTATGCATTGACTCATATGCACTGCACAGTAAACTGTTATATCAAAAACTTGCCCAGGAGAAGCCTAACCATCTCCTGTAGACTTCTGAGGAAGTTGATCAAGTCAAGAGGCTGAAGAGAAAGGCTCATAACTGCCCCTGTTTTAGCCTTACCCTCCCTAGAAAAGCCATTCCACCTTTTTCTTTTTTTTTTTTTTTTTTTTTTTTTGAGACGGAGTCTTGCTCTGTCGCCCAGGCTGGAGTGCAGTGGCCGGATCTCAGCTCACTGCAAGCTCCGCCTCCCAGGTTTACGCCATTCTCCTGCCTCAGCCTCCCGAGTAGCTGGGACTACAGGCGCCCACCACCTCGCCCGGCTAGTTTTTTGTATTTTTTAGTAGAGACGGGGTTTCACAGTGTTAGCCAGGATGGTCTCGATCTCCTGACCTCGTGATCCGCCCATCTCGGCCTCCCAAAGTGCTGGGATTACAGGCTTGAGCCACCGCGCCCGGCCCCACCTTTTTCTTAACGTGGACAGGGGGGTAGCTTTAGGAGTGCTGACTCAAGAACACGAAGGCCACTGGCTGCCCGTAGCCTTCCTATCAAAGGTCTTAGACCCCATCACTTGTGGATGGCCTCAATGCATCTGTCCATCGTGGCTATGGCAATACTAGTCGAGGAAAGCAGAAAGTTAACCGCTGAGGGAAAATTGACAGTAAGCACGCCTCACCAAGTTAGAACTATCTTCAACCAGAGAGCTTAGTGACTTGAGAATCTTACAGTATGAGGCCATTTTGTTAGAAAAGGATGATTTAACATTGACCACTGATAATTCACTCAACCCAGCAGGTTTCCTAACAGGGACTCCAAATCTAAGGAAGGAACACACATGTTTAGATTTAATTGATTACCATACAAACGTTCGACCAGACCTAGGAGGAACCCCCTTCCGAACTGGATGGCACTTATTCATAGATGGTTTCTCCTGGGTGATTGAGGGAAAAAGATACAATGGGTATTCAGTGATTGATGGAGAAACTCTTGTAGAAATAGAGTCAGGAAAATTGCCCAGCAGTTGGTCTGCTCAAACGTGTGAGCTGTTTGCACTCAGCCAAGCCTTAAAGTACTTACAAAACCAGGAAGGAACCATCTATACGGACTCCAGGTATGCCTTTGGAGGGCTCATACGTTTGGGAAAATTTGGACTGAATGAGGTATCATTAATAGCAAAGACCAAGGCCTTGTTCACAAGGAGCTAATCACACAAGTACTGAATAGTCTTCAGTTGCTGGAAGAAATAGCTATTGTCCATGTTCCCAGACACCAGAAAAGCCTTTCTTTTGAAAGTTGAGGAAATAACCCAGCAGATCAGGTAGCCAAGCAGGCTGCTGTGGCTTCTGAAATGTGTATTTTTCACTTAACTCCCTACTTCCCTCCTTCTACCGTAATCCCCATTTTCTCTTCTACCGAAAAAGAGGAACTAATAAAAATAGGCGCTAAAGAGAATTCAGAAGGAAAGTGGATACTGCCAGACCAGAGAGAAATGTTGTCTAAACCCCTTATGAGGGAAGTCTTATCCCAACTACATTAGGGGACCCATTAAGGGCCCCAGGCCACGTGTGATGCAATTCTCAGCGTTTATGGTTTATAGGCACTTATACCCTCGTCAATCAGGTTACAGATAGTTGCTTAGTATCTCGGCTCACTGCAACCTCCACCTCCCTGGTTCAAGCAATTCTCCCACCTCAGCCTTCCAAGTAGGTGAAACTACAGGTATGTGCCACCAGGCCTAACTAATTTTTCTATTTTTTTGTAGAGACAGGGTTTCACCATGTTGGCCAGGCTGGTCTTGAACTACTGACCTCAGGTGATCTGCCCACCTCGGCCTCTCAAAGTGCTGGGATTACAGGCATGAGCCACCACATCCGGCCTATGTCCATTACGATTTAAGCAAAACTGAGCTCTAATCCCCTTCCTGTATCTAATGGGAAACTATGAGTTCCTCCCTGTGTCCTTCGATATTATTATTATTCTTTTGAGACAGGGTCTCACTCTGTCACCCAGGCTGGAGTGCAGTGTGGCATGATCATGGCTTACTGCAGCCTCAACCTCCTGTGCTCAGGTGATCTTACCACCTCAGCTTCCTTGAATAGCTGGGACTATAGGTGTGCACCACCATGGCTGGCTAATAATTGGGGTCTGTATCTGTCCTGGTCACTTCCAACTCTATGTCCCTGTGTCCAATGAATTAATTCAGATTATAGATCACCTGGCCATCCCTCCATGTCTCTTTTCTGTAACCTATTAGACACAACTTCAATTCCTTCATTCCCTAAAGAATCAAGGACATGAGGCTGCATGTGATAAATTTTACAGAAAGGTTGGGGAGGAATTATGGGACCTTACCTCTCATACTTTTGTCAACCTTAAATAATAAGACTCAGAAATATTAAGTATTGAGTTTATTGGAGCACAAAGTTTGATAATAACACTCCAGGAAATACAGGCTGCAAAGGAATGGGGTCAGTGCTCCAAAATGGGGGAGTTGAGGTTTTACTTATGTAGTGGAAGCAGGGAGGTTTAGCAGGGTTACAATATTTTTCCATACAAGGCCAGTATATATGTTACAGTAATTTGGTTGCTTATAGCTTGCTACATTCCAAGGAAGAGTGCTTTAATGTTCTGTGAGGAGGATCTGAGGGGGTCTCATCTCTGACACCACAAGGTTTTTCCTAATGATTTACAGGAAAAAAGCAGAAGTTACAGTTGCATGCTGCAAGACTCAGGCCACATAGCCACATCTCTCTCAAGACTTGAAATAATTTAGAGTCCAACAGCTTTAGGTTTGAATTATTTAATTTCGCACTTTAAAGAGGTTAATACAACCAGGTGCTGTGACTCACGTCTGTAATCCCAGCACTTTGTGAGACCAAGCTGGGAGGATGGCTTGAGCCTAAGAGTTTGAGATCAGCCTGGGCAATATAGTGAGACCTCATCTTTACAAAAAAAATTTAAAAATTAGCCCAGCATGGCAGTGCACGCCTATAGTCCCAGCTGCTTGGGATGCTGAGATGGGAAGATCACTTGAATCTGGGAGGTCAGGGCTGCAGTGAGCCGAAATCATGCCACTGCACTCCAGCCTGGATGACAGAATGAGACCCTGTCTCAAAAAAATAAATAATATAAAATAAAAAGGTTAATGCTAACCTGTTACAGGCTGAATTGTGTCCCTCCCTGTCACCAAATTTATCATTGAAGTCCTAACCCCCAGTACATCTGAAGGTGACTATATTTGGAGGTGAGATCTTTAAAGCAGCAATTAAATAAAAATGAGATTATAAGAGTAGGCCCTAATCCAGTATGACTGGTGTCCTTAAAAGAAGAAAACAGGCCGGGCATGGTGGCTCATGCCTGTAATCCTAGCACTTTGGGAGGCCGAGGCGGGCGGATCACGAGGTCAGGAGATCGAGACCA
>NW_012120487.1:6071714-6078073 GCF_000951035.1 Colobus angolensis palliatus
TACTAAAAAATACAAAAATTAGCTGGGCATGGTGGTGCATGCCTGTAATCCCAGCTACTCGGGAGGCTGAGGCAGGAGAATCGCTTGAACCAGGGAATCAGAGGTTGCAGTGAGCTGGGATCGCCACTCCACTCCAGCCTGGCGACAGAGCAAGACCCCATCTCAAAGAAAAAAAAGGGGGGGTGGGGTGGGGCTGGGCGTGGCAGCAGGTGTCTGTAATCCAAGCTGCTCGGAAGGTTGAGGCAGAAAGAGTTGCTTGAACCCCAGGAGGCGGAGGTTGCATTGAGCAGAGATCGTGCCACTTCACTACAGCCTGGGTGACAGAGTGAGACTCCATCTCAAACAACAACAACAACAAAAAAAGTTAGCCTGGCGTGGTGGCGGGCACCTGTAATCCCAGCTACTTGGGAGGCTAAGACAGGAGAATCGCTTGAACCTGGGAGGCGGAGGTTGCAGTGAGCTGAGATCATGCCACTGCACTCTATCCTGGGTGACAAAGTGAGACTCTGTCTCAAAAATAAATAAATAAACAAATAAATAAATACTAGCCAGGCATGGTGGTTCATGCTTGTAGTCTCAGCTACTTGAGAGGTCGAGGCAGGAGAATCGCTTGAACCCAGGACTTTGAGTGAGTTACGATCACAGCACACACTCTAACTTGGACAACAGAGTGACACCCTTTCTCAAAAGTAAAAATAAATATTAAATAATAAAATAACATTAGGAGGCTGAGGTGGGAGGATTTCTTGAGGCTGGGAGTTTTGGGCCAGCCTGGGCAACAGAAATACCCTGTTTCTAAAAATAAATAATAAATAAATAAGATAACAAAGTTGCTCCTGCCTTTTCTCTATAGCCTTTTTGTTTCTGGGATTTCAAGGCAGCTTAGCAAAGGAGCAAGGGAAGTGGGACAAGAGTGGGACAATATGGCCACAGGGAATATCAATATTTTTTCTCCTTTTAACATTCTGCTGTTTTTAAATTTTTATTTATTTTGAGATAAGGTCTCACTTTGTTGCCCAGGCTGGAGTGTGCTGGTGCAATCTCAACTCATTGAAGCCTCGACCTCCCAACCCCAAGTGATTCTCCCACCTCAGCCTCCTGAGTAGCTGGGACCATAGATACACGCCACCATGCTTTGCTAATTTATTTTTATTTTTTGTAGAGACCAGGTCTTGCTATGTTGCCCAGGCTAGTCTCGAACTCCTGCTCAAGTGATCCTCCTGCCTTGGCCTCCCAAAGTGTTGGGATTACAGGTGTGAGCCACTGCACCTGGCCTAATCCTGCTGTTTTTAATGAGAAATACTCCTTCACTAATCTCTTCTGATCTAAAATCTGAATTAAAAAAAATTTATTGGCCAGGCATGGTAGCTCATGCCTGTAATCCTAGCACTTTGGGAGGGTGAAGTGGGCAGATCACCTGAGGTCAAGAGTTCGAGACAAGGCTGGCCAACATGACAAAACCCTGTGTCTATTAAACATACAAAAAAATTAGCTGGGCGTGGTGGCGGGCACCTGTAATCCCAGTTACTTGGGAGGCTGAGGCAGGAGAATCGCTTAAACTCGGAAGGCACAGGTTCAGTGAGCCGAGATCACGCCACTGCACTCCAGGCTGGGCAACGAGCGAAACTCTGTCTAAAAAAAAATTTTTTTTTCTTAGTTTTAAACACAGTATATACAAAGCACTCTTACATTGCTGATGTGAATGTCTTTAAATGAAAAGCAACTGGTAATTTATATCAAAATTATAAATGCATAAGCTCATTGCCCCGGAAATTCCAATTTTAGAAATTTAACCTATGGATAAATCCACACAGCTGTGAAATGACATGTGTTCATGGCTGTACATTGCAGCATTGTTTATAATAGCAAAAGATTGGAAGCATCTGTATTAGGCCATTTTTGCATTGCTATAATGAAATATCTGAGGTTGGGTAATTTTTAGAGAGGTTTAATGGGCTCACAGTTCTGCAGGCTTTACAGGAAACATGGTGCTAGCAGGTGCTTCTGCTGAGGCCTCAGGAAGCTTACAATCATGGCTGAAGGTGACAGGGATCCAGCATGTCACATGGAGAGAATAGGAACAAGAAAGTGAGGTGGGGGAGGTCCCAGTTTATCACCAAGGGGATGGCGCTAAACCATTCACAAAGGATCTGTTCCCATGATCCAATCACCTCCCAACAGGGCCCACCTCCAACACTGGGAATCATATTTCAACATGTGATTTGGAGGGGTCAAACATCCAAACTATATCACAGTCTTAATATCCATCAGTAGCGGGTTGGTTAAATAAATTATGGGGCTGTGTGTAGTGGCTCACCCTATTATCCCAGCACTTTGGAAGGCCAAGGCAGGTCGGTCACTGGAAGCCAGGAGTTTGAAACCAGCCTGGGAAACAGCAAGCCCCGGTCTCTACTTTAAAAAATAAAAAAAAGTACATTAATAATCTGAATACTATGCAGTTGTAACAAAACACAGGAAGCTCTTTATGCATTGATATGAAACCTTCTTCAAAATCTATTGGTATATGAAAAAAGTCAAGATGCAGAATAGTGTGTAAAGAAAGCTAAAATTTGGCTGGGTCTGGTGGCTCATGCTCATGAACCTAGCACTTTGGGAGGCTGACGCAGGAGGACTGCTTGAGGCCAGGAGTTCAAGACCAATCTAGCCAATATAGCAAAACTCCACCTCTATTAAAAAAAAAATAAAGAAAATGAAAATGTGTGTTAACGAGGGAGATAACATTAGTATGCATGTGTATATTTGATTATATTTACATAAAACATCTTTGGAAGGATAGGGGAGAACTGAGAGGCTGGGAATAGCAGTAGGAAAGACAAGTTTTACAGTTTGACCTGTTACACTTTTTTGGATGCAGGATGTTGCTGTTGCTCAGATTGGAGCGCAGTGGCAGTATCTTGGTTCACTGCAGCCTCTGCCTCCTGGGCTTAGGTGATCCTCCCACCTCACCCTCCTGAGTAGCTGGGAACACAGGTACATGCCACAACATTGGCTAATTTTTGTATTTCTTGTAGAGATGGGGTTTTGCCACGTTGCCAAGGTTGGTCTCGAACTCCTGAGCTCAAGCAATTTGCCTGCCTTGGCCTTTCAAAATGCTGGGATTACAGGTGTGAACCACCATGCCTGGCCCCTTTTATACTTTTTGAATCTTGATTTTTGTTTTAAGTATAACTTACTCAAAATAAATAATGAAAATGAAAACAAAGTACAATGACAAAAACTAAAAACATGCCTTAGCAAAAATAAAAAACTAACATATACACAAAATCAAAACATACTAACTAGCCAGGCCTGGTGGCTCATGCCTGTAATCCCAGCACTTTAGGAGGCTGAGGTGGGTGGGTCACCTGAGGTCAGGAGTTCAAGATCAGCCTGGCCAACATGTGAAATCCTGTCTCCACTTAAAATACAAAAAATTAGCCAGGCATGGTGGCCTGCGCCTGTAATCCCAGCTACTCAGGAGGCTGAGGCACAAGAATCACTTGAACCCAGGAGGCAGACGTTGTAGTGAGCCGAGATCACACCATTGCACTCTGACCTGGGCAACAGAGTGAGATTCTGTCTCAAAAAAACAAAAACAAAAACAAAACAAAACATACAAACTATAGTTGGGTATAAGATTAAAAGAAAAACCCTCCCTCCTCCATATTCCATGCATTTATTTTATTCTATTTTATTGAGACAGGGTCTCACTCTGTTGCCCAGGTTGGAGTACAGTGGCGCAATCAGTTCACTACAATCTCAGACTCCTGGGCTCAGGGGATTCTCCTGTCTCAGCCTTCCAAGTAGCTGGGACTACAGGTGTAGGCCACCACACTCGGCTCATTTTAAATTTTTTTTGTAGAGACAGAGGCCTCCCTATGTTGCCCAGGCTGGTCTCAAACTCCTAGCCTCAAGTGATCCTCCCACCTCAGCCTCCCAAAGTGCTGGGATTACAGGTGTGAGCCACCATGCCTGGCCTCCACCCATTTAAAAAGATTTTTCTTCTTTTTTTTCTTTTTTTTAGAGATAGGGAGCTATGTTGCCCAGGTTGGTCTTGAACTCTTGGGCTCAATCAATCCTCCCATTTTGGCCCCCCAAAGTGCTGGGATTACAGGCATAAACCATTGTGCCTGGCTGCTTTTTGTCTTTTTGTTTTTACAGGAAAGGTCTTACTATGCTGTCCAGGCTGGAGTGCAGTGGTTATTCACAGGCATGATCATAGCTCACTGCAGCCTTAAACTCCTGGACTCAAGCAGCCTTTCTGCGTCAGCTCCCCAAGTAGATGGGACTACTGTCGCATACCACCACACCCAGCTTAAAAGGATATTTGATGTATTTTATCTAGCATTTCTAGGTGTGTGTGTGTGTGTTTTTTTTTTGGTACACTTATGCCACAAAGTAAGTGGTACTTATACAAGTGTACAGTGATTTTTCAGGTTCCTTTCTAACATAGCTTGCTTAAATTCACAGGCCAACTAATGTTTCATTTCATGTGCACTCTAAGTGAAGCTGGTTAATGATGACCATAAGCAGGTGCAGAAGCTTTCCACATTGTACTTATTTTATCAGTACTCCTGATTTTATAAGTGATGAGGCTCATCAACCCCATTCCCACTCAAATCTGACAAACTTGGGTATAAGAGGGCTTCACAGGCATCCAAACATTTTTAATAATGTTTTGAAGCATCTTGGTGTGGGACAAACAGCTCAGGTTACCCCAGAGCCCCACATCCAATGACTTAGAAAAGTCTGTGTTTTATAGTGGGAAATGTTTGGATTATTTAGTCCGCCACATTGGAAAGGGAAGTGTTTTTTCTCGATCTTTTTGGTATTAACAAATACCTTTTATATTACTATCTATCCCCCTGCCCCTCTATGGACTCCTATTTTGAAAGCAATATCCAGTGGACAGCCAGCATTTGTTACATAACAATCTTGACCTTAGGACTTGTTGTTCTATTAGGTTGGTAACTTTGATCCACGAATCATACTGCTGTCTTTATCAGCCCATCAGTTTCAAGAAACAACTGTACACCTCAATGCCCTGACTTGTGCTTGTTTTTCTTTTTTGTTTTGGTTTTGTTTGGTTTTTTAGAGACATGGTCTTGGTATGTTGCCCAGGCTGGAGTGCAGTGGCTATTCAGAGGTGTAATCACAGCACATTTGTAGCCTTGAATTCCCAGGCTCAAGTGATCCTTCCGCCGAAGCCTCCTGAGCAGATGGGAGAGGCATGCATCACTGAGCCCAGCAGATTTTACTAAGTAGGTCTAGTTCTAGCTCAGTAGTTCTTTACTAAGCACAGAGCAGCTTCTTAGAATCTTCTACACTTGATCTTAGCCAAATGGCCAAGAAGCACTCTTTAGAATCTTCTAGGAGAGCCTTTCTACATGCTGATACTGCAAACCGAAAAGTATATGAAACATCTCAATTAATTTAGAAGTTAATTTTGCCAACTTTAAGGACGTACCCGGAGACAGGTCCATGCCTTTCTCTAAAGATGATTTTGAGGGCTTCAGTTTTTATAGATATTGGGGAAGGGTGAATAACTTTTAAAAATATGTGGGTAGATAGGCAAACGGTTGCGTTCTTCTGAGTCTTTGATCAGCCTTCACATGTGAGGGGGTGTAGAGAAATAGTCACTTATGCATTCATCTAGCTCAATGAATCTGCATTTTTACGTAAGATATAATAAACAGGGGGCTGGGAGCTGCGGCTTACGCCTGTAATCCCATCACTTTTCGAGGCCAAGGTGGGCAGATCACCTGAGGTCAGGAGTTCCAGACCAGCCTGGCCAACATGGCAAAACCCCATCTCTACTAAAAATACAAAAATTAGCCAGGAATGATGGCGTGCGCCTATAATCCCAGATACTCGGGAGGTTGAGGCAGGAGGATTGCTTGAACTCAGGAGGTGGAGGCTGCAGTGAGCCGTGTTCGCGGCATTGCACTCCAGCCTGGGCGATAGAGCGAGACTCCGTCACAAACAAACATGGAAGGCTGTTTCTACCTGGTTTGCTGGAATAAAGTCTCTGTCTTCCAAATTCCTTTTTGCAGAACTTTTGTTCACGAGATTAAAAAAGGTCAGGCAGCTGCTTAAGGAGCCTGTATTTTTTGATTTAGACATTGTATTCATGTGTGAGATCCTGCCCATCCCCACTTTCTTGGTGTCCTGTGAGTTTTAATTCATGAATTCACTCTCACTGCCACCGCTAACAGGACACAGGCCAATTCCAACACGAACCCCAACGGCTCTCCTCAGGATCACCTTTCCTGCCAATCCCTCCTCTCAGTCTTAGGCCCCACTACAGGCCTACTCCTGCTCACCGTACAGAACCTAAGCACAGGCTGAGAGATGGGGAC
>NW_012120487.1:6079068-6081019 GCF_000951035.1 Colobus angolensis palliatus
GTGTATCTTCACCTGGCTAACTTTTGTGCATCCTGAAAGGATCCGTTCAGATCGGATCTTCTCCAGGACGCCTCGGATCTCCTGACTTTCCCCTGGAGCCTTGCACTGTGCTTACCTCTGTCTTACACTTAACTATACTTACACTTAACACTTGTACTAGGCAGTACCGAAGCTCTATATGCGTCTGTGCGCCGCCTTAGCATGGCAGCTCCTTTAGACTGGGTACCTGGCTTATTCACTGCTGTGCCCCTCACCCTGATCGTTCCTGATGCCTGAAGACCCTCAGTGAATGTTAGTTGAACAATCCTAAATGGATATGCTTTGTGAAAGAGTTCTTAGGGAGAGTGCTGTTTCTGAGAAAACAGTCTTAAAATGTTTATTATTTTACCAGTGGGCTGAGCGTATGCAATTCAGTCCAACATGTAAATAGGCCAGGAGCGGTGGCTCATGCCTGTAATCCCAGCACTTTGGGATGCCAAGGCGGGTGGATCACCTGAGGTCAAGAGTTCGATACCAGCCTGGCCAACATGGTGAAACCCCGTTTCTATTAAAAATAGCAAAATTAGCTGGGCGTGGTAGCACACACCAGCTACTCGGGAGGCTGAGGTCGGAGGATTGCTTGAGCCTGGGAGATGGAGGTTTCAGTGAGCCGAGATCACGCAACTGCACCCCAACCTGGGCCGTAGAGTCAGTCCTTGTCTCAACAAAAACCAAAAATATCCATGTAAATGGAAAAGTGGACCAATACCTTATGAAGCAGAAGGACATCACAGAAGGGATGGCTTCTATCACAGGTGGACAGTAAAATCTTTCGAAGTAAGGTATTAATGCAGTCAAATCTTCTTCTGGCTGCTGAATGCCTGATTATATGTGCTGTATGGAAAAGCACAGTTGTCTAAACCTTTGGGAAATAGATGTATTCCTTTTTCCTCAAGTTGGGAGGTAGAGGTGGGGTAGGTGTTACAGTCCAAAGGGAAGGGGTGAGGAGTTTGGGTAGTGCCATTAATGATGTGCCTATTTGGCCAGTGTACTTTCCTGTGGGTCTGGTCTTCTGGACTGTGGGGCAGAG
Source organism: Colobus angolensis palliatus (assembly GCF_000951035.1). Lineage (NCBI taxonomy): Eukaryota > Metazoa > Chordata > Mammalia > Primates > Cercopithecidae > Colobus > Colobus angolensis. Next base: position 6,080,138 of record NW_012120487.1, read on the forward strand.
TTTGATGGAGGAGGGAGAAATATTGACTAGACAACACTGTAACACTTTTTTTTTTTTTGGAGACAGGGTTTTGCTCTGTCAACCAGATGGGAATGCAGTGGTGCAATCATAGCTCACTGCAGCCTTGAACTCGTGGACTCTAGCAATCCTCCTGAATAGCTAGGACTATAGGCATGCTACCATACCCAGCTAATTAAATTTTTTTTTTTTTTTTTTGTAGAGACCTGTCTCACTACTTACTACTAGATGGGTCTCATTTCTACCATATATTACTGTTACAATTTATCATAATACTTTATTTTTATTTTTTGAGACAGAGTCTCACTCTGTCCCCTAGTCTGGAGTGCAGTGGGGCGATCTCAGATCACTGCAACCACTGCCTCCCGGGTTCAAGTGGTTCTGCTCAGCCTCCTGAGTAGGTGGGATTACAGGTGTGTGCCACCATGTCTAGCTACTTTTTGTATTTTTATTTATTTTATTTTTTGACACAGATTCTTCCTGTGTCACCCAGAATGGAGTGCAGTGGTGCAGTCTCAGCTCACTGTAACCTCTGCCTCCTGGGTTCAAGCAATTCTCGTGTCTCAGCCTTCTGACCAGCTGGGATTATAGGTGTGCGCTACCACACCTGGCTAATTTTTATATTTTTAGTAGAAACAGGGTTTCATCATGTTTGCCAGGCTGGTCTTAAACTCCTGGCCTCAAGTGATTCCTCTGCCTCAGCCTCCCAAAATATTGGGGTTACCGGCATGAGCCACGGTGCCCAGCCTAGGTAATACTTTAAAGTTCCATTGATAGATCTCAGCTGTTGGGGTTCCTCTGTTATGTTTCTCAATTTAAATAGCTGAATTTGACAATATGAAGTTCTCTTAACAAGGTTTTATT
>NW_012120487.1:6082499-6086618 GCF_000951035.1 Colobus angolensis palliatus
GGATTTTTATATATCCATTCAATTATCTGACTCTAAGGCTCAGAGGGACTAAGTAATTTATTTTGGTGCAGCTTTTAAGTTTTGGAACTGCCTTACTTGAAATCTTTCCATGCCATCTCTACCGTATATTACTGTTATAATTTATCATTGAGACATATATTCAGTGAATATTCTATGGGTTATATGCTAGAGATGCAAAAATGAGAAAAACAAAGTTCCTGTTTTAAAGGAATGTCTAATCTGGAGGAGAAAAGAATAAACAAGTAATTTAAATAAGATTATTTGAGATATTTGTTTAAACATGGCAGATTGAGAACATGAATTTATCTCTGTTGGTGCTTTCCATATCCCACTAAAGCAACAATAAGGAAAGAAAATGATGTTAATCCACAAGGGCAAAGTGAGTAGGAGAGGAAACAATCCTGAGAGATATCAGAAAATTTTTGGAAGATTTTAAGTTGGTGGAGAAGTGGTCACTGACTCAGAGCAGGGGGACCACTACCTAAGTTCCTGAAGAGGGGTTATACAGGTTGAGTCTCCCAGCAGAACTCCAGAAGGTCCAAAACTTGGATATAGTAGGTGCCAGGCAGGGTGGGAAAGAAGAAAAAGACTATTCTAAGGAACAGTTAGGTCCCAATCTCTTTTACTACCAGGTGACTTCACCTTTTCTTAGCAGAGTATTGGAGACTTTTTCTCTGGGAAAACTGAACAGATGAAGAGGCTCTAGAATCATCTGAGCTGTTAGGCCCAAGTTGAAAAAAAGGGAATTAAATTGAATTCTGCATGCTAAAGAGTAGTACTTCCCAGCTGTGAGAAGCAACACTGGTAGTCACACATGTATTACTTTCCTGGCAGAGATTTGGAAAATTATTTGAAATGGCTCCAGAGAGAAGCCAGCTTGCTACTCCATCATCTTATGGTGAAGATTAGCAGTTGATAAGCTTCATTCATGCAGAGAGCTTCCTTCAGGCGTGTAATTGTTTTAATTATGAACAAATAGCCAAGGATCACCAGACATTCAAGGAAAATTTCCAACAAGACAATGGTCAACCCCCCACTCAAAAACAGCAAAATACTAAGGGAAAAATTTGGAGGAGGGATCAGAAGACACTTAGGGAACAAAAGAAGACCTAAACTGCAACAACTTCAGGGAGATAAGTGAAAATATTACATCTCTGAAAAGAGAACTGAATGCTGTTAAAAAAAAAAAAAAAAGATATAGGAAAGAGCTCTTAGGAAATTAAACATATTTTGACCAAAACAAAATATTCAATAGAAGATAACATAAAGGAAATCTGGAAAATGGAGCAAGAACAAAGAAATGGGTATTAGGAGAGAAAATAAAATTAAATGATTAATAAAAAAGATCTAATGTCTAGTTAATGAGTTCTAGAAAAAGAACTGAGAACATAGAAAGTAGGAAATTATCAGAGAAATATGGAGAATTTTCCAAACTGAATTTTTCAGTTTGAAGAGTCAATCCAATGAATAAAGAGAAAACTCGTATCAAGGCACATTATCATGAAATATCAGAACCGTAGCGTTAGATTTCTCAACAGAAACCTTGGAAGCTACAAATTTCAGGATAATGCTTTCAAAATTCTTAAGTAAAGTTTTTTATCCTAGTATTCTATTCCCTAATAAATAATCCAAATTTGAGGGTAGAAAAAAAAGTTTTTAATGTAAGCACTAAAAAATGTACTTTTTACACGTCCCTACTCACAAAGCTAATTAGAGAATGAATGTGTCCACCAAAATGGTGGAGTAATCCAAGGAAGAAGATACTGGATCCTGGAAACAGGGTAACATAGAATAGTGAGAAAAGCCCCAGGATGACATCTGTGCAGTGACTCAGTTTGGAATATGTTCTGGATGGTTCCAGGAGGGAGGTCTCTAGAAAAAAATATTTTGACCATGTTTTAAGAGAGATTTTAGAGATATTAGAGTTGGAGTTAGGCACATAAAAAGCAAATGAAATGAAATACATGAGTTATGCAAATTAAAATCAGTAATTTATGTTACTGAGCATTAGCATTAGTATTGTTATGAGATTATTATGTGTGTAACATAGTTTAAAATACATATATATAATTCTGCTTCATCCCTTGGTGCTTGAGAATTAAGATTCTTGGTGGAGAAGAAAAGAGATACAGATGTAATACAGAAGGGAGAAGGTAGAAAATTCTATAATTCTGAATTTCTGAAGAAAAGAGATACAGATATTAAACAGAAGGGAACAGGTAAAAAATTCTATAATTCTGAAAAAGTACTAGTGTAAACTTTAGTATTTCATCTTTAAATATTAATATAAACTTTAATTAGCATTTCATCTTTATTTTTCTGGCTCTGTCCACTGAAGAAGCTTAGAAATAATGACCAAATCTGTGACATCCATACCATTGTGGTCTTAAAATATCTTTTTCTACTAGAAGAAATGGCTGGTTGCAGAAATTGCTGATTCCACATGGGGCAGGAAATGTACAATGTAAGTCTAGAATATTTTGTCACTCCTAATTGCAAAGAAGTTTTCAAAGCCTATTTGAGTGATGCCAAAAAGATTCAGGAGCCAACCTGAAGTTCTCACTTACCAAAGTTGAGAAAATTTGAGCTTTAAAAAAGATAGTAATTGCCGTTGATTAAAACCCATCAAGCTGGGCACAGTGGCTCATGCCTGTAATCCTAGCACTTTGGGAGGCCGAGGCGGGTGGATCGCTTAATTATTAAGCCCAGGAGTTTGAGACCAGCCTGGGCAACATGGCGAAACCTCGTCTCTACTAAAAAAAAAAAAAAAAAAATCAAAAATTAAGAAAAAAATCAAACCCATCAAGTATGTTTAAACATGAGTTTGTGATAATATTTTAAAAATCAACTAATTACAGTCTTTGGAGGATAATAGGGAACCTACTCATGGTCTTGAAAATTTATTGTTGTTTTTCCTGTATGAACTGTATCATTGGATAATTAAATAGTAGATGAGGAGTAGCGTCTTCTATCAAATGTATTTAAGTAATAACTGAAAAAGAAATGACAGAACATTACCATCATTTTTGACAGCTGCCAATGAATTGATCTAGCAGGGGTTCTCAAAATATGGTTTGTGGAGTCCTGGGGGGCAGTCTCTGAGACCATTTGAGGGGACCTGAAAGATCAAGACTATTCATAACAATACTAAGATATTATTTGTGATTTTCATTGTATGTTGACATTTACACTGATGGTGCAAAAGCAATGGTGGGTAACACTGTTGGCATCTTAGCGTGAATCAAAGCAGTGGCACCAAACTGGTAGTCACTGTATTTGTTATGCACTTATGCATTCACAGGAAAAAAGAAAAGCACTAATTTTCACTTAAGACCTCAATGAAGCAGAAAACATTTGTTAATTTTATTGAATCTCAACCCTTAAGAGATGATTTGCACTGTGAGCTAAACCAACTACTTTTTTCGTGAAACACATTTTACTTGAGAGAACAAATGGCACACATGTGATGGTTAATTCATACTTGACTATTTTACAGACATTTTCTCAAAAATGAATGAAGTCAGCAGTCACTTCAAGGAAAACAACTAAAGTGTTTGCTTCTAATGAGAAAATTTGAGCTTTCAAGTGAAAATTAGAATTTTAGAAAACTTGTATCTGCTTGATAACTTCCTACTATTTAAAATTTATTATTATTTTTTAAACGGGATGGGTAATATTAACAAAGGTGAGTTTTTGGAATTATATAAAGTCAAAATTTGAAAGGGCCATATAACTCTTGAAGCCACTGTTTTTCCAGAAAACCAGTGGATGATGTTCTGCATTCTTTAAATAATGATCCACTCATTTATGTATACATTGAATGGATCAGTAAGAGATCCATTCAAATACATGATTTTATTATAACAAAGTATGAAAAGTTCATTGATACCATTTCAAATTCTACATTCCAACTAACCTTTAAGAAACCTTGGCCTGGGTGCGGTGGCTCACGCCTGTAATCCCAGCACTTTGAGAGGCCGAGTGGGTGGATCACCTGAGGTTAGGAGTTTGAGACCAGCCTGGCTAATGTGGTGAAACTCTGTTTCTACTAAAAATACAAAAAATTAGCCAGGCGTGGTGGCACGTGCCTATAATCCC